>NC_088295.1:87235540-87600776 GCF_032854445.1 Liolophura sinensis | reverse complement strand
CGGAACGATGAAGAAGTATACTGATCCAACAGGACACCGTCAGTCAAGACAGTTCAAGAGAAGAGCTTTTCAAGAACACATAAGTATGCATCCGCAGTCGTTCTTTACAGTCAGGGCAAACTCCTTTATACGGAGACTCCAATTATCTGAGTTGTATTTTGAGTCTTCACCAATAATCTGAACCAAAAGAATTTGTTAGGGACCAGTGGTATTTTCCAAAACTTGTTATTTTTCAAGTTATGAAATTCCTAAATGTAGCCCACTCGACATTTTGTATGTATAGACGGATATTAAACATTTGGCTGTTTTTCGTCATGTCGATGTGATACTGGTTTAATGGCCATTTGCCTTTAAATAAATAGAAAAACCGATATATCTGCATATCTGTCTTTATTTAGGAAGGACTTACTATAGATATACAGATAAGCCAGCTTGTGTCACAGGCATCTAGTAATTCTTATTTCACAGTACACACATGTCAATTATGTTTAACTCTTCTCTTTCAGGTCGACAGATATGTGATAACTACTGCACCAGACGATATACCAAAACATTATCTTGAACTTCCCGGAGATCACATCTACTGTAAAGTTCTGTAAGGGCGAAACCCCCTGACGTCAACAAATTTGATCGCGTCAATTTATGGACTCTTTATGGACTGCATATTGTGCTCTAATTAACTGTAGTCAATCCATAGAGAAATATTGCCACAATGCTGTGGCCTAAAATCCGTGGATCCTACATAAATAATTCACCATGGGTTTAAAAACTAAACTTGCATTTTTCGGTGGACAAAGCACACTCCTCAGAGTTGGGTTAACAATTCCAACGTATACAAGGGCAGAAAGAAGACCCTGTCTCTAAGCAGTGTAATGCGGACACAACGAGTAAAACATGATGGATGGTCTCCCCCAGCCTGACAAACATTACACAGATGTGAATCCCTTACCTTGAATCTTTTTAAGTAGCTATTAACTGGGAGATGTCCTGACCGAAGATTTCTGCTTTTTTGCTAGGAAAGGGAAAAGGGATGCTGTTATGAAGTTTGATAACAGGGTTAAATGAGTGATAGAAACGACACTTCTCTTCAGCCTCCCACACAGTTTGCAATAGTTTAAATGATAATGACTTTACTTCATTTAGGGCTGCGCATATGGTCAGTTTGAGATTAGAGGCGACATCACTCAGCCTTAGGGCTCGTTTGGCTAGCCTATCTGCTCGTTCATTACCAGGCACCCCAGAATGCTCAGGGACACAAGCAAACCAAATGTCAAGACCAGCAAAGAATAGAGAGGACGACAGAAAAACTGCTTTGTACAGGACAGGGTAGAATTTTATCCACTTACATGACGTCATTGACTGTAAAACACTCGGAGAATTTGTGAAAATAACATCTCTTAATGGTCTTAAATTCAAAAGAAAACAAAGAGCATTCAGAATAGCATAGAGTTCTGCTGAATATACAGACAGGTTATTCCGACGATTTAAGAACTTTCTTCATATCGTAATTCTGGAACGCAAACCGAAACCCCGACCTTGCCAGTAGCAGGGAACTTAGAGGCATCGGGTATAAATTTCCATGTATGTAGACCAATTGCTGCTTACGTATTCGTTAGAAATCACAGAAATATAGTGAGGACTGTCTGGTTTCTGGACGTGAGAGTGCAGGTACATGAATACAGATGGTGGTTGGACCTTCCAGCGGGAAGGGGGGGGGGGGGGGGGGGGAGGGGGATGGCGGGTAACATGCCTTCTGTAAACGTCCGGTATTGACCCCAGCTAGAAAGCTTTTTTACATAATTAAGCCAGTTCAGTGTTTTCATCATCCTGGCTGAATTATAGTAGAGAGCACTCTAGCTTCATCCCAAATTTTGCTGTGCATAGTTTGCCTCTAATTGATTTCATAATAGGTTTCATCGCTACAGTGCAAATTCGTAACGCTGAACGCTGCATAGAGTCAAGTTTGAACTTTAAATTACCGCAAGCCGAATCAAAAGTTTCACATCCATAATCAAGCCTTGATCGAATTAACGACCTATATATTAAGAGTAAGAATTATAATCAGCTCCTCAGCTTTTCCCAGATATAGGCCTCATCAAGTTAAGAGCTTTTTTGCATTTGAGAACAACATTATCAATATCTTTGCGTCAGGTTAATTTGGTGTCAAAAGTAACACCCGAGTATCAGAAGGTTGAAGACAGCTTTATGTTTGTGTTACCGAGCTTAAGTGATATGTGCGGCAAAATCCTCATTTTCATGAACGCAAACCGCCTCTGACTTCATACACGAAAAACGGAACCCCCAAAGCTTAATCCATCGTGTTATTGCGTCTATAGCCTGTTGGATGTGCCACTTTGCAGCGTTCAGATCCTGGCACTGGAACCAAAGAGCTTTGTCCTCTGCAAAAAGAGTGCAAGGGATCATAGGATGAAGGACGGAAGGCAGATTGTTTATAGCAATGTTGACAAGGGTGGGAGATATTACACTACCCTGAGGAGTACCATTCTCAATATTCATTGGATTTTGAGTAGGTCTTAGCAATTCTAACTCGTATGACTCTCTGAGACAAAAAGCTTTTCACCCAGCCGAGCATTAACCTCCGATACCAATATTCTGCATCTTGATGAGTTTCCCTCTTCTCCATACCATGCCGTATTCCTCCTCTATATCCAAGAACACAGCCAAGAAAAGATTCTCTGTTTAAAAACGACATTTAGACAGAGGACTCTAAATGCACTAAATGATCTGATGTGCTATGGTTATTTCTAAACCAACTCTGCACGTCTGAAAATATATTATTTTTAGTTAGAAACCACAAAAGTCTGGAGTTCACCATGGTGTTCATCGTTTTACATAGCATGATGTTAATGCTATTGGACGGTACGACCCTGGCTCTCCAGCATTCTTTCCTAGGTTGGCAATAGGAAACAGTGGCTGCTTTCCAGCACGCTGGGAGACTCATTCTTGACCAAGTAGTGTTGTACAACAACAACATAAATTTAAGGCATTCATCGGGTATCAGGCAGCGAAATTTGGCGCGAACGAAACCGTCGGTCGCGCAACGGTTACGTGCGGTTCAATTTGGCTAACCGGAAATCGATTAGGCCAACTGTCCAACGAGAACGTCCTTAGAGTCAGTGTGCATTAGGTAACTGCAGATAACTGGACTGAACAGCTTTCATAATCACAACGCGGCCAGCATGGCAACGCGTCTAAAAATAGAAACATCGATTTTCAGCCACAGCCAGCTACCTGTGCTGGTCACATGGAAATGTAATCATTCATATATGCTTTACAGGCTTTGAGATAATACTCAAATTATTTATTTTGACTTATCTTTTCACGATCACGCAAGTAAATAAAACAAGGTTACCTTTTCATGTACATGTAGTTTAACTGCTACTCGAGCCCAAATTAGTCGAGTCTACCGTACAGATTGATGGAACCCTTACGGGACCTCACCGGCTGCGTTCTGATTTAGAGCACAGGCCTCTGACGCATAGGCCTGTGACGTCAAGGTCTCTCCCGGCCCTGTAGCGAGTATATATATATATATATATATATATATATATATATATATATATATATAATATATATATATATATATCACTGTGGTAAGACTCACACCACGTGCGTTGGAAACTGCGTTAATTATCAGTAATCAGGGATACCAAAACTCGCTCCCCAATACCGTAATGACACTTACTGGAAGTACTTAATGTTGGACTGGGCATATTGCAAACATATAAGCCTGTATAACGGAATTTCACGTAAAAATGTGCCACAGGAGTCAAGTACCAACCAGGCAACACACAACGTTGAAACACCGTGTGAGTGTAAAATTTCTCTTTCTTTTGTTCACCAACCTTACGGAATGAGCTGCTAGATATAGAAAAGAAAAACAAACATAACATTGAGCTGAATACTTTTATTAATGATCCAGAATGATGCCTGAAACATAAACCACGTAAACAATTAGCGTAACCGATCGGGTTGATAAACATACGTGGCGTAACCGAATGATCGGTTAGGCGAGGCGGAAAAGACGTAACCGATTTCTCTGTTTCGCCGGCAGGCCAAATTTCGCTGCCTGGGGTAGGGTTTTTTAACATAGAATAATATACCCCATCCTCCCCCAGTGTGGAATCTTTTTTCCTACTCAGAGCTTGCTTAAGTTCCAGGAGATAGAATTCGTCATTAATGACCAGATCATCGAATAAAATATCACCAAAACTACGGAGTAGCTCTTGTTGTTCTTTGTGTTTGATAAAATCAGTATCAAAGTTGCTAGAACTTGAAACGTATGCAAACTTTTCCACCAGCAGATTACACCTATCAAAGTCAATAATACAGCATGAATTATTAGATATCAATGCAGAAATACTATTAGACTTCTTAGCACCACTTACTGCCTTTACCTGGGCACATATCCTCTTTAGTGGTGTTAAACTAGTAATGCCCGAGCAGTACTTTCGCCAGTAGGCTTTCTGGGCTTGCTTGATTGTACGCTGTGCAATAGCCTTACATTTCCGATAAAAAACGATATCGTTCATCAAGCGCTCTGTTCTTAACTCCCTTACGCTGACGTATGGCATCAGCACACTATATCGTCCACCATGGAACTGGGAGGCTTCGACCAGATCACCCCTGAAGACTTCGGGATGGAGACACTGGCTGCAATGTTGATAGGGCCTATAATGTTGTCAGTAAATTAGTAAATATTATCAGAAACAAGAGATTCATTAAATGACGACAAGCATTCAATGCATAGGTAGGGCCTATTCCAGTCAGCTCTTTGTATTTTCCAACTAGGCTGGTTACCTACATCATTATAGTGTGGTGATACCCCGGATGTAGCAGCCACAGGGTAGTGATCACTTTCATTAGGTGAACCATAGTCCACACACCATGAAAAACCACGACATAGCTCACTGGAATACAAAGTCAAATCAAGGGCAGATAACTTGCTTCAGCGGACGTCGAGTCTTGTTCCACATCCATCATTTAACATAATTAAATCATTATCTTCGACGAAGCTTTCAACTACAGAACCATTGGCATCAGTTGATGAGCTACCCCACAACACATTATGTCCATTAAATCACCAGAAATTATTTTAGGGCCCTTAGCAGTGAATACAACGGCAATGAGCTCAGAAATATCTAGTCTATTACAAGCATTGTATAAGTTTACTACATCACAACCCGCCCCTCTGTAAGGACAATTTGAAATCCCTGAACTTCAATACTAGCCTACCTCTGGCCATGCCAGTTTTTGTCAGTTCTTTTTATGACATATCTGTTAATGTAAGGTTACACTTAGGTTTAAGAAATATTTCTTGGAGACAGACTACATCAGGTTCAACATTAAGATCAGCTAAGAAAACTTTGAATTCGTGACGATGAGCAAACAAAGACTGAATGTTTTGATGCAGTATGCAGAAAGCCATAAGAGAAATATAAACACACGGATTTTAGATTTCTTGTATAATCCATTAGTTACCGGCAATTTTCCTCTGCGTCAGCAGAACCACAAACTCCGAGGGGACTACAGTCTCACTACCAAGATGGCGACGAGCACAGTCAGCGATGAAACTGATAACTTCCGAGTTCTTAAGAACTTTAGCACAATGAAACCAAATTTCTGTTATCATTACCACAACATTCTCGAGGGTAACATCCGAACAGTAGTTTGTCTGGATAGCCATGTCATTGTCAGTCTGTACGCAAAATAGAATTAGCTTGTGGTCTGGGTTTAGGGATAGATGGTTTCGGGTGTGACACACGCTCAAGACTTCTAGGTGCCTGGGAACACTGTACATCGTTTTTGGTCGGACTGCACATGGCCGGGATAAGTGTGTTCGGGACGGGCGTTGCGGACAGCTTTTAAAGCTGCGGAGTACGAATCATTCTCGGTAATTCTGATATACTGAGCCTTACTTGCCTATTTCCCGACAAGACAGCCGACAAAAGCAGCACTATGGCTACCTCCACAGTTGACACATTGGGGGAGGCTGCTTGGACATTGGTCATCGTCATGAGAGCCACCGCAACGGGAGCAGCTAGAGGATCCTCTACACGACATCGACGTATGATTTAGGCGTTGGCAACGGAAACATCACACCACAGGGGGGGGGGGGGGATATAACGCTTTACAGTAAATTTCTCATATCCTAACAACACTTCCGTTGGCAGGACATCTCGATCCAATTAAAGCAAAATGCAAGATGATACCTCACGATCTTTACCCTTTTTCACCCGTTCAGTTTTAATGCATTTCTCTTTACGTAAAGCCACCTAGATTTCCAAAGTTGTTACACTTTCTGCAACATCATACATGACACCTTTACATGACGACATAGATGGCTGGCGGCATTGTATGTCCTGGTCCATTATCGTCAGATTCAGCAAAACGCTTGACCTGGCCCTCCATTCGTCCTCCATTGTGGCTCAAATGACTAATAGTAGCCTAAATAAACTAGTGCAACCACAGTGCAAAAAACATTATTTACATGACAGCTTAGATAAAAGAGGGATGCCTCTGGGGCGACTCAGAGACGAAAGGAGCCCTTTTTAGTTCACGGGTGACAGTGCAATGTACAAGAATCAGTTAACCTCACAGAACAATAGATCATTCATGCTACAAAATAACTACGTTACAACAGACTATATACAATCACGCTAATCTACTTAACTATATACATTTACTTTGAAAATTATACAGATTTAGTCAGGTACAAGCAACTGGAGTGCAACAACAACATAAACAGCTTACAAGTGGAAAAAACATATCTGTCCCGCTTGCTGACTCAACCTGAAATCCAGACATCGCTTGCTTAATTCCGCAAATATGCTAATTCGTGGCTTACTCATTACTGATTTATGTGTCTACTCTAAACTCGAAGCAAATATTCACATGCAGTTTTTTCCCCTAGCTACAAAATCACCTTCCTGTGGTATCCTGCTGTATGCTCTTCCACTTTTTTTCTCTCTGTCATATTTATAAATGTGGACTGTGCTTTGTCTGAACTAACGATATTATGATTATTATTATTGTTATTACTTTTATTTATGCGTGGACCGGTGGAGGGGCCACGGCAGATTACCGCCCATTAGCAAGTGACTGGCGAGCTTCATCACCTGTGATGTACAGATATTCATACGATATCGGTGGAAGATAAGTTGTCTGTCTGTCTGTCTGTCTGTCTGTCTGTCTGTCTGTCTGTCTGTCTGTCTGTCTGTCTGTCTGTCTGGTCTGTCTGTCTGTCTGTCTGTCTGTCTGTCTGTCTGTCTGTCTGTCTGTCTGTCTGTCTGTCTGTCTGTCTGTCTGTCTGTCTGTCTGTCTGTCTGTCTGTCTGTCTGTCTGTCTGTCTGTCTGTCTGTCTGTCTGTCTGTCTGTCTGTCTGTCTGTCTGTCTGTCTGTCTGTCTGTCTGTCTGTCTGTCTGTCTGTCCTGTCTGTCTGTCTGTCTGTCTGTCTGTCTGTCTGTCTGTCTGTCTGTCTGTCTGTCTGTCCTGTCTGTCTGTCTGTCTGTCTGTCTGTCTGTCTGTCTGTCTGTCTGTCTGTCTGTCTGTCTGTCTGTCTGTCTGTCTGTCTGTCTGTCTGTCTGTCTGTCTGTCTGTCTGTCTGTCTGTCTGTCTGTCTGTCTGTCTGTCTGTCTGTCTGTCTGTCTGTCTGTCTGTCTGTCTGTCTGTCTGTCTGTCTGTGTCTGTCTGTCTGTCTGTCCTGTCTGTCTGTCTGTCTGTCCTGTCTGTCTGTCTGTCTGTCTGTCTTGTCTGTCTGTCTGTCTGTCTGTCTGTCTGTCTGTCTGTCTGTCTGTCTGTCTGTCTGTCTGTCTGTCTGTCTGTCTGTCTGTCTGTCTGTCTGTCTGTCTGTCTGTCTGTCTGTCTGTCTGTCTGTCTGTCTGTCTGTCTGTCTGTCTGTCTGTCTGTCTGTCTGTCTGTCTGTCTGTCTGTCTGTCTGTCTGTCTGTCTGTCTGTCTGTCTGTCTGTCTGTCTGTCTGTCTGTCTGTCTGTCTGTCTGTCTGTCTGTCTGTCTGTCTGTCTGTCTGTCTGTCTGTCTGTCTGTCTGTCTGTCTGTCTGTCTGTCTGTCTGTCTGTCTGTCTGTCTGTCTGTCTGTCTGTCTGTCTGTCTGTCTGTCTGTCTGTCTGTCTGTCTGTCTGTCTGTCTGTCTGTCTGTCTGTCTGTCTGTCTGTCTGTCTGTCTGTCTGTCTGTCTGTCTGTCTGTCTGTCTGTCTGTCTGTCTGTCTGTCTGTCTGTCTGTCTGTCTGTCTGTCTGTCTGTCTGTCTGTCTGTCTGTCTGTCTGTCTGTCTGTCTGTCTGTCTGTCTGTCTGTCTGTCTGTCTGTCTGTCTGTCTGTCTGTCTGTCTGTCTGTCTGTCTGTCTGTCTGTCTGTCTGTCTGTCTGTCTGTCTGTCTGTCTGTCTGTCTGTCTGTCTGTCTGTCTGTCTGTCTGTCTGTCTGTCTGTCTGTCTGTCTGTCTGTCTGTCTGTCTGTCTGTCTGTCTGTCTGTCTGTCTGTCTGTCTGTCTGTCTGTCTGTCTGTCTGTCTGTCTGTCTGTCTGTCTGTCTGTCTGTCTGTCTGTCTGTCTGTCTGTCTGTCTGTCTGTCTGTCTGTCTGTCTGTCTGTCTGTCTGTCTGTCTGTCTGTCTGTCTGTCTGTCTGTCTGTCTGTCTGTCTGTCTGTCTGTCTGTCTGTCTGTCTGTCTGTCTGTCTGTCTGTCTGTCTGTCTGTCTGTCTGTCTGTCTGTCTGTCTGTCTGTCTGTCTGTCTGTCTGTCTGTCTGTCTGTCTGTCTGTCTGTCTGTCTGTCTGTCTGTCTGTCTGTCTGTCTGTCTGTCTGTCTGTCTGTCTGTCTGTCTGTCTGTCTGTCTGTCTGTCTGTCTGTCTGTCTGTCTGTCTGTCTGTCTGTCTGTCTGTCTGTCTGTCTGTCTGTCTGTCTGTCTGTCTGTCTGTCTGTCTGTCTGTCTGTCTGTCTGTCTGTCTGTCTGTCTGTCTGTCTGTCTGTCTGTCTGTCTGTCTGTCTGTCTGTCTGTCTGTCTGTCTGTCTGTCTGTCTGTCTGTCTGTCTGTCTGTCTGTCTGTCTGTCTGTCTGTCTGTCTGTCTGTCTGTCTGTCTGTCTGTCTGTCTGTCTGTCTGTCTGTCTGTCTGTGCATCCTGAACATCGCTCCGATTGGGTACTCTGGTTGTATGTAGCATATTACAAATTACATACATAATATCTTACCGGTAGAAAAATTGTAGTCATCCATAATTTGTGCAGTAGAGCAGATAAGTTTGCTTGTATAACTGACAGAAAATATTGGCTTTTGATAGCTGAAACAGATGAATGAAGTATCCCCAATCCTTAATGCGCTAATCAATCAGTCAAGAGAAATGTTTTGTTTACAAACATCTCCCTTGTATCCATATAATGTCTTTTCATGTGACTGTATATTATATAACGCAGCCTTCTCAGTAATTCTATACAGTGACGTCTAATAAATTGCATCTAACTTCAATGTACTTTTTCAACCATGATCTAACAGGCAGGTAGTTTGCTACTTAAGCATTTACATGAACATTTAGAATGAAATCCTATGCTGTATAACTTTCATATTAATAATCCTTGTTTAAGACATTAAAATGCTGCCGTGTCTTCTTCTTCACACATCTGCTAGTAAAGTACTTCTCAGACGGCGATACAAAGTTATGCCCTGTTCGACGCTGTTAACAGGTTCCAGTCGTATCTCTTCCATATAGAGGACACATGTGTTCAACTTATCTCTGTCACAAGGACAATTTCCTCGAAATACGCACTCTGTTCGGCACACATCTGTTCTGTGGCAGTCAACTGGCTGAAGGTATCTGTGTATTCCATAGAGACGTGGTATTGAATATAGTACAGCTGTGCGTCCATGTGGGCAGCTGTGGTTCTTAGATGGACGGATATGATGGGTATTCCATACCCGAACCATATCGTCTATGTTGCGCTGACATGACAGACATTATTATAAAGTTGTACTATGTTTCTACGCATACAAGTGTAAGGCATCTAGCTTCTCTTGAAGATTACATTGTTTGTGGAAGGGCAAATTCAGTAATTTAGTTCAAGAAAGGAAACCAAACAATATTTAAGTAAACAACCTCCTTTAATATCAAACAACGCATGTTTGTGTTTAAAAAAATAACAAAACACAAACTTGTATAGGCTGAATAACAACCTTACTGGTGCTGGTGCATCATAAACTTGCACGTGCGTTCTGCACAAATATTGCGTATAGCATCCAACACATCTTGTGTTCAACTCTTTCACCACAAGACAATGTGTTAATTCAAAACAAGATAGATTTCTTTAAATGTGACACAAGACTTATGTTGGAAAGAACACAAATTTGTGTTTATATAACACAAGTGTTTTTGTGTAAATTATAATCAGTGCATGTTACCTGAAGTATTTTCATAGAGCAAAAATTAGGCTACATTTACCTCGATGAAATCTCTTATGAAATAATCGTCTTCTTTCAGGGTGGATAAAGTTTCAATTGAAATCTGAAAAAAATTCAAGAACATTTCATTGCGTTGATTCTCAGTGCTTCTTCCATACAGGAAGTTTACTGTCCCTGCTAAGAAATTATGAATTTCAGAGAAATGACCATTCTCTGTACTTCTATCTCCTCTAGCTAGATGGGGCCATCCCCTTAGCTTCCGCACGGCTTAAAATTTAATAACCTACAATTACTCTCGGGTCACTACTAGTCCAATACACATTCATCCAGATGATAAGCCGAGAAAATTCATCAATGCAGCCGTAAATACATAACCAAAACTGCTAGTCTCATCTGAAAATAGTTTTTAAAGCATGTATTTATTGATATACTACCATTTGAACTATATAGTACCGGCCTGACTGCAGCATACACGGGAAAATACATGAAAACCGCTCACCTAAATTAACTTATATATGTTGCTAAATTTACAGATACTATTTCCGTTAGTAGCATTTTCCTGCGGATCGTAGCACGCTTGATATAGTGAATAAATGATTGATTAATTATTCGTTGCAAATCAAATGATTCATATTTGGCATATTTAAACTTGAAGACCATCTTGAACCAAGAAGATTTTCTTTCAGTTTCCTCCCGCATATCCCAGTGAAAGGTCAAGTGATGCCAGCATCCACAATGACGTTTTGCTCCCAAGTAGTCTTGATGTTCAAGTCATTCAAAATAAAAACAACAACCTAGAAACAACAATTTTTGCCTATCTGGATGTTTCGTGTCTTTGTTTTCGATTTTCCCTCGGGTTCTGGCCTGGCTTCGTCTTATGCATCATGATGCAGACAACAGTTTAAGTTTCAGTGAAATATCCTTAAGAACTGCATAAAACACCAATCAAATAAATGAATAAATCAATTTCTTCTCAATTCTTTAGCCTGTTATTCAGTTTTACCTCAGGATAGATGTATAATTTCTACATGAGCTGGTGAGTTGTACTTGCTGTTTTACCAATATTGTCTTGTAAACTTGTAGTTGTGGGGCAATGAGTCGTCTATGACGAATAAAGGATTTCTTGGCAAGTCTGACTAGGCTGAGCTGAGCACATGTCAAGTATCTATGTATGCTTGGGGTTAAACGTCGTATCATCTTGTGGCATTGCCAGCCCATGCCGCCACACTGAAGCATCATGCCGAAGATACCAGACATCACACCCCACCTAGTCATGCACATTACACTGAAACCGGGCCAACCAGTCCTGTTTCCTTCCTTTAACCTCTCAATGCTGAGAGCTAAGCGAGGCAGCAACAACTACAATTTTGAAAGTCTTTGGCATGACCCAACCCTGGTTTGATCCTGGGTCTCCACACTTCGAAGCTGACGCTCTAACCATTAAGTTAAGCGGTTAACCGAAGCCGTTACGCATGTAACCAACACAAATCTAAACACAAATGTAAACACAACTGCCCTCAGATGACGAATGACAGTGCATAGCTGTTATCTCATGAACCTTCATACACTATCTATATAAGATATCTTTCTCAGAGTACAGTACTGACGCAGAGATATTTCTAATACCTGATTGTTATATAATAGACATATGCCACGGACCATTGATATAAAATAGCAACACAATCGCAATAGTAGACCAATACCACAGCCCATCGATTTAAAATAGCAACACAATCGCAATAGTGGACCTCTACCACGGCCCATCGATTTAAAAATAGCAACACAATCGTAATAGTAGACCAATACCACAGCCCATCGATATAAAAATAGCAACACAATCGCAATAGTGGACCTCTACGACGGCCCATCGATTTAAAATAGCAACACAATCGCAATAGTAGACCTCTACCATGGCCCATCGATTTAAAATAGCAACACAATCGCAATAGTAGACCTCTACCACAGCCCATCGATTTAAAAATAGCAACACAATCGTAATAGTAGATCCATACCACAGCCCATCGATATAAAAATAGCAACACAATCGCAATAGTAGACCTATACCACGGCCCATCAGTATTAAATACCAACACAATCGCAATAGTATACTGTACTTCAATACAGTATAATTAGACTGAAGACATATCACAATTACAGGAGATCACAACTTAGCATGTTTGGGTTTCCTCAGCGATGCACAAAACAATATGGACCTTGTCTCAATAACGTAATCCAACTCATATAAACTTACTGTATGAAATCTCGTTCCCCTTTCACTTTACTAATTTTATGCAATGAAATTCAAATTTAACTAAATATTATATTGGGCACCTTGTTCCCATGTGATGACAAACATGACTATTATTCACTATTCCAATTAGTGTTATACTGTTATTATTATTTATCACCAAAATGAATGTTTAAAGGGTTTGTAACTTACACAGAGCTTCCTGAACTAATAGTTCAGCTGATGTCACAGCAGCACTTACACAAAGTACACCATGAACTGATACCATTGCGTACAGGTACGCGTCACTTGTTTTACACCTGAGCCATTATCTCATTAGATCGTTTAACCTTCTTATTTATTTATTTGATTGGTGTTTTACGCCGTACTCAAGAATATTTCACCACGGCGGCCAGCATTACCCGGGGGAAACCCACGACCATCCGCATGTTGGTGACAGACCTTCCCACTTACGACTGGAGAGGAAGCCAGCCAGAGCTGGACTTGAACAGCGACCGCATTGGTGAGAGGTTCCTGTGTCATTTAACCTTCTTAATTTGTATCACTATACACAATGCCATTATGAAGCGGTTATGGTCAAAAGCACTGCATAAACATTACATATATATTATGATGCACTTACAGTGCTATACAAAGCTTTACCTTGTATTTAATTACCGGTGGTCATAGTCTGAGACACTTCCATACACAACGTACAGCCAAAACATGCTGTTGCTTTCATACACTGTACACTAATATATCAATGAAATGTAAGTCTAAGTATACATACAACGCCACCTGGGTTGAGCAGGATATTCACTTCTACAAGTATATCTGACAACCCCCAGATAGCTCTTAAGCCTTTTCCATCACAGCCCTTTGCTTACCTATGCATGTTACTCAAATCAATACCCCGCTGACGCAGTCTCTTCTCCTTAAGTCATATGGTATCAGCACCCGATTAGTACTTCAGTTTCTCGTGACGAATGAAATTCTCTCTATTTTAATGTGTAAGGCATTTTTCCGCTGCGAGCCAAGTTTGGTTTTCATGCGGATGTTTGGTATAAAAATAATGGAATTTGTTGAAATTCTGGGCAAGTATGAATTTTGCTGATAAAGGTTTTGAAATTCTTGGCGAAATGACACAAGGAGACATGTAGTGTTGAGGCTGCGAGTGACGTCCCCTTGGCGTTGTGAGGCACCCCTCGTCCCCCAGCTACTGGCAGAAAGGTTCAGATTTGACGATCAACCTATGTCGAGATTTTATGGCTCCATGCTTACTGGCCACAGATTGTTTGAGGCTGACTTACAGCATTCAACGGTAACATTGTCTGTTATGGAAAATTAGTAGGACTCTGAGCCCATAATTCAGTGCGTATTACACAATGATGTTCAATACTCCAACAAAAATTGTTTCACTTGATCTGAATTATTCAGTTTTCATTCCCAAATGCTCAAAATATATCTGCAAAATTCTTTTGTTTGGCTCTGAACAAATGTGTCCATCAATTAATTAATAATACGAACAGATTTTCCTACCATGATAATGAAAAGGACAATAGTAATTCTCTAATGTCTTAATTTAATTTCACTATATCTTAATAAAACAATCATGAATTCCGCCAATAAAAAAACTGTCCAATATGTTATACTACTGTATATATTTGTGCTGTTTGTAATACATTTGTCCAGTCTCTTAAGTATAATTATATCTATATTTGTATATGAAAGTTTATAAACTAATTTGTTCATCATATTTTTTGTACATCGTTATGTTGAGGTGGTCTTCTTAGTGGCTGCTAGGCAGTAAGAAATCCGCTATAAATAAGACAAGAATTAAATTAATGAGTACCTCATTTAGCGGAGGGGGTCCTCCGTGATCGAGCGGTGTAGCAGGCCGGCACGGCGCAATGGCCCAGGAGCCTTCCACCAATGCGGTCGCTATGAGTTCAACTTCAGCTCCTGCTGACCTGGCTTCCTCTCCAGCCGTACGTGGGAAGATTTGTCAGAAACCTGTGGATGGTCGTGAGTTTCCCCCGGGGTCTGCCCGAATTCTTTTCACCATAATGCTGGCAGCCGTCGAACAAGTGAAATATTCCTGAGTACCGCGTAAAACACGTATCAAATAAATAAATAAATAAATATTTATCGGAGAGTGAACAAGTAAGGGGAGATAATACTCATATCTTACATGGCAATCAGTCAAATTTGTACATCAGTTAACCCATTATGCTAAAAGTAACATCGTCAAGGTGTTAGAGGGATCAGAGATGAAAACAACAACGGGAACTATTCCTCTGCTTGAAAACTCAAAACGCTGACATAATCTTCATTCAAGAGATGCATAGTTGTCTAATATTTTGAACAAATGAATGGGGAAACTACACTGAATTTAATCATGGAGACAACGCGTTTAGGAGAAGTGCCATTTTGTTCAGGAAACCGAGTATTATATGTAAATCAAAAAGAGATGAGTGTGGTACGCATTTAATACTAGATCATATTTCTGTACGAAGAGTTATTAAATGTTTTTTATCCTCCACATAACAAAGATTGGCTTTATCTCATGAAAATGGTGTACACAGCAAAGTTAATTCAATGCAATACAAGATTTTGCACTCTGTTTGTCCATGTCATAAGAATCTGTTCAGACAAACGGTTAATAAGTACCCAACCTGTGAATGATATGACCAGGAAGATCCACAGAACATAATTTTAATTACATTACCTCATGTTGGCTGAGCTACTTCTAGAATATCATTCAAATCTTAATTAATTAACAAACCCGTCTTCATATGGAAGGCACAGTATCTGAAGATACTGTGTTCTCATTTGCCTTAGCTGTGAATGCAAGTTGCAATAAATGATACATTCTGTAATTAAACCTGAATTCTATTAAGTATAAAAGCAATAATTTAACACTAGAATATGTATGAAAATAGACTGAAACCATCTACATGTACACTGAAGGTAGTTGTAATCCTTCCAAACAGATCTTGCCAGTGAGTATATTTGTTCACAACCAAACTTAAGTGCCATATTGTAGATTATTGTATTTAACAGTATTTACCCAGAGCTTGTGAAATGCACTTTCCGATTCCGAGGTGTGCAGCCGTGTGCTGCGTGCCTTTTTCACTTAGATGAGTATACTTCGCTTTTGTGTCTTCTTGTGTGATAGGGGTAATTTGTCACAATTTAACCTGGGGCGGGTCATACCAAAGACTTAAAAATGGTACATGTTTAAGCTATGTTAATAATCCAAAGAAAAGATTGTTTGCTTGCCTTTGTAAATCACCGGATAAATTTAAGCACTCCGGTTACCAAACTATGACACAAGATCACCCGTCCCCATCAGAAGGTTTTATATATTGTTTTGAGACTGATATAAAACATACTTTGTGTAGTTACATATGAGGTGGAAAAACCTGTGATATGGTTTGTCGAACATCGGTCAGTATTAAATTTACATGAAACTGGAATTTGTGGTAGTCCGTTTGCTTGGATACGGAATTTCTTGCTTAATAGATGTATGTCTGGTGGCACAGGTAGAGAGTATTCTCGTATGGTCGGTGTCGGAATCCCACAGGAAAGTATCATATCTAATGAAAAATAATCTCTCCATTGTGGTGAACAGTAAAGCCAGAAGTACAGGTGGCTGTTTGCTGACAACAAAGCTTTTCGGATATCTTTTTGTAATTTTAATCTTGCTCATACCTATATTTAACAATTCTTGGTAGATATATCTCCATGGATGAAATAAAGCTTTGTCCTACCAAAGCAGGAGCAAAAAAGATATGAAATGCCTTTAGCCCTCAGCTTGGTAAATGCCAATAAGCTTAACTACATATATAATGCACTTTCCATTATTTGTTTTGTTTTGTTGTTTTTTTTTTCGGTTTTTCTTTGAGGAAAAAAAGAAATTCGAAAATAATGCTTTTAGATGATAATTTTATGCGGGTCTCCAAAGGTAATTTACCAACAGGTGGTCAAATACCCACCATACAATGATTATTTTAAATGCTCTTTCCTCCTCAGAGAAACATCAAAGCAATAATACAGAAGACAATATGTGATTGACAGAAGTCAAAATGTGATTCTCTCCGGTCCTTATAAATCTTTGGCCCATAAATAACACAAATCCAAAATATTCTCAAAATTCTCAGTAACATACCCAAGCATTTCTCACTTACACATTGGCGGAAAAATCGCAATAAAACCACTGACTTTTGATGAGTTACCAATAAACTTTTCCTCGTGTGACTAACATGTACGTAATGAAGGTGGAGAGAAACATGCAACCTTCGGCGACTTTCATGCACCACTGTCACAATAGCCCCAAGATCATTGGGAGCAGGGAAATCTTACAAATTTCCAGTTCGAGAATACGAGATTAAATCCACGTCTTGGATCCTGGAGATTGAAAAGCGTACACTTTAACCACGCAGCCAAGACCCACTCTCATGATGAACGATATAGTAATTTAATAGTTTCTTTGCTTGGTTATGGTGAAAGATTAATACAATTATACAAATGACATCGAAGAATAATGGTGCTAATATATTCGACAGTTATCATCAAAAGTGTTATACAGGAGATATATGCAGAGATCTGCCATATATAATATTTAATTTACAATGCAGTTATTAGGACCAATTCACATGATGAACGATATCATAGTCTGGTAGATATTTGGTCATCTTTGGTCAAAAAATATTGCAACTTTACAAATGATGTCAAAAAATAGTGCTTTACATTTAAACATTTCATATTTATCATTAGGAATATGTTACATATGAGATATATACACAGATCTGCTACAATATTTAATTTAGTTATTAAGACAAACGCGAGGCGTCTCGCGTTCTCCAGATTCTTCACTCACGGTGGTTAGGTTTCTCGATGAAGTGCACCGGGTTCTGGGAACCATCATTATTCACCATGCACTGGACAAACTTTCTGCATGAGGTATAACATAGCGGAGCCAAGCTTAGTAGGAATCGAACAAGCCACCTTACCGGACAGTTTGACAAAAGCATCTAATTGAAGCTCTATCGACATTATCCATTTTTCCTCTACAGTATAGCAGTCTTCAGACATGGAACAGCTCTCTGGTAGATGTTCCATAGGGTGTTAAATTTTTCCTCTCTTGCGAGCGAAAAATATATTTATCATCACTACTTGTCTCGTTTCTTGTTATTAATGATGTTTGGGGGGAGATAGGTATTAATTGTTTTTAGAAATACGATTTTCTCACATCATTATAAATCTTTCGCCCATAAATAAGATAAATCTGACGAGTTCTATATATTTTCAACCTTCACCAAAGATAAAATCACCGGCAGTGCATGTTCTCCTAACTTGTCTTTGAAGCTCGCTGAGCTGGAACATTTATTTATGACAGATTTTGACAGATTTTTATGACTGATCAGGGTAGGATTGTCGCAGCAAGTCAGTGTTTTACCAGTCTGGGACAGGTAGACCACTAATAAATTTAATTCTCGCTGAGCTGGAACATTTATTTAAGACAGATTTGAATGCGTCTGACACTCGGCGACAATAGAATATTTAGGGTAATTTATTCACTTGATGATGTGAAACGCCGTACCGAAGATTTTGTTCACTAATATGACAGTTTCACTAGTTTATGTGAGGAGGAAACGTAATTGCCCAGAGTATCTGGCAGACATGCTGATCTAAAGCCGCAGGTGAAGCAACAAAAGCTGGGATCCAGAACGCCACCTCACTGATCAGGGAAGGATTGTCGTAGCAAGTCAGTGTTTTACCAGTCTGGGCCAGGTAGACCACTAATAAATTTAACGTATGCAGGATAAACGTGAGAAACGTTTATCTCCTCCAGCTAAATTCGGAAAGCATACGGTTTCACCAAAAAACTCTATTGCGAGATGTTTATGCATGTTAATCGAGATTCTCAGATTCCTGACATTTGTATTACGCTTCAAAAGATAGTAGATGTTTGTCTGACTGTTTTGCCCAATTCTGATCTGAGCTGTACCCACAGTGCCACTGGTCATTTCTCTCGGCCTAGCGGGAATCACAGGAATCAGACTTGATGGGCATCAAATAGGTGTCCCTTTTGTTTGGACATGCATCAGAACTGATGGGCCTCACATTGCTATAAGGACGGTTCAGCGTGGAATAGGTGTTTGAGGATGCATCATCAGCCGTGAGACTCGAATGCGTAGTGCTGTTTTCTTCCGAGTTCAAATACACATGGTCAGGGGGTGCGTTTTCGATCAGCTCATGTCGGTTTGCGCTGAGCTCTCGGGCTCGGGTGAGCCACTCTCGTCACTGACACTCAACGCAGGCAACCCTTCCCTTGGCGATGCAGTTGTAATCCAATCATGCTCTATCACAGTACCTGGAGTTGATCTTCTTCTGTAATGGAACAAAAGTAATACTTCGTGTCGAAATTGTTGTTTGGTGTAACTATTTACTTCTTTGCACGATTTTTTGTTCAGGTAACAGGTACGCGTCGTTGCTCGTCTTGGTCCAATAGAGGGGGTTAAGACACGAGGGGTGAACGAGATACGAGTACGACTTGTGCGCGCGAGCCTGACGGACTGTGTCTTTGCGATGCAAAACTGTTAAAAGAGAAGAAAACTTAAAACAATGACACTATAGGCTGAAAAGAGCACATTTTTTCGATCTGGTGGTGCCTGCTGCATAATTTTGCGATTTTTCCTCGCCATACACGTAAAGTCTGAAACGTCAAAGCTGGCATAAATCGCTGAGTTCATCACGCCATCGATCTCGCGTTTATCGCGTCCTGTAATTTATGCTGGGGGGTGTTGCCTCTCAGCCAATGGCAGCCGTTAAAACTGCGTGCTTGTTCTTGTAAACTGGGAACCTACGTCCAACATTCTGGCTTCCCGATAGTCAAGCGGAAAACAAACTATACTGTTCGCTTTCCTTCTGGGAAGGAGAGTTCTGCCGGAAATATACGAACTGCACTTCGCCGGTTTCCGACGGCAATTCTCCTCCTAACACAGAAGAACTTCAGGACTAGTTCTCAGGCAAAATGGAATCGCCCACAGCGAATTCTGGCGCTGACCTTATTTATAATTTATTAACTTCAGGTACATACTAGAATTTTTTATGGCATGCACCTGCGAGGAAACGCATACTCTTTTCAATGGTATTTGTTTGATATTTAAATTTTCTTCTCCTTTAAGTAACGCGAATTACATGAGTTGCGCCCACCAAATAAATAAGACCAATGCTGTATTTTCATGAAGGGACCGATGATTATATACGAAGAATAAAGCATAACAGAACGCTGTTTACATTTTTACATCATGGAGTGAGCTTGAAAACTGCGGCACATATGCACAGTGCCATATGCATAATATACATGCACTTGACAAAATACGTTTTCTCGGCTTAATTTCTAAACTTGTCCAAAAAAACTCTATACTTACGACAGACTAACTCTTCACGGGTAGACCGTTTTACATTTTATTTCACACGCCAGCAGATTAAACATCCAAATATAGACTCGGAAATGTATAACGAGTAAAAACTGCTCAGATCATAGAAAACGGGCAGACTGTGCGACCTCGATTGTCCAAGCGTGACGTCATTCACAAATAACGATGATGTCAGTCGTTACCCGAAGGTCGTTCGCGAGTATCTTTACCTCTCTAATATTACCTCCGCACCAGCCACATGTACAACCGGCTGGGCTATATTCTGCATTTCTGTTCTATCTCTTCATAGTGAAGAATTGTCTAATAACTTCGTGAATCCTGATCCGAATCACATCCATAATGACATGGAACCTTATCCTAATATCAGCCTGAGCACAAAGTCGGCTCAATCCGTGCATAACCTTTTCCGTAAAGTTGCTGACGATAGCAAAGGCAGACAAACAAACTCAAACAAAAACATAACCTCCTCTGGCAGGGTAATAGTTATGCCTTAACGACAGGTCACTGGTAATGCTGTAACCTTTCAATCCCAGTTGGTTTGAGATCACCCACCTTCTACCAGTGTTTCATACAAACTGTCCTCACTCCGTGAATGAAATCTTGAGATCGCATATTAAGGCTAAGATCGTCAAAGAAGAAAATGGTGGATCTGTACATGGATAAACTATTATTTCTGGTATTTTCGTCACCATTTCGGAAAAATATTCCATCCATTATAATGTTAGGCTAAAGGAAAGGCTATAACCTAGAAACTTTGGCTGGCCTCCTCTCCGGCTATAAGTGGGAAGGTCTGCCAGGAACCTGCGGACGGTCGTGGGTTTTTCCCTGGCTTTGCCCGGTTTCCTCCCACCATAATGCTGGCCGCCGTCGCATAAGTAAAATATTCTTGAGTACGTCGTAAAACATCAATCAAATAAATAAATAAATAAATAAATAAATAAATAAATAAATAAAAGAAATAGAAACTTTGCAATTTTACTGATTACACACTATTTCACTTTCGTTTTCTCGTCTCAGCTAAAGGAAAAGATAGATAGATAGAGCTTTGGAGGTCAGACGTGTTGTCAGATCGCTCCATCTGTCAGGTTTCATTTCTCTGGATTTCCAGTGATTTCTTGTGTGTTTCTGATACTCACAGATTTCTCTTGTCACGAGCTGTCGATTCATATAGTTTGTAGTCAGAAATTCCATTTTTTGACCACTTTTTTGACGTTTTGGTGTTTGGCCAGCGTGGCCGGTGGGCCAGCCCTCGCGGCTTGTCTCAGGCACCAGTTGTCGTGGCCTGTGTTGGAGGCCTATACAGGTTACAGCATAGGACAGTGAACAAGGTCAGCTTGCCTGGTCGAGCTCCATTTATCCCGGGCTAGCAGGGCACACAAAGGATTGTGTCACTAACAGGCAGCAAATTGCACTCTTGCACGAAGTTCATTCGCCACTGTCACTTGACAGTTGATCAGTCAAGGGGTTGAGAACGCAGTGCAGTACCTGACTGGCCGTCCACACAGTTGGACGTGTCAGCCGGGTAGCTCCTTTGGGCGAGGGTTTTTTTTTTTCTACCACCAGAATGGCTTTCCACATTAAAAGGCCTCTTAGCCTTAGATTGCGAATTAAAGGCAGTGCAAAAGCGATTGACGTTTATCATGGGTTGCAGGAACGCATCGGCAACGGACCCAAAGTGTTGAGGGGCTTGGTCCACGTTTCTGGGGATCTGTGGAATGTCACTGTCGCCAATGAGGAGGTCAAGCAAAAACTACTTAATGAAGATCTGGTGCTTAATGGAGTAAACTGTCCGGTTTATGAAGTTGTGCAATCCAGAACTTTGGTTAAGGTGAAGAGTCTATGAGATTCCGGATGAACGGATAGGGGCTGCTCTCAAACAGTTTGGAACGGTGAACTCTGTCGAACGAGAATGCTACCTGTTCGACAGAACCGTGCAAAATGGGGTTAGGAGAGTATGGATGAGCAACATTTCGTCCACCATTCCTGAAGCCATATGGGTGGGAGCATCTTTTCGGTTACCAGTCTGGTACAGAGGGCAGGTGCGAGCTTGTCACTTGTGCCAGGCGACAGACCACCTCAAAAATGACTGCCCACTGAAAAACAAATGTTTGATTTGCAAGCAAGAAGGTCATTTCCAAAAGAATTGTCCTCAAGATCTGGACACTGAGAGTAGCGACAATGGGAAAAGTAGTGGAGATGAAGATGACATCGCAGTTGCGATGGATGATAATGGTAATGATAAGGACGATGGTATGAATAATGATGATCATGACAATGAGCAGGGAGATAATGGCCGAAAGGATGACAGTGATGATGACACGGATGATAGTAATGAGGCTGAGGATGATTGTGAAATGGTTAATGGGGATACGGATGGTGGACAGGAGAGTAGCAATGATGTAGTGGGTAATGATGATAAAAATGAGGTGAATGAGGCAGAGGACGGGAATGATAAAGATGCTATGGATAATGGTAAGGATGGGCAGGAGGGTGGTAGGAATGAAGGGGGTAAAGAGGAGGAAAATGATGTGGACAAAAATGCAGATGATGGTATTTCATCAGTTTCTAACCAGGTCAAACAGGAGGAAGCATCGTTGGGTTTCACTGAACCATTGGCTCCGTACAGCTCGACCGGTCAGCCTGCCGAGCAAGATTCTTCACAAGACTTGTGGAGTCAGTCATTTACCTTTTCCCAGCCAATTGCAAAACAAGATGTAAATGAGTCCTTATGGAGCACCGCTTCAGAGGTCATTTTTGTAGACACCCCAAAAGACCAAGTTAGCGGCATTGAAGCCTCTGGATCGGTTATCCCCATGGACGACACGACGTCGGAAATGGATGATTCCGTTCCGGGAGAAGACCTAGACGAGTCAATGCCGGCATACGCTAACGATCAAGGCGAGGTTTTAGTCCCTGTCTCCACTTCTTTAGGAGTCCATTATCGGACCATGCGCCGCGAAACAGAGGAAAGTAGTTTACCTGCCCCAGGTGGACTTTGCTGCACGCAAGGCTGCCCTGTACAAGAAGTCGAGAAAAACAAAACTTAAATAGATCCATAATGGCTCTGAATGTTGTCTCACTAAATTGTCAGGGTTTGCTTTCGGACTGGAAGCAATTTTCCCTTGGCCATACCTTCAGGTCATTAAAAGCAGATGTTGCTTTTCTACAAGAGACGCACTTTACTGACGTCAATGACGTAACCCGGTTTGAAACAGCTGTGAAAGGGAAAGTCTATTCCTCTTCCGGCTCGAATCATAGAGCGGGCACGGCTATTGTGTTTCTTGCTTCTTTCCTCGCCTCGGGGACCATAGTGTCATCTGTCACTGATCCCGGTGGTCGTTGGGTCAAGGTTTAGGCGGAGTGTTCAGGCTTTGATTTTACGTTTGTCGCCGTACATGCACCAACATATGTTCCTGACCGTCGTCGGTTTTTCCAAGGTCTAGAAAGTGTTCTGGGTGATTCAAACACCAACGTCTTCCTGGCCGGCGATTTCAATTGCGTCTTAGATCCCCTAATAGATAGGCGAAGCACGGCCGCGGTAGCTTCTGATTCGTCTACTGCTCCTTTGGCAACTTTGATAAAAACATATTCTCTGTCGGATACTTTTAGGTTCCTTCATCCTGATGCCTATGAATACACTTGGACCTCGCCAACTGGTGCGCACTCTTCGCGTCTGGATAGAGTGTATTGTAGCAAGGATCTCCTTGGACATCTGGTTCATGCAGGTCATGAACCCACTGCCATGTCTGATCATACTATGGTCACAGCCAAATTTGATTCAGAGGATTGGGTAGAGAAAGGCCCGGGGTTCTGGAAGCTCAACGTCAGCCTTTTGAATGACAAAGAGTTTCACAAGAACATGCGAGATTATTTTGCCGCTTGGATTCTTTAGGTCTGCTGCTGAATTCTGGGAGCAGGGCAAATCTGGGCTTAAGCGGGTGGCACTGTCGTACAGTAGGGCTAGGGCACGTCGCCGTAAACGGGCTCAACGTAAACTGCTGTAGGATTACAACAAGGTCTCTAAAAGAGTTAGTGATGGGTAGACCCATCTAGTTGACCTGTGGGAAGGTCTAAAACGTAAAGTGCGGGCTGGTGAGCAACAGTTCTTGGAGAAGTCGCGTGCTACTGAAAAACTTATCCGCGAAATAGCAACTCCTGATGGCCGTTCAGTCCGGTCCACCAAGAATTTATTGCAGGCCACATGCGATTTCTACAAGAGCCTCTTCACCTCAGAGGGAGTTGAGAGAAATTGCATGGAGGAGTTGATCTCCCAGATCTCCCAGATCTTGCCTCCTCAGGGGGCCACGATCTGTGAACAGCCGTTCACTTTGGATGAGCTGCATTCTGCAGCAAAATCCATGACGCTGAACAAGTCCCCCCGGTATCGATGGTCTTCCTGTGGAACTGTATTTGGCTTTCTGGGATGTGCTAGGCCCTATCCTGCTGGACGTTGCCAACGAGGCTTTTGAGCAGGGTGAGTTGACTGATTCAATGCAGCAGGCTCTTGTCAGGCTCGTTCACAAGCGGGGGCCAAAAGAGGACCTGCGGAATTGGAGGCCGATTTCACTCTTGTGTGCCGATTATAAGATCATCACGAAGGCGCTAACCCGCAGGCTTGGATCCGTGATGGGCCTTGTTGTTCACAGTGATCAGACCTGTTCTGTGCCAGGGAGGTCAATCCTCACCAATAGCTTCCTCGTCCGGGACCTTACAGAGCTGGTCGAACACGAGGATATCGAGGCGGCAATCATAAGCCTTGATAAAAGAAGGCTTTCGATCGTTTGGAATGGGCATTTATGCACAAAGTGTTGGAGCGGATGGGGTTCGGGCCTGTTTTTTGTACATGGATCCGGCTTCTTTACAAGTCCCCTGTAAGTCGTGTAATGGTGAATGGTTTTATTGGTGACCCTTGTTCTCCTCGAGCGTGGAGTTCGCCAGGGCTGTCCTCTGTCTCCTCTGCTTTACGTTCTGGCCGCAGAGGTTCTTGGGGTGGTTGTGAGGTCTTCTGACATGAAGGGAGTGAGAGTCCCTGATGTCGAAGAACCGATCAAAATCTCCCAGTATGCCGACGACGCATCTCTCTTCGTGGGAGATGATGAAGACTTCCACATTGCTGAGACGATCTTGAACAAGTACCAGAAAGCGTCTGGCTGCAAAGTCAACAGATCCAAGTCAAAAGGGTTATTCTTCGGTGCTTGGAAGGGTCATGCTGATACTCCTTTGGGTATTGAATGGCCACAGGATCACGTCAAACTCTTGGGTGTAAAACAAGGTGCAAAAAACGCGGCTTCTGTTAACTGGAATGGCCGCATCCAGAAGGTCGGCAGCACCCTCAAGCAGCTGTGCGAAGGGCAATACCGAAGGCATGGTTCAATCTGCCGGATACTGTCACGAATCCCAGCCGGACGAGGTATCAAGTTAATCAACAGGACCTTTCTCAGCTTTCCTCCAGGAGATGGTATCGGATCCTTCTGGTGGACAACAACGTAACCCCCGCCGGAGTCCAGAAGTGGCAACAGTTGGGTTTGGTGCCATCGTCCTGGAGGAACTTGTTTTTATCGCTCTGGAAGTCTGGGGTAGACAACCGAGCTAAGGAGGCTGTTTGGCTGCTGTGGCACAGACACTGGTGGGTCGGGCATAAGTTAGTCCTGGTGTCGCAATTCTATTCTTTGCGTTCTGCGGAACGGCAGGCCCGTTGTCCAATTTTAATCTCGCAATTGTTCGTGACCTGGTGTCATAACTTCACGTTTTCAGCAGTTCCGCCTATTCTGAGGCGGAAGTTTTACTGTCAATTTTAATGGATATTTGTTTCTTGTGTCTTTCCTGGCTCTATCTGTCTGCGGTTGTGACGTTTTAGTCATATAATGATGGGCTGGTCCTGTCAGTAAGGATGTAGGTATGTTTTACATACCGCGGACAGACTTGGTTCTGTTTTCCCAAAGCCTAGATTGCTGTGGCGTACAAAAAAAAAAAAAAAAAACATAGATAGACAGTTCATGGCAAAACACACTATAGGTAGCACAGAAATACAGTTAACAGTTCATGACCGAGTACACAAAATAGGTTCGAACACCAGGCAGAGAGTAATTCTGATAGACATAATGCAGACATTACAAAAAGAGCATTATACACAAGCAGAATTTCATGCAAAAAAGAAAAGAAAAGAAAAAACAGTTCATAACAACACAAACGCAAATGGACTAAACCAGAAATATGAAGACTGGAATTCTGATCATCCAAAGCAATGATAAAGCACACCATTATACACAAAGCAGCATTTCATGCAAAAAAAGAAACAAAACAAAATTAGAGCTCGTGACAAAACGCGCCACTGATCATCTAAGGTAACGAAAATAAAATTTTAAAACCAAAACCAGCAACTGAAATGTAGTTTACAAGTGCTTGAACACTTTTGCGCGTTTCTTACCGGCATAAGCACAGATTCCATACACATCGTGAGATCGTGAAAAGTTTAGTCTTTTGGGTTGTAAACTTGTTACAACAAGACAACTTTGAAAAAGGCTCGAATCACGGGAATGGTTAACAAATGATAGAAAACTCGGGGGTTGAACCTTCCATCCTTCCAGAGGCTTCCCATTTGACTCTGTAACAGACCAAGTAAAATGTGACTGCATGTTTGCTAATAATGTTCCATGGTCTAAAACTGATATTTCGGGTGACACTGGTGCAACCAAGAGCTTATTTTGCTAGGAAATCTGCCATTTCATTTCCAGCTATACCTGCATGCCCTGGGATCAACCAAGACTGATTCCTTTAAAATGTAGCACTGTGTAAAACCTCTAAAACATGGATGAGGTTTACATTCCAGCTGAAGTTTCTATGATTGCAAAGCACTTAAAGAATCCATAAAAATAACAACATTATTCTGGTTTAAAATCCAGCACAAAATACAGGATGTTAAAATAGCCATAAGTTCAGCGGCAAATAATGAACTGAAATCGGATAACGGAAGCTTTTATTATACTTAAGTTCCGGATACAAAATACAGCCCCCAATTTTTTGCCACTATCTGAATATTTGGATACATCCCTGTAAATATTTCAGGACAGTAGTCTGAAATTTTCGCAGACGTATCTCATTGCAAAGGATTTCATGACATTTGCCATATCAGATTTCTTAATTACACTTTGAAGTTCTAATGAAATGTAGGGGGAACAGGTGCCAAGGTGGAAAGTTAGGGACAGCGATTTTTTGAAGGCAGCTTGTGTTACAGCCCGAATGTTCAGTTATATACAGTGCTGTAAGATTAAAGGGTTTATACTTCTTATGAACATTCTAAATGCAGTCATATTCACAAGAGAGAAGAAACAAGTGATGCTGAGTTATTAAGAGATGCCTTCAGTACAAAAGAATATTTCAGAGTGTGCATGTATCTCCTAAGATCCAATGGCCACTCAATACATACCACTTGTAAAACATTAAGAGGAGTGGTGTTAAGCGTCTCTGTACAAATCCTGGTCACAGCACATTGAACAGCATCCAATTTACATTTAAGAGAAAAGCAAGCTGAGTCAAAAGCTTCACAAAAATAGTCTACATTTTATCAACACCCTATATAAGATTAGTACGCACGATTTATCTCCGCCCTCCCTCCCACCCCCAGAATTTCCCAGATATGCCCGCATAAGGTTAAGGACCTGAAGGAAAAGATGCTTCCATAATAAGAAAATAATAATAAAAAAAAGAAATAGTTTTGACTATGAATGGAAACAGTTTTGAACACATATGTATATTAGAAGTAAATCGGAATTTCAGGCTGTAGGCCTACTGGTTATGTTCCATCATGACGGTGGCTATCGTTGTATAAGTGAAATATTCTTGAGTGCAGCGTAATACACCCATCAGTTAAATAATTTACATCAAACGCAATCCCTCACAATCAAGAAAGAATTTGAAAAAGCTGAGAATTTATTTATTTATTTATTTGATTAGTGTTTTACGCCTTACTAAAAAAAATTTCATTTTTACGACGGCGACCACCAGTATGGTGGGAGAAAAGCGGGCAGAGCCCGGGGGAAACCCACGACCATCTGCAGTTTACTGACAGACCTTCCCCACTAACGGCCGAAGAGCTAAGAATTTGAGAATAAAAATAAAAGTCACTGAGATATGATCTTGGTTTCTTAGTATATCCAGAAACTTAGACACAGCCAACACATTCTTAGTAATCACAATTTATTACAAAATAAAATTACCGAGAGGAGTCCTGAAACCTGATTTGGTTCACAATTAATTGGCCCTCGTCTGCTGCAGATTCTACAGATGAAATGTCTCCCACATAACAATTTCTTAATAACTTGCCAGGGGGCTCTGTGGTCGAGGGGGTTAGCACGCCGCCGTCGTATATGTGAAATACTCTTGAGTACGGCGTAGAACACCATTAAAATAAATAAATTAATTAATAACTTGCCAATTGCAGGTTGTTTACCCCAGACATTTCCTCTATCCATAGAACTGACTAAGGTTGTATGTGCTATTTCTGAAAACTCGCACTGAACTATACTTTATTCATACTGAACTTAAAATAAGCCTTATCACACCGAGGATACACACCAAATCTTAATTAAGGCGCACCTAATAAATTTCACAGACAATAGCTTGGATTAAAACAATGAGTAGATCTCTTTCCATTCTCATCGGTGTAAATTAAAAGGTACAGTGGTCCTGATATAGTCACATAAGGCACCATGCTTGTGATTTTTGGAAATTCCATAGTTTATTGCACAATTTATTACAAAATAAAAATATAGCGCTGAATATATTGACTAAACTCGTGTAGATGGAGGTAAATTATCAATTTTGAATGAATAATTCTGTCAAAAATTTCCAAATTTTCCAACTAGGGCCAATGTTCTGAAGCGATATAACACTGTCTTACCAGATAATTACACAGTATTGGCAAATGTGTAAGTGTTGGAACAAACCTAGTTCAGTATAAATTTGAAAATGTGAGTCAAATATTACAAATCAATGATACTCTTAACATTGATGGCGTAAGAGTGAAAAAAAAAACCTTTTGTTATTCATGTAAAGGTGAAATGTCAGGATTTTCTTGACTGATAGGCGATATCTCCCTGATTTAGTTACAGTTCACTTTCGTTATTACACACCCTGACGCAATGACGAAACAAGAAACATTTTGTTTTATGACGTTCCAATCCGAGTTGAGCGGAATGACGTCATAATACATATTCATTAAACTTTAACACTTCAACGTCAAGCAACAAGACACAATGTTACCGAGACTTCATGTGCGGCGTCTAGATATATACACAAATCTGTGGAAAGCTACACGTAAAGCTTTGTTTAAACTTGATCAAATATACAAAATCATGATTTGTCAAATATAAATAGTAAACAGAACATTGCACAGTGACAGTTGAACATCTTATTTTTCTCCCAAAATGTGAAAATGATAATCCACCCGACACATCGCGTCTCCTTAGTTATCATTTTCACCTCTCAATCGAAACATATTTATGTTATTCAACCTTTATTGTGTAATATCTTTTATTTATTCTTAACTTTATTACCATATCTCAGTTTTAACTTCTCGCCTGAAGGACTTATCAACAACTAGAACCCTTATAGACTTGAAGTGTTCACTTCAGTGTGAGGTATAGATGAGGTGTACCCCAAGCATACCTCAGCCATAAGTATATACCTCATATATACCTCAAGAACTTCGAACGCTTTGAATACGGGGATATGAATGTACCTCAGATACACCTCAGCAACTTTGACCAAAAATAAATAAATAAATAAACACGAAAAAGATATACCCCAGGTACACCTCAGAAACTTGAAAGTTAAAAATTGAATGATGTACCTCAGGTACACCTTTGAGACTTGGAACGTTTTAAAATAAGAAATCAGATTTAAACATTTACTTGAAACAAAATGGTGACCACAAAATTACAAATGTTTGATCATGTGCAAAAAATATTTACTAAATAAATACAAGCCTTTGCCTCATCCTGTACTGATTTCCCATTGTTTTGCCAAATATTGACCAATCAGAGAGCATGAATCTATTCTCCCCTGGATTATTCCAAGTTGACTGCCCCTAACAATGTGCATGTCTATGCTGTGGGAAAACAAACCCATTTATGCACTGATTGGTGCTTTCTGGTGCAGAATTTGTTACATGTGTGGGCACATAAAAGCTCTAAATTGCATTGAAAAGGAATGTGATTCTGATGAAGCAGTCTAATGTAAGCCTCATGTAAATGTATATAAGCTGTTGTTGTAAACCAGCTGAGATTTACATATTGGCCTATTGGCCTTTAGACATATATGTATATCTATCAAAATAAAAGTAAAAACAGTGTATTAATGTGATTTACACTCAGCTACATCCTCCTTGCTTATAAGCATCTTCCTCGCCTATAATTCAGACACACCTCGGATACACCTAAAGCATTCAGTTTTTTTACCTACTGTTTCAGGGTACATCTCCACTGAGGTGTACTTTAGGTGTACTTTAAGTATTAATTTGTATAATTGGCAGTACCTCAGATAAGCCTTCAGTATATCTAACACACCTCAGACACACCTAAGACCAGATATGGTACGCCTCAATGGTACATCTCTGATGCACCTCAGGTATGCGCCGGTATACCTCCAGTATACCTTATCAGGGTGAGGATATATATACAGTGGGTCTTTGGTAAAAGGCAAGGGCTATATTATCAGGCAAGAAAGAAGTATGAATTAAAATATCACGCTATTTAAAATTATACATATATATGTAAGGGATGTTGTAACTTTTAAGTGCATATGTCCTTGTTTATTATGTAACGGGAGCAGCTTTCAAGTGCTTATACTAGCAGTAGGTAGTGGGAATTTCACTTTAGCTCAGTTGGTAAAGGGCTGGACTTCGGCTGTAGAGACCCGAGTTCGAAATTCTTCAACCTTTACAATTATATTTGTGACGCTAGTCCGTCACGTCGAACTTAGTTAGGTCTAGCTTTTTCAAAGTTGTAATTTTTTTCATTTCTGCAAATGGGGTGCAAATAGAGTTCTTCACTTGAAGGAAGTCTGTGTTCATGTGATTAATGGGAGATGGTAGACTTTATAACAAACTTCTTTGCGGTTTACTGTCTATAAGATAACTTGGTTGATACGTTCCCATTATTCAATGGACACCTTGCTCAGTGTCCGCCATTTTTCATCAGCTTGACAAGGCGAGATCGCGTGACAAATTATGTAAGATTTACAAAGATTAACAGGTGTGTAAGTGTCACAAGTCATGTCACAAGTTTTCAGCAAGCTTCGTAGCATGAACAATGATAGTTTTAGCGCGTGTAATCTGAGCAGTTATGTAACGTTTACGTGTACTCGAACAGCTGATAGGTTGTGCAAGAACGCACATGGCTGCGGCCTGGCTGTAATAGTTCGCTCTCAGTACCACACATCGTAGCTCCAGTCGGAAGTATAACACTGTCTCATTCTATACATAAGTTGTAAGATAGCGGAATGGTGTTAACAGATCTTTTGAGGTTAGATACTGTACTGAATCGGTTCTACATTCCTAACAGCGTTTGTAACCATGGCAACTTCCTGTCGAGACTGTTTGCACTGTATAAGTTACCTCCCTTGGCTTGAAACTCATTTGTTTACAAAGATGTACCAGTTTGATCATATGTGTACATGTATAATTTAAAATAAGAAAACTGTAAATTACTATGGTTTAGTGTGTTAGCCATTAATACTGATTACTGTCAGTGTAATGCAGACCCGTGCATTTTGATAAATAATTAATATAACTTGCTGTTTGACTTTCTTTCATGTGACACCTGTTGCAGGTTACGCTATTGGGACAACCTTAGGAGACATCCCGGTAGGGCCCTGTCAGCAACTATCGGCAGCATTTGGGGGTAAGATGGTCACATTGTCTGATTGTAGTCCTGAACCATCATGGTTTATTAGGACCTGTGTGTAGTAGTACATGTGTCGCAGTGTTTTCAAACAGCCTTGTGCATACATGTACATGCAGTGATTTTTAAACTTGTTAGTTTTTTATATCATTACTCATCCACATGTTGTTATGAAGCTGTAGAAAAACACGGTACTTGAACCGCCCCATTAGATAATGGTGATATAGCTAAGACAGCATAGCTGTTCATGTAAATACTTCTAGTCTGTTAAACATGTTACATTGAGCAAAGTATTGTTTGAGAATAATTGGTGTTTTGTTATTCACATGTAATTGCTATTAGCAGCACCCTGCTCATATTACATGTATACTGATTTCGAGTTCGCCACGGCGTTTCATTGGAAAGTTTATTGTTTCAAGTTAAGAACATAAGGAAAAGGGTTACCCCCAATGGATAGAACACACAACCAGCAGCAGAGATTTATATGAAAAGTATATGAGTCAGGCGTAACAGCAGTACCACATACAGCAAGCAATGTGTAGTACACGTATTACCATTTTACTTAATAATACTGTAAAAGTACTAAGTGTTGTTCTGATATGCTTGTCTTCTCAGATCTTTCTGTCTCTCTGTAACACCTGTATGCGGTGACAATCCCCATCGGTATGTAAAAGAACGTCTGTCCCGAATGAGTTTTGGGGTCCTATTATTCCATGTGCTTTACATGGTGGCAGCAGTGGGATACCCTCTTTGATGAGATGGCCAGGTGTGATACCTTTAGTGATGAGATGACAATAGGCCCCATTTGGCCGCTGGAACTGGAAATATTGTGCTTGTTGACTGCAGTTTTCTGTTTCAGTTTTCTGCTGAAACAGTGTTTTGACTGCAATGAACATTAAGACAGATACTTAAGTGTGTTACAGTTTCAGACATTACACAAGCAGTGACTGTCTTGGTGCACCTCAGCTTTACAGTCCTTTGGAATGGATGTTGTGGCGGTGTTTCATTCTTCTTCTTGAAAAGAATATTCAGACAGTGACATTTCGTGTGGTAATATGTCAGTGGACTTTGAAAGGACAAGAGGTACACATGTGAGTACGGCGTGTGTTCAAGGCCATCAGTTAATCTGATGTGTGATACATGCATGTATGATATATGTGTAGAAATGAATGTATTGTTTGTACATGTATTAATTAGCACAGATGTCCAAATTTAAAACTTGCCTCTACCTGTAAACCTGAATTAGAAGTTTAGAATCATGGCAGAAATGAATAAGCCAGTAGATAACCAGCAGATAAATGAACTAAGTGAGGAGTTAGATCGTCTCGGGATTAGAATCCGGGAAAACCTTGGCACCGAGTCATTTTCAAAACCTTTGGTTGTTCTTCGAAGCACTAACTTGGAAAAGTTCCGAGACAGACCAGAGAAAAACACAGATCCACGTGAGTGGATAGCCGATGCTCGTTCTCAAGCTCAAGCATTTAAACTCACAGGTGTTGATTGTGCCAATCTACTGATCAGTATCTTGGGTGGAAGGGTCCCCCAAGACATAGCTGGCCATAGTGACATTGTTAAGGCGGACCCCGAGAAAATCATAGCTGTGCCACACAAGCTGTTTGGTGATGATGCAGATCTACCAGAGTTGTAGCGGAGATTCTACCGTTACCAGCAGAAGGAGGGTGACCTTTTGCAGTGCTCCGTAGACTACATGGTTGAATTGTATGACAGAATAATTGAAAAAGATCAAAGTTTGCTGACTGGGAAAGAGGCAGCACTCAAAGGCAAGCTGACTCAAGCCGTTTCTGATGATGGGCTGAAACGTGAGCTCATGCGACTTAATGAGAAGTTGCCTAACTTGAAGTGTTTTGAAACTGACAAGTACAAAGTTTTCTCTGATGAAGCTGTTGGTGGATCCCTTGGTGATCGCTCTGGAAACACAGAACCATGTGATGAACTGCTAAGCCTCTTAAAACAGAAAAACGCAGCCTACCGAGCAAAAGCTAAGGACAACAGTGATAGAAATGGTTGGTGTTATCACTCCCCTGATCATCTGCCAAATGAGTGCCCAGAATGGATTAAAAGGAACTCTGAAGGACGGAAACCTTTAAACTAGTGTAAGCTGTTGTGGAGAGCCCAACTTCAGGTTTAACTTTTACTGGCTCACCGAGGTTCTCATGGATGGAGTGAAGGTGGCCTGCCTAGTGGATACGGGAGTTCAAATGTTTCCACCAGTACGTTATCTAAAAGTTCCCACCACTGTATATCTGCTTATATGATATATAACTCTCAGGACTGACTTCTTTCAATGGCATTTAGAAGTTGAGAGTTGAGCTAAGACTAGCATCATTTTCAACCACTTGCTACTATCGACATCGAAACGTGCTTAATAAACAAGAAGTTATCCATAAGAAATCTCTCTTGTCTTAGCTCTCAGGACTGGTTTCAACCTGTGATATACAAGTTGCTTTAGTTTCTTTAGTTCTGGTATTCTCTATGTAGGTGAAGAACACAGAATGATCCTGCTTTTATTTTGTACCTGCTTTGTTTTGATAAATTTATTTCTTCAGGAATTGTAATTACAGACAATCGAAATTAAGACTGGATCTGATTACAGTCTCGATTTATATGTGACAAGGAATTGCTTACAAACCAAGACCTTTATAAAATACATCTCGGTGTCTTGACCATTACCACCAGTACCACCAGTGCAGCTCTGGTATGTGTGACATGTGATAACCCACGCCTGTGCCACCAGTGCAGCTCCGGTATGTGAGAAATGTCATAACCCACGCCTGTGCCACCAGTGCAGCTCCGGTATGTGTGACATGTGATAACCCATGTCAGTACCACCAGTGCAGCTCTGGTATGTGTGACATTTGATAACCCACGCCAGTACCACCAGTGCAGCTCTGGTATGTGTGACATTTGATAACCCACGCCAGTACCACCAGTGCAGCTCTGGTATGTGTGACATTTGATAACCCACGCCAGTACCACCAGTGCAGCTCTGGTATTTGTGACATTTGATAACCCACGCCAGTAGCACCAGTGCAGCTCTGATATGTGTGACATGTGATAACCCACGCCAGTACCATCAATGCAGCTCTGGTATGTGTGACATTTGATAACCCACGCCAGTATCACCAGTGCAGCTCTGGTATGTGTGACATGTGATAACCCATGCCATTACCACCAGTGCAGCTCTGATATGTTTGACATGTGATAACCCACGCCAGTACCACCAGTGCAGCTCCGGTATGTGTGACATGTGATAACCCACGCCAGTACCACCAGTGCAGCTCTGGTATGTGTGACATGTGATAATCCACGCCATTACCACCAGTGCAGCTCTGGTATGTGTGACATTTGATAACCCACGCCAGCACAACCAGTGCAGCTCTGGTATGTGTGACATGTGATAACCCACGCCAGTACCACCAGTGCAGCTCCGGTATGTGTGACATGTGATAACCCACGCCAGTATCACCAGTGCAGCTCTGATATGTGTGACATGTGATAACCCACGCCATTACCACCAGTGCAGCTCTGGCATGTGTGATATGTGATAACCCACGCCAGTACCACCAGTGTAGCTCTGGCATGTGTGACATGTGATAACTTACGCCAGTACCACCAGTGCAGCTCTGGTATGAGTGACGTGATAACCCACGCCGATACCACTAGTAAAACCAGTGACATGTGATAACCCACACAGTCTTTGGCGAGGTTGTACTTAAAACAAATCTGAAAAATCCTGTTTTGTGTGTGAAAACATTACGTATCACTTGTAACTTGGAAATACCACGGAGACAATACTTGATGAATGCACAAAGTCTCATTTATTACTACTTCTACAACAAAGTAGACCCTCTGTTAGTAGGCCAAAAAGTGATCGCCATCGTATAAGTAGCAAATTGTTCAGTACGGCGTAAAACACCAATTAAATGAGTCAATAAATAAAGTTATCGATGTACAATTACCGAGATCAAACACGGTGTTCGGCACTGAGAGGTTAGAGCAAGGAAACAGAACTGGTTGGCCCGATGTCAGAATAATGTGACGGAGTGGCTTGTCATGTCTGGTGTCTTCGACATGATACTTCGGTGGTGGTAGCATGGACTCGCTTTGCCACAAGAAGACAAAAGAAGACACACCTAATGACTCTTCGTCGTCATATGACTACATGTTGACTACATACATATATACATACAATCACCAGTATCATTGTCATCAGAAGCTATGCGTCCTCAAACAGACATTCATATACCAACCGTCAACCAATATAGACGTTCCAGGTCAATTATCATAGGGCTAATTCCCCAGAACGACCTATAACACGAACCTACAAAGAACTGAGAAATTGTATAAATTACGAGCTTTGGACGGAATCACGCAAGGAAAAGCAATCAGCAGTTTTCAATGATGTTGGAAAGGCGTAAGGTATGTTCTAGTCGAATGAGTGAAATCAGTATTCAAATCGTGTACCGTGCTAGTATGTGTAAGTTGTCGGTAATAAAATAAGTATCTTAGTTGCGTTCTGATTGCAACTGTTCATATATCTATGTGGCGCTTTAATTCAACACGATGAGTATATATCCTCCAGCCCGGGTTAAGCGGAATCAGACAAAATCCTGAAGCAGAGCGCAACAGATTCTGGACACTATGTCCATATTTACTTACAAGAGAATAATACTCATCTTAAAACTTACGAAACTTAGAGCTTGGATTAACTTTGACGTATTAGTTTTTGTAGTAATAACTTGTGACGTTGATTAAAATCGTTGCATAACACATCTGATCTAACCAATGCTAAAAGGCGAGATATGTACACGCCATGTGCAGTACCCTTCGGTATATTGCTGTTCAAGTAAGGATCATTTACCATGTTAAAATTGAAACCATCCCTTTTTTCGTAAAGTGTTTTTATACTAATATAGATAACATGTACAGTCTGGAGAGTCTGTGGTTTTCTTTCCATCCAGGAGGGTGGATATATATCTTTTGCAGCCTTTGCTATATATGGATTGTTTAAAGCTCGAAGATTATCAACATACCGTCGAGTTAATGAGAAATATTGGACCTGGTGAAGATTCCTCCAACGTTTCTGCATATGGTCATATTCACGGTTATGTCACGGTTACCAGTTCTGACATGTTTACACGTATGTAAAATGAAGTCTGACGATTCAGTCACAATTGTATCTACCAGAAGTATAATAAGACATCTCAAAATCTTTAACTGCTTTCGCGTAATTAGATATCTTGGACGGGAATGATTTAGTATATTGGCAGGAAATGCATGGGGGCTCTCGTGCGTTGAAATAATTCCGCACAGCACTGCGAGCTTCTGGATCATTTAAAATCCGTGGTTTGTTAGAAGTATAATAACACATCTCAAAATTTTTATCTGCTTTCGCGTAATAAAATATCTTGGACGCGGTTAATTTAGTATATTGGGATGGGGTCACTCGTATATTGAAATAATTCGGCACAACATTTCAAAGCTCTGGATCATTTGAAATCCGTGGTATTTTAACGAAATCAAGGCGCTATCTATGTACTTCAGTTTTAGGAGGAGTTTATTTTAGCAGTCTGAACATTTCTTAATGGTTTATGAAGTCGAAAATAGGGCATGTCTTGGGTGGTACAGAAGGTGTAGAAGTGGGCGTCACCTCGGCAACCACCTTACTAAATATTTTAGGAGGAAGTGCATCTAATACTGTGAGTATAAATCATATGTCATTACATGTTTCAAACAAACCTACGAGATAGCTGACATTTACATTGTTATGAATTGACAACGTACAAAACTCCCTCCTACCATGGTTGCGATCACTTCTTTGATGGTATTCGAACAACTGTGTTATGTTTGAATCGTGTGGTTGATTGGATGTTACGTTAGCAACCCCTGGAATTTGTCATTTAGGTCAAAGTTACCACAGAGAACAGTATCCTGTGAAGAAGGATAAATCATTATGTATTATTTGAATTCGAAAGTGCTCAAAACATGGTCAGAGGCAGAAAAATGTTTGCCTGTTTATCCTAAGATATAATTTTCAGTTCGCCAAATAAATGCAATTTGATGATTTACACCTAAGATTAACGTACGATTTAGAACATTTTTTACCCGTCATAGATGAACCTTAGTACTGTGGAACCATTTACTAACTCGGCCTGTGAATTAGCATCACAGTTCACAGCAATAGTGTTATCTTAATTTGTATCATAATGTTAGCTATATATGTACAGGGGCTTACCCCCATGGTTAAAAACAACCAGCAGAATCTGGACGTGCACAGGTTGTGAATATATGCGTCGAAACAGACATTTGCATACACCAGCCGTCAACCAATAATCATCAGTTTAAATCTTATAATGAACTGTCGGTGTGGTTTAGCAGTAGCAGTGTTATTTTCACCATATTACAGATGTGCCATGTTTGTCAAACTTAGAAATGCTAATGTGAGAACGAAGTGCACGAAACCAACGAAACATCGGCTGTTAAGCACATGGTGGTAATTTGTATTGGTGGTTTCAGGGTATGGGGAGTTAACACGGGTCCAGGTACTGGACTACATTACTACCGCTTTTAGAGAAACTATTGTAACAGGGGTGGTAACAAACAAATGAGAAGATGGCTACAAAACAGGCAGTCACTGATACTTTACCATTGCGTACATGTTGTATTGCCGATTAGTATTAGTCACCCTCTTTGAAGATAAATTTCAGCTGTACGGCGCAAGCGGAGCACTAACTAAGCCATTCGACCATACAACTGTGGTGAGTAGTGGGATACTTACGTTGTACAAACAGACATACAAGACGCTGTTTTGTTCCAAAAACACGCAAAAAAAAAACAATCTGATCCCGCCGGAAAACATGCTTTGCACGATCGTGTGACGATCAAACTAGCAGTTTTAGTCGGACGTTGTTGAATGATCTGCCAGGCCTTGTTATTTTGCTTTATGTTCTTGGTAAATCGTTCATGTTAAACTTGGGAGTTATAGACGCTTCCAGTAGGTACTTTTTGATGAGCTGCATTAGATGCTCAATGACAAGCTGTAAAGCATCATTATTGGCATTTTGTAATGGGTTGTGGGTGGCGAGTGGAATTTGAGCCTGTACATGACAACAAAAACGTTTTCAAAGCTTTATTCACCAAAGGAAAGACAATATTCAAATAAAATATTAATTTATTGCACAACACAACTTAATAAACATGAAACACCCGCAAATAACAAAATTACAAATTTGTACTCACGTAATGACAAAGACTGTAGAACAATTATAAAGATGATTCTTGTAAAACTTGTCTAAACAAAGACCGTCCATTTGACACATTTCTTTATACCTTTACCACTGATACCATATTCGTTGCTTTATGCTCTGATATAGGCTTTATTGAGTTTCTCAATTTCATCTACGTGTATAATAGAATATATATATATATATATATATATATACAAAAATCAGGAGCGTTTCTTGCAGTTAGGTACGAATACATGTCGATGATTGAATAAGACATATTTTACTTAATTATTTAGGTCATAATAGTTGCTTGAAGCATCGACTTCGATTAATCAGTTTATCGTTTCTTTACTTATGACTACCACCACAGTACATGTACATATACCTAATGATTCATCGTCGTCACATGACTGAAATAGTTAAGTACGACGTTAAATTCCAAGCATACATATATACAAACATAACTGTGACCACCTGTGTCTGGAAACTATTTTGATTTTCACAGAACGTTTCCCGTTGGCAGAGGATATTTTTCTCATCTGTCAAGATGCGTAGTTATATATGTGTCATTTTTCTATTTCCTTGATGTAACAGTTACTCACCATTGGTGAGTTCCAGTTGTTATATGTTGTCATCTTGTTTCTTCGTGCAGCCACCACACCGTTGGTGAGTTCCAGCTGTTATGTGTTGTTTACTTCTGCCTATTTGGTGAGTTGCCACTGACAATATGTTGTTTATTCTTCCTTCGTGCGGCCACCACACCGCTGGTGAGTTCCAGTTTTTATATGCTGTTTTATTCTTCCTTCGTGTCTCTCTCCGTTGGTGAGTTCCAGTTGTTATATGTTGTTTACTTTTTCCTTTGTGTACCCACAACATCGTTAATTCGTGATATTTTAGTTGTTATGTGTTATTTTCTTCTTTTTTCCTGTGCCCACAACATCGTTAATAAGTGAGTTTTGAGTTGTTATGTGGGATTTTCTTCTTCCGTCGTGTAGCCACCACATCGTTAATAAGTGAGTTTTTAGTTGTTATATGTGATTTTCTTCTTCCGTCGTGTAGCCATCCCATCGTGAACTTGTGAGTTTTCAGTTGTTATATTTGATTTTCTTCTTCCGTCGTGTAGCTACCACATCGTTAACTTGTGAGTTTTCAGCTGCTAATTGTTGTTTTCTTCTTCGTTTGTGTAGACATCACACCGCCGATGGTTTTCCAGATGTTAAATGTTGTTTTCCTCGTCTTTTTTGTACCCACCATTGTCCACACCATTGGTGGGTTTCCAGTTTGAGGAAACCGAGGACACGGCAGTGACACCCGAAGTCTTGCCACGAACCACCTCCTTAGTGCTCCGGCACGTGATCAGCGCTATGAACACACGACGGAAGCGTCGGCCGCTCACGACGTATAAAAAGAAGTTGATGGCATTGTTAAGTTCTGCTAAAAAGTATACAAACGAATTCATAAAGACGTAAGAGGCGTACTGGTACGCATCGGACTGAAAATCCCAGTAGCGGTGGTATATGAAAAAGATGGCGTTCGGGGTGAGTAAGATGAAACATGTGACAGATGCGACGATCAACATAACAGTGACACTTTGTTGCTGGCGCTTCGACTCCGCCGTTTGATTCGTGCTGTTTGTCATGCGCTCTTTCTTACGCGCGGAACTTCGCAGTCCAACGATAATCATGACGTTACAGAAGAGTAGAGTGGGCCAGGGCAGGAACAGGTAAACAGCGGAGTCCACCCAGGACCATGTGACGAGGAAGGCCTCGAAGTCTTCGTGTATTCCACAGTTCCACCAACCGTTGGGTTGTTGGCGTTCGGAAGCGGCCATGCAATAGGGTATGTTAAACAATACCAGGCCAAGCAGTATGCAACTAACTGTGATCTTCGCCCGTCTTACTGTGCAGAGGTTTGCCACTTTCAACGGAAACCAGACTGCGATGAATCGCTCCACGGTTAGGGCCACCATGAGCCATATTGAGTATTGCACCGAGATGGAGCCTATGTAGAAGTAGAACTTACAACCAACTTCTAACACCCTGTATTCGAGATGCAGGATCAGAATAGCGAACAGCTGTTGGTAAAAGAGCACCGTAAAGTCAACTACGGCCAGGACAGTAAGTAAAAAGATGGAGGATGTCATCGGTTTCATTTTCATTAAGGTGACAAAGCTGGCCAGATTGCTGGGTAAGCCGATGGCGCAGTTGATGATGCCCTGTGAATTCATCAGGTTCATTCCCGCAACGTAGATTCCGTACTGATTGAGCAAGTACTTAGGGAACTTGGGACCACTGATGTTCCTGACAGGAGCTTCTGTGAAATTGCTTATCTCTTCAGACATATTGGCCCACCAAGAATCCGTGAAGTTATCCATCATTATGGTTATTGGTTCGACTCTGTGTTACCGGTAACTCTGAAACATGAATAAAATAGCATCACTGCATAAACACAAATTCTCAATCATATTACTCTGTATTACGTTAAAGAAAACATCAGAGAGAGCGGGGGCGTGGTCTGGTGATTAAAGACTTTGGTCATTTAATCTCTAGGGCACACGAGGTGAGGGTTCAAAGCCGGTCCTGGGCATGGAATTTGTAGGTTTCAGGCTCTCACTACTTGTAGGGACTTAGGTTACGAAGAGCGGTGGAAGCTCGTGTGCAGCCTTTTTGTTTAGCCCTTCTGATGAAGCTCGTGTGATCTTTTCCGTAGTCTAACATACGTCAGAGACCATTTGTCTCCCACGAAAACTGTGTGCATATCTCTATCTCTGTGGGGAAGTATGTCTGAAATTTACCAAAGCTAAGTGGTTTACACCGCGCACTACATTTTCCTCCGTCCATGAAACTGAGCGCCACCGGAGAAGTAAACAACTCTTAGGTATGACGTTAAGCACCAATCCATTAAGAAATAAATAAATTAAAAACGATCGGTGACAGTTTATATAATACTGTGTCACTCGACTCTAATCAGTAATAAAGCGTTGTGGATGGATCCTGGCTTAGACACGGGTTAAAGTAAATATCATCTATGGTATTAATAAAATATCAAAATAATACCTGAATCTTTCGGGTTTAGTGAAGATGGGGTTTCGTCATTTTATAGAAGCATTAGGCTTTGGATCTGTTTGTACAAATCGGATCAGTGGTTGTTCGAGAGAGCGATTGAAACTGCCAGGTCAAGATAATAATAGAAAACATGTGGCCAAGTCTGACACACAGGTGACTACATGTATCTCATGTTTTAGCACTCGTACCCTATGTGGTGAACTTGAAATTCATCGCACAAATACAACTATATATTGTTGATTTTTCTGTTAACAATGCCTTCGTAATCATTGTTGTAAGGAGAAACTTTACGCTAAGAACTGCTCATTTTAACCCAGAGCTGTGCTGCTATGTTACACACCCAGTTTCTGTTGACTTCGAAAACATCTTTTCACAGCGGAGCTCCATTGCATGTTCTTAGAAGTTGGGCTTAGTAATTCAGATTGGCATCAAGAGGATATGTAAGCTTGCGCCTTTGTTTTCTGGTAGTATTAAAGAAAGATTTATTCATATCTCTAGGCTGTGTAAGGCCAGTTAATGCCTGATGGTGCAGCTTTATACGTCATTTCCCACACGCCCAACATCGCCCTCCCGACATAATGGCAATACCAATGCCAAAACTTTATTTGAATGAATGAATGAATCGATGAATTAATGAATGCCTGGGGTTTAACGTCGTACTCGACAGTAAATACATTTACTGTGTCTAATTGTGGCAGGGCGAGTCCATGCAGCCAAAGTGCTGCCGTCACTGAAGCATGACTGGTAAAACATATTTTGAGTGACATATTTTATAACACCTTTAACTTTCACCATACAATATCAACACCCTCCCGCGGACGTCAGCGACGCGGCTCAGTGGTAAAACACTCGAGTTCCCAACCGCTGTCGAACGCGATGGGTGTCATACTCGGTTTTTGACCGTGTATTTCTAGATTCTCCCTACAAGATTCCGTAGATTCGCGAGCGCCTTGCATATGGATAAATAGCAGTCGACACCGCTCATGGGACCATTTGTTTAGTCTTAAGTTCGTTAAAGACTTGTTTTTCTTTCATCCATATGGTGAGTAAGTTTCTACATCACTCGTGAGAAAGATTGTCAGTAACATGCCGTTGGTCCGTTGTTTATTGCAGGAATTCCGATATAATCCACCCCTAAAACTGACCACCTTGCTATGAGGGACCAATTCTAGAGTATGGCGTCAGACAATAATCTAAAACAAAGTTATAAATAACATAATTTATACTCTAACTTAGCATCATACAATTTAATTTCCAAACTTCAAAATAACGTCCAGTTATTATCTATTCTTAACAACAAAATACCCATTAAAACTTCAAAATAGCGCCCAGTTATAATCTATTCTTAACAACAAAATACCCATTAAAACTTCAAAATAACGTCCAGTTATTATCTATTCTTAACAACAACATACCCATTAAAACTTCAAAATAGCGCCCAGTTATAATCTATTCTTAACAACAAAATACCCATTAAAACTTCAAAATAACGTCCAGTTATAATCTATTCTTAACAACAAAATACCCATAAAAACTTCAAAATAGCGCCCAGTCATAATCTATTCTTAACAACAAAATACCCACAAAAACTTCAAAATAGCGCCCAGTTATTATCTATTCTTAACAACAAAATACCCACAAAAAGTTTGTTATTGACTCACAGCTTATTTATTTATTTATTTGATTGGCGTTTTACGCCGTACTCAAGAATATTTCACTCACAGCTTAAATGGAAGCAGTAATTGCAAATTTGACGGATTAAAGAAGGCATTAAAGAATCTGTTAAATCAGTCAAAGTTGGAAAAGGCAATCTTCTTTGACACAGTGGTTTTGCGTTTTCCCATGAGGACATTATACAGGCATAGGCTCTCATTCTTCTTGGCAGAGGTAATCCAGTTGAAGACTTTTCATTTCAAATTAATTTTATTTCGTTATAGAGTGTATCAACAGATATTGTACAAGATGAGCTTGTAGCACACACCAAGCTAAATTGACTAGAAAAAAAAAACGAGGTAAAAACCGTGGTAATATATCAGACGTTGGGCTTTGTACTGAGTTTGCAATATCCGGTTTCCTGTATCCGAGTGTGGACTCCACAGCTTGATAAACAAACTGTCGCGTTAATGTTCGTGAATTTGACAGACAAACGTTCTTCGACAGACTACGAAGTTCCTTAATGAGACGTATGGTACGCGTTACTAAGCTCAAATCAAAACACAAATTCATAGCGGTCAATTAGGAATCGCTATCAGACTGACTTGATTTCTCCAAGGTCTAGCTTTTTAATGCCGTTATTCATACGCAATCGCCCACATTCCATAACCTTTTGTAACACAGCGGTTGCTATTACAAAGCCATTGTCGATGAAGAAGCGTCGAAAAATGAACCCCAGATATACGAGGAAGGCCAATTAAGTCGCCAGGAAAGGTAGTGCCTTTGATGTAGTGAATGGCTCAGTACGGCAGTGACCGGTATGCATGAAGTGGCCTGCGGAAAACTGATGACTGATGTGATGTAGATGACAGCCCATTACGATAACAATCCGAGTAGATCGTCGCCTGATTTCACCTCGTAATTATTGCCCAGTTTACCGCTGGTTGTGTGATTTCCTCAATATGTTTCTCGAGTGACAAAGAGAATTTTTCATGAAGGTGTCTGGTTTTCATTTTGTGCCCTTCTTAGTGTGTGCTTATTAAGTGTGTCATGGTGAACCTTCAGCTGAAGGTGTATCATAACCGTGTTTTGGTGTACACCAGTATAAAACTTTAACAACAGCTTTCTGTCAGTACTGATCAGCAAGCTGCTCTACAGTGGAACTGGTGACTGTGGTATGCTGGGACTCAACTAGCATTCTCCCAACTAAGCAGGGATAGTTAAATCAAGGTGATGATATCAGTGGAAACAATATATAACACTGTTATACCCCATCGTACTGAAATCGATGACTCAAAGGGTTCTCTTTTTTTCGACATTTTCCGCCGTGCAGACATCATGTGCTAAACATGGACATTATCTGAAACCCATATATTTAACCTTGTGCAGTTGGGAGTTAAAAATATATCATAACTTAAAGGACGTATGAAACATGACGTTTGCTATATTTTCATATTTAGAGTCAGTTGACAATCTTGATTTTTTAAATGGGATTTTCATACTGATTTTACAGTTATAATATGACTTCAACTAGAAATGATTTTAAATAAACAGAATAGAAGTATAATAAAGCTTCTTCGCTTCCCAACTCAGTATCAGATTATAGTAAATGGTTGAGGCGTCATGTTTGGCGTTCAAGTAAGGCTGCGTTGTCCAACCTCAAAAAGATTGAAATAATTTTAAAACGAAGTTAAACACCGATAAAAGACTGCAGATTTTAACACATGTGAACTGGAATGTCAAGATATTCATTCAAACGATTTCTTATTATCCTACAGCGTTATACTACGACGATAATTCCACGTCGCGTCCATTAAATTTCTCGCCAAAGGGTAAATGTACATGGACTGTAGCCAGTGAATATATCATCATTTTATCATTTGATTGCATTTTTTGGTCCGAACGGAGATGAATGTTCCTACCTGGTTAATGCGCATTAAAAAAAATACCTTAAAAGAACTAGACCAGATTCACAGGTAAGATCTACTTCATGAGAACTGGTACAGGCTTAATAAATGGGATTACGTCAAAATCAGACAATAGTTAAGAATTACACTGCATCTTGCGCTTCTTGCAGCTTTACTCTGGATCAATTATCGTTATTCAAAACACTTCAGTATGAATATGTAGAAGTAATTAAATGGCTCTTCACGCTAATGGAGGTGTAAACTTAACTGTGTCATAACGAGACACGGCTTCAGGCTAAAGTGACACCTGCTAATAAATCAGTTACACAGAACATTAACAGGTGTTCAATAAGAGCCCGGGCTGTGAGTAATAAGCTACCTCCATCATCGCTTCCGACGCTCTCGCTATTCTTGCCCACTATCGGCCAAGCTCATTCTCAACCATGCAGTCAATTCCTATAGACGCTTATAATTTTACCTTGCCTAATAAAGCAAGAGAGCAGGAAATTAATCCCCTTAATGAAGTTTCTTCGCTGAATCTGAATAGGCTCCGAGCTACTCATGCAAGACAAGGTTATAAATATTACACAATGTACCGAGGGTGATAGAAAAACTTCTACCTCAATTCTCTCACATTGATCATGTATTTATTTACTTATTTGATCAGCGTTTTGCGTCGTACTCAAGAATATTTCCCTTAAACGTCGGCGGCCAGCATTATGGTGGAAGGAAACTCGGTACAGCCCGAGGGAAACCCACGACCATCCGCAGGTTGCTGGGAGACCTTCCCACGTGTGGCCGGAGAGGAAGCCAGCATGAGCTGGACTTGAACTCACAGGGCCCGTACTGGTCATTTAGCACAAGGCATATATAATGCAGCTACCTTGATGCAAGCAATGTGTATTTGGTTGCTTTGCACATGGCAAAGGTTTTGAACATGGCATGAATAAGATGGTATCGCCACCGTAACTTTAGTTAATCCTTTACTTAGTGAGTCGTATAAATAAGCAGACGACGTCACCGTAACGTTGGGCGATCTCTATATTTAACACACCACAGATAAGGCAGTGTCGCCACTGTAACTTTGGTTGAACCTTTGTTTTATAAGTGCCATAAATAATGTGATAAAGTCACTGATGTAACTTTGGTTGATAAACTGTTTTATGTGCGTCATAAATGAAGTTGTTAAACGTCACTTAAATAACTTCATTTGATCCATTGTGTTGAATGTTTCACACACAAGGCGTTTTACTTCAGTGTAACTTCGGCATTAGTGACGTCACTGACGTAACTTTGGTTCCCCCACCCCAGTCTTGTAGATGTCACAATACGTTGGTAACGGCATTGAATTATCTTCTGTTGATGCAATGTATTTGGTATACATTAAGCCGTGGACTATTTGTAAGCATAAATCAGCCAAAGGTTTGATATTAGGAAAGCTCTTTCTCTCACCAACTCTGAAGCGATTTTCATAGTTGTAGCGTCACTTAACAACTAGCTAAATCCCCTAGTCACAAAAACGTGAATGGGAAGTTGGCTCGATAAAATCGGCCAAGGTTTTCTGACCTAGCGTACATTTTCTGGCTATGGTATTATTTTCTCCGCCTCCTGATTTAGCACATGGATTCAATATTCAAAACGTGGTTGGTAAAGAACTGAATTTCTTGTTACACTACCGAACACTACAATGTCACAACTGGCAAATTTCTTGCATATACTACCTTCTTTTCCAAGATATTTGGATTTTATGAAAGATGATTGGGACAATTGTCCAACTACTCAATCGTAATTTTAGTTTGCTTTTGGAGAGATAATGCAGTGTGTAATGAAATCGGACATTCTGGTAGACAGAATGGAACCCGGCAATAAAGTCTCAAATTCCACAATATGTCTGTGAACATGTATCTACTAGACACTACATTGGTGTACCAGATCTCTTCGACTCTGTTATAATCGGACTTGACCTGCCTCTTTAGTTTCCAGTGGTATAACTCTCTACAGATGCTGGTGAAAATTGACTAGTTCTCTTAATCTCAGAGTTCAGAAATTTCTCATTAAAGTTACCCAAATCTCCTGTGAATTAGACGGCCATAAAACAGCTTGCTGCTACATTTATCACCAGCTGCGATTACTGAAGGGATTGATTTGCTCTACAAAGAGTGTTATTACTGCCTGAAAAGCCATCTGTTTCACACCACTTGGAATGTATCGGCGGATATTTCTTTGAAAAGAGAATGACTTCATTAACCCACCTGGACTACATATTAGAATAGTTGTCGTTAGCCACTTGTTTTTACAAAATGGTTTGTTGACAGTTTTTCAGTGCTCATGGTTGCGCCTTGGCGCGTTTAATCTCAGTATCATGGAGAAAGTTTCAATTTCAAGTGGACTTCATAGTTTCTGAGATAATTCAACTTTCAGTATACCATGACCCCGGACTTCAAACGCCTTCAAAGTTTATACAATCTGAGCTAGAAAGAGGAAATTTGCATGAACTTACAGACTTCAGTACAGGTAACTATTGAAACAGTATCCCTTGAGTATGTTGTATAATATTAACTATAGTATCTGACTTACCTGCCGTTCTCCAGGGGCTATACGAGCTTCGTGCGACCGTTAGCGCGGACAACTTTCTGTGATACCCCCGAGGCTGAGATGGCCTTATATCGCCTGGGTGCGGGTCACCGGATATTTCTGATTTGCTGCTTTGTGTATGACGCACGACGCAAAACACTGCAAAAGCTCACTTTCTATTGACGCAATATCGACACAAAGAGCAATAGGGTCACAGCGCATGGAATTTGCCATCCCTTGTGACTAAGCTTTCAAGAGAACATGGACTTTAGACCTTAACATATTATAATTGGAAAAAACATACTACAATTGGTTCTTATTTTTAAAGATATTTTGACGATGTTTTGATCACCATTTCTCAATAACAATGACACCAAGGAAAAGCCACAACTGAGCTACACTGATAGAGAGATTGATCCATGGTCAACGTGGCATTATCGTTGCCTGCTCAGCCTCCCTCAGAATTCTAAATGATTTCCACCAAGGTATTTACTGGAGTGAAATCTGGCTTAAACACAGTTTGCGTTCGGTACACTGATGATTAAATCTCACAGAGTTTTGTATTATTGAAGCCATGTAAAAAGGTTAGATATTCGCGTACAGTCATTACCAGAAACAGTGCTTCCGGACCTTGTATTATACTGTAAATGTCTACCTAGCAAACCTTTTAGTCAAAATCTAGTTTCACACTAGCCCATCTAATCAACGTCAATTCTGCCTTAGTGGGCCTTTATCGGCCTAGTGGTTAGTATGCTTGTGCCGCACAAGGACCAGGAACCAGGAAGTCCAGCTCATGTTGCCAGCCTATCCGACCGTACGAGGGAAGGTCTTGCAGCAACCTTCCGATGGTCGTGGGTTTCCCTAACACTCTAGTCGGGTTTTCCCACCATTATGCTAGCCCACGCGGTATTACTGAAATATTCTTGAATACCGTAAGACGTGAAACACCAATCAAATAAATAAAGGAATAATTATTAGCCCACGTACATCGCAGGCTCAGTCCAGACGTTATACTACATGTCCAATTTGTCAATGTGATAGACTGATTTGGAGGAAACAATCCCCCACTTATTCAATATATAACTAGGAATAAACTGCTCTTTAAAACACGACATGGGATTGTGATTTACCCGTTGACGGCCTGTGATTCTGTACTTCGCATACTTAGCTTAAAATTATCAATATTTAGGCTATCACTGGCTCATTTCTCTAAAGTGTTACTTTCTATCGTTGTATATCATCTGCCCTTCGTGAATGAGGTCGCGTGCTCGCATCAATCTCAGACGTATTCCTGGATTTTAGTATAACCTCCATTCATGTGACTGTGTAAATTGAAAGGGATAATTTTGATTTTATGGACCTGCGAGGAGTTTGGTCAGAACTGGTCAAGCAGTTGAACTGGTCAAGCAGTTGAACTGGTCAAGCAGTTGAACTGGTCAAGTGGTGGCCGTTGATTTGTTGGTTGTGGTCAGTCCACTCGGGGATTGCTCGGGCTTCGACGATACTCGATCCTCTAACATTAAGCTGATCGGACATGGAAATCCCGCGCAGGTAAATTGGAGATCGTACTGAGGTAGAGCATTTTATATAACTTACAATACTATTTATTTATTTGATTTGTGTTTTACATCGTACCCAAGAATGTTTCACTTATATGACGACGGCCACCATTATGGTGCGAGGAAACCGGGCAGAGCCCGGGGGAACCCCACGACCATCCGCTGGTTGGTGGCAGGCCTTCCCACACAATAATACTTACTGTAGAGTGATAGTAATATACGGTTTTGCATGCTAACCGTGGTGAAAAGTGAAATCTTGTCACGTAGAACATTTGCATTTTGCAATATTAACAGTATTTACGGTACACCGATTGTAAAAAGAGAAAGGTTTAAATTGGTGTGATTGTGCCAGCTTGGTAAAGTGGGTGCCATTATGATTTTGTAAATACTGTTTTCGTAATTTCATTTCGTGCTGAGATGTGATGATACTGATGAAAATCTCGATTTTGGCCATTGGTATCCACCTGTAAATACTGCTTGTCAATTTAGTCATTTTCTAGCATTGTTTTATGTACATGTAATCGAAGGGCTTCGTAATCACCCTTGCTTTACTTTACATATGAAAGTGTCCAGAAACCTACTCAATCGACAGCCTATGGCATTGCGACTAGCGTACTTCCGCCAGGAGATTTCCAACCAATCATTGCTCGTTCCTTTGAAGTGCGTATTTACTTGTGTTAGAGTGAGTGCTTGAGTGCTTGGGGTTTAACGTCGTACTCAACAATTTTTCAGTCATATGACGACGAACTTGTGTTAGAAGCAAATAAGTACAGGCCTACGTTCGGATCAGATTCATTCCCTGACACAACATTATACAAGAGAGACAAGTAGTGCAATGCACGGTTAGGTGCATTTATCGAAACGAACAGGCAGCGGAGACGCACAACGCTACCAGGCAATACCGGTGATGGCAAAAGAAAGCGAAGAGCCAGTGTAGCCTATGTTGTTGTTGTTTTGCTACAAATTACTATCATGCCTATTTTGCATCAAAATGACCGTCCCTCCGTTAACAACTCACTGTGCACGGAGTTCTTTTTTGGCGCTAGCACTTCTACTGTGAAATAAGTTCATTTCATATACACCTCAGAGTTGTCACTACAGCCGCTATACGATGCCATGGTGTTTTGAACTCCTGTCACTGTCAATAAATAAGGTGCCTATCGATCTATGTTAAGTGGAACCTGATTGGGCCATGAATCATGCATATTTGCGAAGGAAAGTGCTGGGCTATGAAAAGTTAATATGTCTTAGTAAATCAAGGTAGGCGATGTCGGACAATATTTCCAAAAAAGAAGATCATATTTTATATCATTCTTTTCGTGGGATTTTACGCATAATTGATTTTAGGTTATATTGCCTACAAAAATACATTTGTATTAGTGTATTATTCCATTTTATTTATTTCTGTACTTTAGTTTGGTGTTCTATTGAAAGCAAATATCCGGTCCAAACTCAGTCCAGTTTGTTGGGTGTATTCTTTCTGTGACCGCCGATCTACGACTATTTCATGTACAGCACCAGCAGGTATCTGGGGAAGGGCGGCTTTCTCTCGGCTCTAGACCACTCCGGGCCCCATATCTCCCGTGATTAAAGGGAAGTATGCTTTTATGGTCTTATGAGCCTATGCACATTGCTAGAGAGTTGTGAGTCTATGGTGCCAAAGGGGCTTATGAGTCTAGGGGGTTATGAGTCTTCAGTGCTGTAGGGGGTTATGGGCCTGTGGTGATAGGGGGTTATGAGTACAGTGCTAGGGGGTTATGAGTCTTCAGTGCTGTAGGGGGTTATGGGCCTGTGGTGATAGGGGGTTATGAGTACAGTGCTAGGGGGTTATGAGTCTTCAGTGCTGTAGGGGGTTATGGGCCTGTGGTGATAGGGGGTTATGAGTACAGTGCTAGGGGGTTATGAGTCTTCAGTACTGTAGGGGGTTATGGGCCTGTGGTGATAGGGGGTTATGAGTAGAGTGCTAGGGGGTTATGAGTCTTCAGTGCTGTAGGGGATTATGAGCCTGTGGTGCTAGACGGGGAGTACATTGCAACTTTATATATATTTATTTATTTGATTGGTGTCTTAGCCGTACTCAAAAATATTTCACTTATACGACGGCGGCCAGCATTATGGTGGCTGGAATCCAGGCAGAGCCCGGGGGAACCCAGCACCATCTGCTGGTTGCTGATAGGTCATTCCACGTACGGCCGGAGAAGAAGCCAGCATGAGCTGGACTTGAACTCACAGCGACCACATTGGTGAGAGGCTACTAGGTCATTACGCTGCGTTAGCGCGCTACCCAACTGAGCAACGGAGGCCCTGCTACTTCATAAGTTTATACATTAACAGCTGAAATAAAACCCTGAGTTAAACTGACAACAGACCGAATTTCACCAGTAATACTTTTAACTTTTCACGAACTATCACATTGTCGTAACTGTTCTGGTTTGATTGCGCTGTGTTTTATCTTGTATGGTTGTATTATACATCTCGCAAAAAAATCACCGGATGGGTCACAGGAAAATTTGCTGTTTAACAATATTGTGTTTTCTAGATTATTGGTCACAGATGGAATGGCTTAAGTAGGAGAACTTTAACAAAATGTTCTGAGCTTATGTTAAGTAAATGGAGAACAGATTTGTATATAGAAGGTTGATAGTGAGAACCAAAACTACTATATATTTAACTAATGTGTGTCTGTGCGAATGTGTATTCAAATCTTGGTGAGGTAGAGTGCTAATGGCGTAGGCCTACCAATTGTACCTTCAAAAACAAGAGAGTCCGTGAATTCTTTATTCTGTTACATCACAGGAACATTATTACTACACTACATTCGCTGTTTTTCCTTTTAGACAATATCTTGTTATGTATCTATGAATAGAAATGTTTTTATCACACAAAACGCTTATAAACACAGTTCCGTTTTGTGTGATTTTCGTTTATTCTTCAGTTTACGGTATTTAACAAAATTTTCAAACGTTTATAGGATCATACCCAATTCACATACAACAGTCGATGTCTCACTGCGTCACAGCTGTCGCTTAATTCAGGACGTTATGGTTTTTTTTCTTGTTTCTCCACCAAAGGAAAACTCAGCAATACATACATACACATGATGGAGAAGTTCTGCCCATTCTACAACAGTTATTCCCAGCTCGCAGAGTTGCAGATCTGTACTCTCCTGTTCACTAACCTAGTGAATTCCCTATTAAAAGATGATCTCGTGAAATCTTTGGTTTGGAAATCAAGAGGATTGTGGGACTGACAGCTTGTTTTTTTTTTTTTTTTGTTTTTTGTTTTTTTTTTTCTTGTTTTTCTTTTAATATTAACTCTTTATTGAGGGAGAAAGATGAGATCATAATTTTTGGAAGAGCAGCCGAGTCAATCTTAGCAACAGAGAGAGGTAATACGGAAATGACGGTTTCCGAAGTTCGGATGCTGTCTTAGTGGATGTGTCGGTTATATTTGTGTTAACTGCGAATTTATGGCCTTTATTTTCCTACAAAATAAAGGGATATGAATTCAGAATTTTCAGTTCGCGGGCGACAAGATGTAGTTCCATACAGGTTGGTAAAACCAAAGATTTCCAGGGGTTAATGAAGAAGTCAAGCTGGGACTATGCCTAATAAATATAATAAACGATGAACTCTACTGTATTTAGCTAGAGTGAATGATATGTATACTGAGTCGTTCGCCAATATTCAGCAACATATTTTTTGTATTACCCGGGTAACTTTACTTATAACGTGTAATGTAACCTTAAAAATAATAAGATACCATTTCAATCAAATCAACAAATGAGGTAGATTTTAAATATCAGGTTAAAGAAAATTACACCAGTCGGTTCAGTTTAAACAATGTACTGAAATAATTCAGATACGATTACATTTGTTTACCAGTATATACAAAAACAATTCAAGAATTCAAAACAATGATGCAACAACAATAATTGATGACAAACATATTGACATAAGTATATTTATATACAGCCTAATTGTACGTATGCTATAGCATGATCTTGACAGTCAGCCTAATTGTGCGTATGTTATGGCATGATCTAGACAGTCAACCTAATTGTACGTATGCTATAGCATGATCTTGACAGTCAGCCTAATTGTGCGTATGTTATAGCATGATATAGACAGTCAGCCTAATTGTGCGTATGTTATGGTATGATCTAGACAGTCGACCTAATTGTACGCATGTTATGGCATGATCTAGACAGTCAGCCTAATTGTACGTATGTTATGGCATGATCTAGACAGTCAGCCTAATTGTACGTACCGCTATGTTTTGACATGATCTAGACAGTTAGCCTAATTGTACGTACCGGTTTGTTATGACATGCACAGTCCGTCTTATTTAGCCCCCCTGAATGTTCTCTGACCCAAACTTATCTTTCGTTACATAAAGAATCAGGTGGAATGGAATAAATCCACAGTTGCATCACAGTTCCCAAATGAGAATCATACCTTTGGACATATGAAATTCTTGAGGTTGTTCCTCATAAATAAATAAAAGAATAAGACATCCCAATAATGTCAACAATTCATTTGGGTCTGTTTCCCATGAGATTAGCAAGACTTTCTTTTTCATTGTGCTTTCGAGGACTTCTATACGTCCATTCATCCGTGAGCCTTAATGGTTACTATGGCATAGTCGATTTCGGACCACATCGAAGGCCTCGAACTGTTCTCACATGTCATTTAGAATGTCTTATTTGATCAGTTCGTGTCTGTATAGTTTTCGGGTTTTCCTGAATTGCTATCTAATTATGAAATCAGTCAGCATGTTTGTGTCAAGTCTTTACGCACAGCCTGTGTATATACTGTTTGCGTATGCGGACTTTTTTCGACTCCTATTTACACATTTATGGCTCAAGCGTACAAACCACATTTATAACACAGCAAAGCTTTGTCTACGTTCTGTATGGGAGCGTTCTGTAGGTTCTACCAAACGATAATTATATTGCCGTGGGATCTTTCAGAGCCTCATGCGCTTAATTCCCTTTTTGTTAAGCCAGATATATGGCAATTTTATTAGTATTCCCATCACTATGAGTGACGTTTGAAAAGCAATAACTTAACTGATACCTGTTCAAAAGAAAAGCATAGGTCGAGATCATTCACGGTAAACTAATGCAAAAAAGACCCCAAAGAAAATGCTCTTGTCATGAGGCAAACCAGTGAAAACTGTTTCTATAACACTTCTATATAAGGTGTGTGTACATATAACGCTCGCTTAAACTTGGGTTTGTGTGTGCTGAATTCTTTTGTGATGCCATGTATCATCTGGTTTCGCAAATGGGCCTGATTTAAGGTAAGCACGGTTATTCGCAGACAGCGTGAATAAAGTAGTTGTTTAAGCCAGGGGTTTTATTTGTTCTAAGTATCTTTCAATTGTGCTAGCGTGCAGGGAATGTTAGCTCAACCCGGGACTTATGTGTTTTAAGCACGGTTCCTTTGTGATAGTGTGTATAAAGTGTACAACCCAGGGCTTGTGTGTGTTAAGCACGGTTCCTCAATATATATATATATATATATATATATATATATATATATATATATATATATATATATATATATATATATATATATATATATATATATATATATATATATATATATATGATGTATAAAATGTACAACCCAGGGATTGTGTGTTTTAAGCAAGGTTCTTCTGTGATAGTGTGTATAAAGTGAAGTGCACAAGCCAGAGCTTGTGTGTGATAAGCAAGGTTCTTCTGTGATAGTGTGTATAAAGTGTACAACCCAGGGCTTGTGTGTGTTAAGCACGGTTCCTCAACAATATATATATATATATATATATATATATATATATATATATATATATATATATATATATATATATATATATATATATATATATATATATATATATATATATATATATATATGATGTATAAAGTGTACTACCCAGGGCTTGTGTGTCTTAAGCATGTTTCCTCTGTGATAGTGTGTATAAAGTGTACAGGCCAGGGCTTGTGTGTCTTAAGCATGTTTCCTCTGTGATAGTGTGTATTACGTGTACAAGCCAGGACAAGGGTATCCCAAGCATAATTCCACTCTGAGACGTATATGTTATAATCATGTCTCTTATTACTTATTCAGAGAATAGTGAGTTATTGTGATAAAGGTAAATAATCCCATGGTGAATATACATGAATGCCATGACTGAATTCGCAAACAGCGACGGTAAACAGCTGTGATCATGGAACATTTTATGTTGTGTCCCGCTTTACTACCTGTTACTTTGTGGTAGGCCAGTATAATCTATCACGGCCACTCAATAGCTGCTGCCAGAAGAAACCATTTGCTACAGGGCTGCTGAACACGAGGTCTAGCCCTGGGACAAGCGCCTCTTGACTCTTCCTTGATTCCCTCTCCGCTACTCTGCTTCAGTGGTTTGTTGCATCACGTTCTTCCGGACAACACAATTGGCCACCTGAACCTTACATAAATGCCTAATAAACAAACCTTTCTGTTTCGCTTTCACACTGCGGAGGTAATGGGTTAGTTTTTCTCACTGTGTGGTCAGCGGATAATTTCAACGTTTATCAAGTGCTTTGTGGGGCACGTCTCTGACTGTGAAGCTAGATCCAGGCCTTTGTAGAAGCCCCTTGTTTCCTGTAAAAATGGCCAACATTGATTCACATCGTCTTCAAATTATGTGTCTATTGTGTCACAGTTGGAGTATGTGTTTACTGGGTAAAGGTAAATGACGTCCTTTTACAGCAGCAACGGTTTCTTTATCGATAACAACATGAACAACTCATGCTAGCTGAAAGAAAATGATTGTAGACATGGGTCATTTAGATTAACGTCTCTAGTATCGAATTTCGTATAGTACCTTGCGTGTCGGCGCAAATGTTTTGAAGTTCGCTTCATTCTTCTCGGAAGTCTCGTGCTATCTCGGAAGTCACGTGCTATGCAGACATGGAATGGAAGGGTGGCTCAGGTGCTCACCTGTCCACGTACTAAGTGTCTATACCTGCCTTCTACAAACCAATTACCTGCATATTATCAGCCTATAACAAACCTATCACCTGACGATCGTCGTCCCTCAGCTCACTGAACACGCACCATTACAAAGGCAATCGCTCTATTCTCTCGACTCAGTATAAATGTGTTCTACTCTCAGAAGATGTAGATGTCTTTCATGTGTCATAATGTTGGACTCTTAGTCGACACTGCGGACATTGCTCATTGTCACCAAGCCCCCCCCCCCCCGCCCCACGCGAACAGTGATGAGAGCAGAGGAATTAGTCCGCTGCTCTAAGTAAATCCTCCTAAATGTTTCTCTGACAAACCCTTTTTTTTTACTAGAGCAATAGCTCTTTACTTCCGGGAACTCTTTTGACAGAGACGATTTTATAAATACAAAATATATGTTGCAGCATTCGTATCCTCACTGGCATTAGGGTAGCTAAGCGTCTTTATATACCGGTATTCAAATTTCTCCACAAGCCGGCTGCGGTTATGAAGGATTTCTTAATACTTTAAATATCCTACAGTGGGACTCGGATGTTATCAAAATCGGTCTGATAAATCGGGCGTGTAATCTGCCTTTCTTAGCCTTCTACAGATTTCTAAGAAATTACAAATTCTTACAGTTAATCTTCCCAAATGAAATTTTCGATTTTTTGTTTCTCTCAGCTTTGCCACTAAATAGGTGGGCTACAATACAGGGAAATATCGGGTACCTTGCTCGCTCTGACCGTTAAATCAGTGGTTTGTTGTGACTGTCTGAATCTTTACCAATGAGATCGCGCGTTCGAATCATGCTCTCCCTGATTCGGCAGCAAACTTAAGTCAGGAGATTCGCAAGGTACCTGACAAACGGAAGTTGCTTTCGCCGGTCATTCCAGTTTTCTCCCTATACACCTAAAACCACTACATACACCGAACAGTTCTTGACCACAGCATTCAACAAAAATGAAGTAAATGAATAAAGAAAATACTAGTATTATAGCGACATGTAAGTATGTAAGTATGTATATGGTGATGAACTCTTTAGAATCAGTAAATGACTCGTCTAAAGGGCTTATTTCGACCCTGATGACAGTGAGGTAGGCTGTTTAAATCCTGCTCTTGCTGGATCGACTGCGGCTTATGTTAGGAGTTTTGTGGTGAGACGCGGTAGTTTCGTATCAGTTCTTCGCTTTGGAGAGAAATAAAATCTTACAAGAGAGCAAGGGTTAACATAAATTAACATGGACGGTTTTGTTCAGACTTGTAAAGCCATTAAAATGGTTAATCATTGTTTTATTTTACTGTACATAAAACTAAAATTTTCTTGCCACCTGCATACATGTAGAACTGCACGTTACTAGGCACAGCTGACCAGATATTAATAGAGCAGTGCCGTCAGTGCTTTCCCTGACAAGGCTATATCAAGTACTTGACAGACCACAGCTTAATGCCAGACACCAGAAGTTTTAGCTGCTTGTCAAGAAGCCAGGATGCTTGCGATTATCAGGCAGCGTAATGATTTTAGCATGGCCGCGAATATCCATAAGGTTGTATAATTACAACATAAGATAAGTTCCAAGATAAGAGATATTTTTATTTCAAATTTACAAAATCAGGATAGGTAAAGTAAAATACTAAAAATATAAACAATAAGAAATATTTAATTAAAAAACACAACTAGTTCTACGACTAGTGTATGGATCTCATGGCTGAAGGGAAGTAGATAGGATACAATGAACAAACAAACAAACATCATAGTGCTTAATAACTCCAAGCAGTCGCTTTTCCTGACCGTGAATTTCTGGGAAACGATGTTAGCTAAGGGCACTTTTATGCTGGAAATCCAGGCCGACAATGTTTTCAACCCCAGCCTATGGAAGAGTCTTATGTCAGGGGAAGCTATAGACCTTCCAAAATATCCTCAAACCAAAGATTATCACAAAATCATAATCGTTTCATTGTGAAATTTCTTTATTGTTAATGTATGATTGGAGTTATCCTAGTGTTAAGGTAACCCTATGTATTTCATCTAAATCGTTTCCCCCCGTGGGGTTTCCGGGGTGATAAGAATAGGACCTCAGCCCTCTAGGCAAGCTTGTCGTAAAAGTCGACTAACCTAGAGCTCTCCTGTGTGAGCCCGGTGAATATAATAGGCTCACATCTTCTCGGTTGTGTGAGAGGCAACTGAGGAGCGACCTGTTTGCCGTGGGTTGCGACCAGTAATCTACGAGGACGGGATCCTGGTGGCTGAGGGCGGGTTGGTCTTGCGAGATCCTCACGCCCAACACGCCACTTTGGCCCTTACTTGGAGAGAGACGGGAGGTCGGATGGACCCGGTCCGATCAATCGGCTTGGTCATGTCTTGCCTCTGCGTGATCCCAGTTGCCTCTATATCAGCACATCATTTAGAGAACAAATGTTATTTTTGAAATATCGTTTGCGGGACTACGTTTTGAGGCGGTGGCTCATGGGTCAATCGAGTAGATTGAATTTAACCTGTTGGTATAAATCAATCTGTTCGAGTATACCTCATATGGAGTCCTTGGGTGTCTTTCCTGCTGGGTATTCCCAGGTTCAGGCATCGCCCTTGTTGGTACTCCGCGGTGAGTGGGGAACATATGGGGTGAAATTTATAAATATATGCCATGTCTACTTTAAAACTTTCTTTAAATGCTTCAAATGTATGTAACCGGTCTTCCTCTAAGCCGACTTTGTCTTTAAGTGCTGATAAAAAGAGGAAGTTATCAGACTCGCTTGATAATGAACAGAACAGTTGTCCGGCTTTCATTGTTCTCTCAACTAAGAGTGAACAAAAGCCGGCTTCAAAAATTCATCCGTTTCTGTTGCAAAGGGCTCTCCAGGGTGCAGCTGGAACTCTTAAAAACGTTAAAAAGCTTAGATCGGGAGACGTTCTCATTGAATGTTTCCGGCAACAACAATCAAAAAATTTACTTAACTTAAATAAAATATCTGATATATCTGTTTTCACATCCCCTCACCATTCCCTGAACAGCTGTCAGGGAATCATTCGTGACAGGGATGGCGATATAACTGATCTAACTGAGGAAGAAATCTGCCAAGAACTAAATTCACAAGGTGTTATCAGAGTAAAACGCTTCATTACGAAGAAATCTGGTAACATCCTTAAACTTAATACTTACCTGCTAACCTTTAACACTACCTCCCTTCCATCGCATATTTACGTTGGCCCCTATAGGGTTAATGTGGATTTATATATCCCTAATGCTACACGTTGTTTTAATTGCCAACGATTTGGTCATGGCAAGGGACAATGTAAGAACAAACTCATTTGCTTCAGATGTGGCAGTGGAAGGCATGATGGTTTCGGCTGCAGCAACACCGGTAAGTGTTGCAACTGCAGTGGAGATCACATGGCCTCGTCAAGGGACTGTCCGCTTTTCCTTAGGGAAAAGCAAATTATCAACCTGAAAATTAAAAACAACATATCATATCAGGAAGCCCGGAAATTAGCCTCACTTACTAATACTTCTCCACAGACTTCGTTTGCTAATGTGGTCAAGCGAGTAGCAACTGTTGCTACTCAAACCTCTTGGACTTGGCCCATTGAAAACGACAAACCTAGTTATGTTTCTGCGCAAATTTCGTCTCAACCTTCGTTAAATTCTTCCTCAACTCAGACTACTTCAACACACCAAATAAAAACAGTAAACAATACAGAGCATCCTGGTAAACCAGCTGAGCCCAATTCCTCTAAAAATAATGACAAAAACAAATCCAGAAACAAATCTCAAAATAATAATAAGCAAACAACTGATAAACCTAGTGACCCAACAGAGCGTCCCTCTAAGGCCACTAGGGATCCTATCCAAACTTTTAATAGGTTTGGATCGTTGGAGGACGTTGGTCCTTCAACATCAGATGCGGAGGTGATGGATACATTACCTAAATCCTATTGCCCTTTGTCTTCAGGAAACTCACCTGAAGACATCTGACAAAGATAAAATAACTCTTAAAAATTATTCTTTGTATAGTACTTATTCAAATGAAGAAGAGCGAGCTGCAGGCGGCTCCTCAATATTCATATATAACAATATTATCCACAGCCCTGTTCCTCTGGATACAGAGCTTCAGGCTGTGGCCGTCCGTGTCTCGTTGTCTGATACAATCACATTATGTTCAGTGTATATTCCTCCTAACATTTCTTTGTCAGCTTTGCAGTTACATAATTTAATAGAACAATTGCCAAAACCTTTTATAATTATGGGAGATTTTAATTCCCATAACCCTCTATGGGGCAGTAATAACATACATAATAAAGGCAAGATAGTGCAGGATTTCTTATCTAAGGAGGAACTGTGTTATTTCAATGATGGTTCTAATACCTATTTACATCCGGGTAATGGCACTTATTCTGCTATCGATCTCACTATCACAGATCCATCACTTCTCCTTGATTTTTCTTGGAAGGTGCATGACGATCTTTGTGGTAGTGACCATTTTCCTATTATCCTAGAACATATCACTTCTAATTCTTTGGAACGTGTAGCTAGGTGGAAATTCGATAAAGCAGATTGGATCGCCTTTGAGATGTTCTGTGAGGCTGATATCTCTCCAGAGATCCTCAAAGTAGCAGATGACCCTGCGTTAAAATTTAACGAGCTTGTATTACGAGCTGCCGATAGAACTATACCTAAGACCTCGACAAATCCCAAATCCAAAAGTAAACCCTCGTCGATTACTCAAGTCCAAGAGATGATCTTGTTGGCGGAACTGTGTTTCGGGCATTACGTCAAATACACCCATGCGTAAGGTCTGGAACATGGTTCAGAAACTTAAGGGCAAAAATAATAAAGCAAAAGTTCAGCATTTAAAAGATGGAGATAATATATTAACCTCTCCATCTGATATAGCCAATAAATTAGCTGAAACAATTTCAACAAAATCTTCTTCTGAGAACTATACTAAAGAATTCCAGCATATTAAAAACCAGAAGGAGAAAACCAAATTGCCCTTTTCTTCTAAGAATTTAGAAGATTATAATCGTCCGTTTAATATCGAAGAACTTAAGACTGCATTAAAAAGGCCCACGATACTGCTTGCGGTCCCGATAATGTATATTATAAGTTTCTGAACCATTTACCACCTGAGCCATTGGAGACTCTCTTGGATTTGCTTAATGATATTTGGACAACTGGTAATTTTCCACCGTCATGGAGGGAGGCGCGTATTATCCCCGTCCCTAAACCGGGTAAGGATCATACTGATCCAAATAATTACCGTCCCATAGCTCTTACCAGCTGTGTCTGTAAGACTATGGAACGGATGATTAATGATAGACTTGTTTGGTTTCTTGAAACCAACAAGATTTTATCTAACATTCAATGTGGTTTTCGTCAAGGTCGATCTACTTTAGATCACCTTGTTCGATTTTATTCGTGATGGTTTTTGTTAATAATGAACATGTGGTGTCCATATGTTTTGACCTTGAAAAGGCTTACGACACCACATGGAAATATGGTATTTTAAAAGACCTCACCTATATGGGTCTTAAAGGTCGATTACCTGTATTTATATCACAATTTTTATCCGATCGTCAGTTTAAGGTACGGGTTGGGTCCACTCTTTCTGACTCGTATGAGCAGGAAATGGGTGTACCCCAGGGCAGCATTCTATCACCAACTCTGTTCAGCATAAAAATAAATAGCCTAGCAAAAACATTAACATCTGGCATACAGGGTTCTTTATACGTGGATGATTTCCTTATATGCTACCGAGCTAAGAATATGAATAATATCGAACGTCAGTTGCAGCTTTGTCTCAACAAAATCGAGAAATGGGCAACTGAAAACGGTTTTAGATTTTCAACGTCTAAAACCGTCGGTATGCATTTTTGTAACAAACAGAAACTTCATCTTGATCCCGAGCTTAATTTTTGTGGTGAACAGATTAAAAATGTTGGAGAAACTAAATTTTTAGGTATAATATTTGATAGTAAACTATCTTTTATACGTCATATAAAAATGCTTAAAGCTAAATGTACAAAGGTTCTCGATATAATTAAGGTCGTGTCCAGCACCGATTGGTGTGCTGACCGATCAGTTTTACTTAATTTATATCGTTCTCTGGTGGGGTCTAAATTGGACTATGGATCCATCATTTACGGTTCCGCTAGGAAGTCGTATATTATAATGTTGGATCCTGTTCATCACCAAGGTTTGGGGCTCAGCCTTGGTGCTTTTAGAACCTCACCAGTAGAAAGTTTATACGTGGAGGCAAATGAGCCTTCCTTATACAACCGACGTATTAAACTTAGTCTTCAATATGCTACAAAGCTTAAAGCACATCCAACAAACCCTGCCTACGATTGTGTTTTCAATCCATTATATGTAGACAAATATATTAAATGTCCTAACAAGATCCCTTCGTTCGGTCTTTGCACACGGGACCATATTGTGGAAGCTAACATCAAGCTGAAGGATATAGCTTCGGTGTCTTTACCGGAGTCTCCTCCATGGCTTCTCCCACAACCTAAACTAATATTTGATCTACGTAAATATAATAAATCAAATACAAATCCTCTTATAATTCAGCAAAGTTTTGCTGAAATAAAGGCTGATTATATGGATTATAAATGTATATATACTGACGGGTCAAAGGATGGGAACAGAGTTGCGGCTTCGGCTGTCTTAGAGCAGCGGGTCACTTCTCTTCGTCTTCCATCCTCGTCTTCAATCTTTTCTGCAGAGGCCAGGGCTATACTCCTGGCCTTATCATATGTTTCTTTTGGGAATGCCCAGAGGGCAGTGATATGTAGCGACTCGCTGTCTTGCCCTTTGGCGATTCAGAATAATAAATTTAAAAATCCATTGATATTTGAGATCATAGCCAAACACCGAAACTTAAATAAGAGAGGTAAAGATATTATATTCTGTTGGATACCAAGTCACACAGGTATCCATGGAAACACAGTCGTGGACAGGGAAGCGAAAGCTGCCCTATATAAACCTGTATCTCGGGTTAAAGTTCCTTATACTGACGTGAAGTGTAATATTCTTAAATATATTCGTCGCCTTTGGCAGGGTGAATGGGGACTTGCGGATCCACAATAAACTGCATGCTATTCATCCTGTCATTGGCTACAATAATTATACTTGCGAAAAGTCTCGTAGAGACCAAGTAGTCTTAACAAGGTGTCGTGTTGGGCATTCTCGTCTAACGCACAATTTCATACTAGATGGGAGCAGTGTTTTGCGTGCGATGCCCATATGGCATCAAACATATCTTGGTTGACTGTGCAGACTTTGCCCACGTTCGGCAGAGATTCTACACGGTCGTCTCAAGATATGATTTGTTTGACAACATCGCTGGCGATGTAGTCATCAATTATTTGAAGGCCATTGGCCTTTATCATAAGATATAATTCATTAATACATAAATATTTATCTATAAGGTTATATATACATTTCTTGATATATTATTTTTAAAATATGAGGATTTTCGAGTTTTAACTGGTTTTGGTTATTCTAATCTGGTTTAAAAATGTCCAAACATTTGTTTCCATTTTTGATGTTCTCACCACCATATCGGACACCTCAACAGTCTCGTGTTTCGACCTTGCTCTCACCACGATATGGCTGAAATATTGCCGATGTGGCGTTAAACCATAATCTTTCATTCATTCATTCTAAATCGTTTCTCTTGTTTGTTAGCTTGTGGTTAAAAGTAGCTTAACAAATCATTTCCGCCTTATCAAGATGACTCCTTGTAACAGGAGGTGAAAAACTATGTTGATCTTCTATTTGGTCACCATGAGGAAAACACTAGATATGAAACCTCTACCCTCTATAGTACCTCTATAGTATCGGCCTTCTGGCACGAGATTGGCCCACGTGTTCAGAGTACCTCTTCGAGGTGATCGTCGATAAGAATATGACGAGATCACCAGTCATAGTGGTACATTCGGTATGTAGAGCTCACACTTCCTGCTTCCTAAGAGAACGCTCTAGTTATTAAGACACTCCAGTAAGATTACTGCACCCGAGATTAGATATCGCGATACTGGGAGGTGTTTAACATTAAAAATACTCTACACACATATATAAGCTTGTGGAGAAGAAGTACCGCCTAATTAGCATTGTTTTCAGCAGAATTTAAATCAATATAATTCGACAAGTTTTTAATGTTTATTATGCATCCAAACTGTAAAAAGTGTTGTTGTATTTTTTTTTTTGCATATAGAGTGATTTATAATACGTAAATGACGTGTGTATTTAATACACCAGCACTAATTTCATTGTTTAAGTGCCAGGAAGTAAGTGTTTTTATTTTGTACATGTGGAAAACTTCTAATGGTCTCATGTCTGACAACGCATATAAACATTATCTATTACTTCGGAACCAAAGCGAACATATCCTGCCTTTCACCTGTCAATCTAAAGGGGTGGTTATGCCTAAATACTAACCAGAGCATAAACGTCCGTCATTTATTGTAGTTTTACAATCCTTCCCAATCTTCCCCTCTTCAGTAAGTCATTGTATGGCATACCGAAGCCGTTCGGAATTATAACATAAAACCCCTAAAACGCACCTGCTACGAAATAGGGACTTTATTTTGTCGCCTTAGATTTTTGGTCTCTTTGTCTGATATCGACTTCCTCAATAACTCAATACCAGTTTCCATTATCGGGGTTTTACTTAGTACGTGAACAAAATCAGTCAAAATTAAAAATGGTAAAAAGTGTTTTCGCTATCTGGTTGTTTAGGCTGCATATAAAGTATATTTACACATATGATAAATACCACTGTACAAACATATTGATATGACCTATACTTGCACATAATTATTTTCTACGTGTACATATACACCCTTACAGATACACAAGCAGAGAACTCCACATGTGTACAAGTAAGCCACATGTAAAAACTGATGATCAATTTACAATTTTTAAATCCCAGCGAATCTGACCCTAGTGCATTTCTTTACAAAACAAGGGTCGCACATATAAACAAAAGTCGCACATATAAACAAGGGTCGCACATATAAACAAGGGTCGCACACATATGACCATGGAAAAATCAAACAGGGTTATATGGACATCGAATTAACATGTGTATTTTAAGATTTGGTGCTAATTTTTTCCAATTTCTCTTGTTTTTATAAAAGTCAAAAGTTGTTATAAAAGTTGTTGATAATATTCTGTCAAAAATGTTGAAATGAAAGTGTCTTAACCAGTTTGATAGCCAAATATGTCCGCTATAGGTTATCACCATTATTGTTTGTTCGGCGTATTCAAGATTCTGAATCATGCATGTATATCCAATGTTTTGGAACTAATGTTATTGTATTTTAAGCCCATGGAACAACCTTTGGCATCCGCTTTTTTCTGTTCAAGCAGTGTTCGCGTCTGTGAACATATTGGCGATTGGTACACAAAACCTGCCGTACCTGTGCAATCTGTAAGTAGTTAGCACATGTTCCAAGTAAAGCCGACAAGTGTTGGGTACATTGGAAGTAACTTTGACCTGATCGGATTTCAAATGATTGGGTAAGTCTATATTACATGGCCCTGAGCTGGATGGTACAGGGTTTATCAGACAAGCCAGGCTGAATATACCATTAACGATACACTGAAAGAATAAATGTTTAACATTTAAGCGTCTCTTTGATACATATAATAAAGGTACTTAATGTTTTATTGTAACATGTTTAATGCTTAAACACTTAAACGTGTTTACCCAACAACCGATAGTAAGACCGCTTTATAATGTTGATCATATACATTGAAATCACTCCGTTCAAGCAATAAACCCATTCAATTTACTACATAAATGATTGCATTTATACTATAAATGTGAGTATTTATAAAATACTACATGTATTTAAAAATATATCAATATATTTATAAAACATACGCGTGTATTTGAAATATAAACACTTCTTAAACATGTTAAAAGAAAGCATTCATTATAGTGTGTCCATAAAATGGATCAAATTATAGCATTTTGAAGCAGTGAAATCATTTTTACGCTCTAAATAGTATATATTTACTGAAAGGCATTAATTTGTTAAGCACGTTTATTATCTGTTGCAGAAATAATTTTAAATGATATTGTCAGTGTACGATATTCAGCCTGGTGTTTGATAGCTGTATTATTAGATTTTGTACCGTATCCAATCAGCTACAGAGTGAAGTTTAGCAGTATGATCAAGGCCACTAAGCAAACCACCTACTCCAGTTCAAACTGCAGGCAAGCCTTATACAATGGTTGTTTGGAAATCGCCGATCGTTGCGGCATGTAGCGCTCTCAGTGTAATGTGAATTATTACTAAAATGTCCACAAGCCATTGGTATTTTATAAACAAAAATACGTCCAATTTGAAGGATGACGGAAATCAGTTTGAATCATTGCAATCATTCGCCAGTGAGTAGAGGTTGTCCTCAACTGATGTCGATCCATGGGCAGGTTTGGGTATGGCTTTACCATTGCCGTATAAATGATTGTACACATTCACGGAATGGTTCGTCTCGACTTTTGACGGGAGCCCTCACCCTGGATTTCCACAAAGTATCGTACGACATGGCCGAAGCGCCGTTGTAGGACACCACTGACGGGATCTCGCTCATTCTCGTACACAGGAGCGTCGTTGTGAAATGCTCTTTCCTGCTGCTCCATATGGCGCTGTTTTATTTTCCTCTCTTTCACAAGACCATTGGAGTACAGTGCTTGAGAGAACACTGTGTAACACTGGCCATGTTGTCATCAAGCTCCGTTCCCACCAGGTCCGACATCCTCACCTCAGCATAACTCTGATTCTGCACGTTAGAGCTTCTCGCTATGTTTCGATCTCTTGGCTCTGCCTCAGCTTCATTAAGCCTCTCGTTCTGTTTTCTTCGTCTGTAAATATATACATTATTAGAATGAATTTTGCCGTTGTTTCAGCATAACCTTTAAGGCAATTAATGTGATTTTTAAGTCGTATTCATTTGAAACTGTTAATGTACAGACAAGGTTTGGTTAGGGTGAATCAATTTACTCTAAAACTGGCCACTATATGGTTGTATATAATACTTCCGATGAGCCATAATCATTCATTCGTTCATAAGGCTTATGTTTTATGTCGGTGATATGTATTCATATGTGTTGGTAGGGGTCATCGGAGGATGTTGCTGCTGACCTTGGTGCAAATTGTTATCACTCTTTGTACAAGCGGTAAAACTATATGTCAAGCTAAAAGCATTTTAAATCCAGTGAATTCTCGGAAACCACTATAGTACCGGACCTGCCGGAGACACAGTGGCCGCGGTGCGTGTTTGTTTCCTGAACGATTCTGTGCACTGCAGAGCACGGCGATTTGCGCGTAGGCCTATACTTTAGGCGATACCATCTCCCGAATGCACTTCTGAAAACAAAATGCTGTATTTAGTCTATTAGCAGATTAGTACTCTTTCGTTTCATTCTGCGCACAAACCTCCATGCCTTACCTGAGGATGACAATCACTATGATGAACACGACAAGCATCAGACTTCCTACTATAACACCAGCCAAACCTGATAACACATAAAAACACAACTATAAGTATCCCATTACTGTTTTAGACATGGGCATTCGACAATTTTATGCTAAAATTTTGACAATTTAATAAGGCTGAAAGGAATAGTCTTTTCAAAATTTGCCATATCACTAAAACGACATTTTAACGTAAATCGCCGCGTTAAGCGGTCTAAAACATATCACAACATTTAACTTAAAATGTCGCCATCTGGTGAACGGTGTATGTGCATGGCCACTGAGCACATAGGTAGACTTACTGTCCTCTTCCGGACACAACATCAACAATACAGACGTGTCATAACCTACCATGGTGTTATTCTGATTTTATCTTGCACAGTAGCGCTCATGCAAATGAACTCTCCAATACTATGAAATACATCAGATTGAGGTACCTCTGACTGCACCATTGTGGCGGTATAACCTGTCAAAACCAAAACTGAGACTACCTCCAAGGTCCAAGGTGCGGTTTCGAAAGCCGTTCACGGACCTTTTCCTAAGAAACTGTAGCAGTGTACTTTGTCGTTCTGTCCAAACAACTGTCTCCGTGACATTCGAAATACAGCCACCAGTGCCAAACAATAAACTATCTTTTCCCAGAAAACGTAACCAGCTACTTTGTCGTATATGATAAACATGAATGATTTAGCGCAAGAACTTGATGTACGGTAATTCCATTTTCTGCCATGCGCATTTGACTGACAGGAAAGTGACACTTTAGATTAAAATATTGCGTTTGTGTGTTGTTTAGCGCACACCAAGGTGACATTTTAAGTTAAGATGTTGTGATGGCTCGCTGTTCACAATGCGCAAGTGCAACTATTAAAGTTAAAATGTCGGCCTGGTGCATTTTTTCCAAGGCACCAAAGCGACAATTAAAATACATCTACAGAGATGCCACAATGTTCCATTGCAGTTTATTATATTAAAATACCATGCCATGTCGAGTGTTGCGACATTTTAAACTGAATATATTGCCTTCCGATTATAGATATGTCATGCGCAGAGTAGATTTGTAAACTCTGTACAAAGTAGTTCACAGAACACCCGGTTTTTGCGTAAATTTGATTTGACTCACAAAAAGTGAAAGCGCTCCGTTTTACACTCAAATATTGCGATTCTGTCTTCTTAAATTTCCATTAGTGAGAAAGCCGCTACGCAATATTGTATTAAAAAGCTGAAATTTGTCGTTGGCAAATTGTCAGTGGAAGTATCAAAATGGAAAGCAACGTTTATTTTATAAAGGTAGATTGGCATAGTTCTCTCATCTTGATATTTTATTTTTAAAAAGGCGGGTTCCTCTTATGCAAATTATGGACGACGGGGCGACAGAGTAACGAAAATATTGCGTTGTCCACTTGTCAGGCAGGAGCGATGGGCGAAATGCACATGCATGTATATGTATGTATGTATATGTATGTATGTATATTTATGTATGCTTGGAGTTTTATGTTGTACTTAACGATTCTTAGTCATATGAGGACGAGGAGTCATTAAGTGTGTATACCTAGGCAGTGTCTTTTGTGACAGGGGGAGTCATTGCCGCCAAAGTGCAGCCGTCACCGAAGTATCATACCGAAGACACAACACATGACACCTCACCCATGCAGTCACATTACACTGGTACCGGGCCAACCAAACCTGTTTCCTTTCTCTAACCTCTCAGGTCTGAGGGCCAGGCGAAGTAGCAACTGGTACCATTTTTTAAAAGTCTTTGGTATGACCCGACCAGGGATTGATCCCGCGCCTCCCGACTAACTGTTAAGCACCAAAACGATCCGATGACCGAAATGAGCTTCCGTTCTATTATCGTTTTCCAGTTACATCAATACGACAATAAACTGATGTCAGGCTGCCGCTTGCACAAAGCGACAGTAGGCAGATACGATTGTAACTACCATGGCGACATATGTAGTCTACGATTGCTTTCAACAATAGGCCCAGGAAACATAAATCAGAAGATTAATCTAATACCGTTTAATTATGTTGGATTTTTACATTTTAGACAACCCATATTTAAATTGGCAGATTGAAACTAAACCGTGCATTAAAGCCATGACGTCAATTTTTAAACGAACGTCACTCTCTTCCTGTATTGTCGAATCTCGAAACCTGCGTAGGGTGGGAGGAGTTTAAAGCCAGAGTTTGTACAGTTTATACAAGTACTCAAGTTTCAGTCTTGTGTCTATATAATACAATGACAGGTTGGGGCTTCATACCTGGTGGCCCCGGCATGGTGCTCTAGTGAAGCAGCACCGCATTATAAATATGTTGGGATTCTGTAAATTTCAAACAATAAAACAAACGAAATGCTGAATCATGCAATATACATAAATGATATATGGTTGATATATGTGGTATATACGGCCAGTGCCGATTTTCGTCATACCTGTGCAATTTGTGCAGTTCCCAAGGAACCAGTCTGACAGATGCAGTTGTAGGAACCAGGGACATTGTCACAGTTAGCTTTATGGCCGCAAAGGTCCAGCTCACCACATGCATCCACGTCTGCAAAGATTTGCTAGATATGCACCTAGCAAAATATCTATGATTAGATTTTCTGCTAGAGCAAGGAATAACACTTGCATTGCATTCGTCAAAACCATAAAAAGGTTCACTGCACAAATTTATTAAATGTGATGTTTGTGGTTGCTTGCCATACCTTCCAGGCCCAGCAGACGGGATTTCAGCTCGTGAATTTAAATAAACTTCATACACATCCCCATGATATAGGGCTGAAAATGAGGAAAGTTAAAAGATGAACTCTTAGCTTGTAGCTAAAGGTCTCTAATTTCTCTGACCATGTAGTTACCTTTACAGTGATTCCCATATCCAGTAAATCCGACGTTACATTTACAGCTGTAACTACCAGGTACGTTCATACAAATAGCGTTTGGAGAGCAGGTGTCAGGCTCCGTACACTCGTTCGCATTTACAAACGTACATGAAAAGAAGTGTTAGTTCATGGATGGTAGTGGAACATTGGAAGTCAGACAAAAGTTATGACATGAGACTATACTAATTAGCAATACCTTCACTTTATAGAATTAGTCTGTTGAAATTTATATAATATTGCGTTTTCTGCTCGATGGTAGAATAGATTATCTTACTATGATATAAGATTTTGTTACGCAATACACAATGAATACGATTTGCTAATCGAATACTAATATCTTAATGATATGCTCAACCTATTGCAAGTCATGGAAAAAATCAAAAAAATCTGTGTTCTATATTGCTACTTACTCCCTGATATCCATGTAGATATGGATGGCACGGCCATGAGAAAGATCATTATTTGTTTGATTGACGCCATGTTTTACGCGGCGTCCCCGGCGGAAACCTACTGCTATCCGCAGGTTACTGGCAGACTTTCCCATGTACGGCCGAAGAGAAAGTCAGCATAAGTTGGTCTTTAACTCACAGCGACCGCTTTGGTGAGAGGATCCTGGGTAATTGCGTCGAGCTGGCACGCTAACCACCTCGGTGATTGAGTCGCACAGATATTAACACTATTTCGAAACAGGGTGTGGTGACTTCGTTTGGATAGAAGTTAATCCCATTTTTTGTGCAGATGATTCTGTTATGGCCATGAGAAAGATCACTATGTCGACAAATGTGCGTATACAAACTAACCTACATCTATATGTAAACCAAACATAAAGACCCTGTATTATCATGTTAAGTTTACATTTACCTTCACACTGGCTTCCGTTCCCATGGAAACCATCTTTACATCTACAGTTGTAGCTTCCAACAGTATTGTTACAGTCCGCATTAGCAGAACAGGGGTTATTCTCATAACATTCGTCTACATCTACAGACAAATTCGTTATTCTCATAACATTCGTCTACATCTACAGACAAATTCGGTATACATTAGTTATTACAATACAAAAAAGATATATGGCTTCCATGTTCCAATCCTAAGACGTTAAAATATCGTGATGGAGGGAATTGTATTACCAAAAGAGGCGACCTGCAGCTCGGTCTATTAAGGCGACACTCGACGACACTCAGGTTCGATCCTTCCAATTGGCCTTATATCACCGTCTGTCACTGATGAAAATGTCAAGTATTAGATGAACAACAGTGCTGATGAAGCAGATCCAGATTTATGGTTTACCTTCTTGTCCACGATAACCATCCTGACGGACACAGCATTGCCACAGACAACATTTAATGATGGAGCAGCGATTAAATCTAAGATTCTGAATAAATTAATTACATATACATGTTCATCTGATCACTCAGTGTCATTTACCTTGTGTCCTGGGTAGAAAGAACTACCGTGTGACGTTTTTATTTTGCAAAAACTCTTACCTAATAGACTAAACTGAAATCCTACATTTCTAACCTATTTAAATCTCCACATCTTCAACTTTACTTCTAGCAATGGTGTATTTGAACTCAAATTACAAGCAATTTTCATCGCAAATGCATCTGTTTACTTGTTTATTTATTACGCCACACACAAGAATACGTTATCTATATAAAGGCTGTGAAGACTATGGGATGAACAGACCGATGAGTAACCCAGAGAATACCGAGACATCTCTACAGCATCAGCCGACAAAGAAGGGCCAAGATTCAAACACGCACCCGTAATGGCACAGAGTCGAACCACGCTCCCGTGAAGGACCAATCTACATTGTTCAAGGGCTTGAAGTCTGGAGGCCCAGGATCAAACTGGGATCAAACTCGGATCGAACCAAAGACTTTAAATATGGTCTTGGTGTTTCCTCGCTTGGCGCTCGGCACTGAGAGGTTAGAACAAGGAAACGTGACTGGTTAGCCGATGTCAGTGTAACAGTTGGGGTGTAATATCTGGCGTTTTCGGAATGATACTTCATTGGAGGCAGTACCTTGGCGGCATGGACTTACCCCGCCACAAGAAGACACAGTATATGTGCACACACTTAATGATTCGTCGTCGTCATATGAGTGAAAAATTGCTAAGTGCGACGTTAAACCCCAACCAACCATGCAATCATTGGTCAAGCGCTAAACCAGAAGGAACTATATTCAAACTCTCACCCCTAGAATTGGCCACAAGGAACTGCATCAAACGTGCGCCTACAATGGCTAACAGTCGAGTCAGAAAGGACTCGATTTGAACACGCACCCGCATTGGCCTCTTGCTGAGCCAGAGGGACTTAAATTTAAATACGCACCCGTACTGTGTCCAGCCAGACGGATTGGGTTCAAACACAAACCCATATTGATCAAGTGCTAAACTTTGTCTGGCTTAACCCATTGCCACTCAGTTCAACCTGGTGATTTTTGGCTTAAACTTGGTCTGAATCCCCATACAATACACAGTGAATGACTCCAAAAGTTCAGATACGGACAGCACTGTCCTGAAATGACACTGGTCACGTATTACACTTTTAAGTCCAAAAATAAGCTTTTAAATTACATTTAAAATGTTTACATAAGCCAAAACGGCCTCTGTGAAATCAACGAAATGAATAGCGAGGGCGAGCGAACGACAACAACAATAATATTAATTTATTTATTTTATGGGTGTTATACGTCTTACTTCCGAATTTTTAACTTACTACTATACGGGGACGACAAGTGCGAGGGAACGGACAGGGCCCGACGGAAATTCACGACCACCCGCAGGTTCCGACAAGATAAACATGATACTGTCTTTACCCACTCTCAGTTTTTGGAGTGACTTAAAAGCAGATAGCCAGAAATCATAGATTCTGGAGATGAAAATCAACCAGCTCTGGGAGCTGTTTTGTTTCACAGCTATAGAACGTTTAACAGTCAGCTACTCTTGTTTTGGTTGGAGGCTTGTTGGCTGAATGATCTAGACTGTTGGCATGAATTGCTACTTATTAGGTTCTGAATTTGTGATCGCCGACTCCAAAACCCGATTTTGCATCTGCCAAGTTTAGTAGTAGAATCTGTGATATATAAATTACAGTGTAATTTCATACGACAGCGATAATATTTTAACATGGACCAGATCGGCATTAGAACATATCATTCTACAACATATGCTTACTTTATCTGAACTGTGCGAAAATTTCGTAAACCACTTGTGCTGGGTTAGAGTTTCATATTTTAAGAAAATTTAAGCATTTACTTAACCTTAAACAGGCTATGTTGGAGATCTCGGACAACAAAGCCTTCCGAGTCAGGAAGGAATGTAATCCCGTAGTATATTTAGATATATTTTCTTTTGCTCCTTTTGGCTACCATGTTTGTTTTTCCTGCTTTATAAGTGGTATGATTTGGTAGGGCAGACTTCAAAGTTTTATTCCAGGTATACGTCTTCATGTTTTTTCACGAAATTACACCTAATTGTAAATTACTGCCACTGAATAATTACACTGGTTGAAACTTTCTTGCACGTGCATCCATGTAACAATTTAAGGAAAATGATAAAGTCAGCTATTTTCATAACGGAGTCAACCATTTCTACATATACGTGCAGAAAATTTAGCCAACTCACCCACACACCCAAAACTGTTCCATCTGTATCCCGTGACACATTGGTACAGACATGTAAATGCTTCCACAGAATTCTGACACAGCCTTAAGCCACACTGGCCCTCATCTCACTCCTTTATATCACAAACAATAAAACATACAGGACATTCACTGTAATATACCATACAACATACAAAGCCGCAGTAGCAATCTCTATTTCTAACCCATAATTTTATCGGCAAATCAGACCTTTGACCCTAACAAAAACATGCGTGCACTTTTAAATTTTCTCAAAAATTTAGATACTTGTATCCATTCTGGCTTCATAGATAACACATTATCTCGGCCATGAGTACATTTACTTTCAGTAACAAAAATCGGCAATACATGCAGATTCAGTAAAAATGTTATGATAAGTTTGAGATATCGCAAAAAATACTGAGAAGATCAATGTTTCATACTTCACATCCAAAGTCCTCCTCTTATATCTAAAACATTTGCTGTTTCAAAATTACTAGTGTTGTTCACAAATAAATCAATCAATATGGGTTGGAATTTTCTCATCGATTACGTAAATTTAAGCAATTAAGTAACGTTGAACAGGATATGCTGCAGATCTGAGACAAAAAAGCCATACTGGCTAAAAAGAAACAGATAACACGTACGAAGCCGAGACTGATACTTTGTGATAAGTAATTATTTGGTTTATTCTAAAATAATAGCAAAATTTCATCTCGATTTGAGCTGATCGATGCTTTGCCAAAAATCACCCGCTATATCATCTTTTTAAATGCTTCAAACTACTTCCTGTGTTTGATCTGATATATGTTTTATTCTTTCCGGTTTAGCTTTCAAAAATACACCGATGTGGCGTTAAGCCATAATCATTCATTCAAAAATACAAATCGGTAGTCTTCCATTCACTAACCTAGAATTCTTTTCGAGTGAGCTTACGACGTTATGGTCTTTTTTGTTACCGTATAATAAAGTGATATCAATTCAAAAATGCTTTAAAATCATGGAAAACCAGCTTTCGTTGCGCACAGCTTTCACACTTTGAGGACAAAGGGCAACAGGACCGAGTACCAGGTTTGTGAAAGTAACGATTCAGAGCGGTTAATGGGGAAGCTAAGCTGGGAATATGGCTGACCGATCACAGAACTTTCCTGTTTCAACCTGTAATTTTCGTATTAAATTGGCTCTTGTAGAGAGCATTGCTTTTGCGTTGCTAGCCTAATGGTTAGAACGTCCGCCCCAGAGGGGCCGAGAGGCCTGAGATCAAACCCGGCTTGGGTGTTACCAAGACTTAAATAATGGTATTTGTTGTCGCCTTACTTTTGTTGCCGCCTGGGCTCTGAGAAGTTAGGGTAAGGAAGTAAGACTGGCTGGTTCGTTGTTAGTATAATGTGACTGGGTGGAGTGATCTCCTAGTGTTGAGCGCCATTGTTAGTGTTTTATGGACCCCTGCGGAAATCCACGACCACCCGCAGATTCTGACACGAATAAACATGATACTGTGTTTACCCACTATCAGTTTTTATAGTTGTTTAAAAGCAGATAGCCAGCAAGCATTGTTTCCGCAAAGCCTCTTTTGCCACTTCTCAACATGCAAATTTGAGCAATAACCCACAGTTTTATTGTCAAAGGTGTCAGGCACTATATTCACAAATACACCTTACCTGCACACACGATCCCATTCCCTTTAAAACAAGATTTACTGGTACATTCATAGCTACCGATTGTATTGACACAGTCAGCATAATCTGAACAGGGTGAAGTGCCATCACATTCGTTTCTGTCTGCAAATGAGCAAAACCAAGGGCACACTATCTTAATCCACGTACATTGTCTAAACTAAACGATGAGTGAATCATACAAAGTGTACGCATAATAGAACATTAATTTTTCACAATATGTCCAGGATCATCTTCAGAAATCACAGGGTATGAACACATTTCAATCTTACTCCCACACATAATGCATCCCAGCATCGTTATGATAAGGGCAGAAGAGCCTTGGCCTCGGCTGAAAAGATTGAAGACGGGTATGGAAGATGACGAGAATAGACTTACTGCGCAAAAAACAGCTGAAGACACAACTTAGACACGACCCATTAGTATATATACATTTATAATCCGGATAGTTGGCTTTAATCTCGGAAAACTTATAAACTTTAAGAGTTATTTGATCTCTTATGTTTTCGTAGATACATATTACCTTAGTTTTATTCGCAATATTGGGGATTTTAGGGCAGCCATGTTGCATTTATACAAATTAAGCTCTGTTCCTCTACTTAGATTTTGGTAGACCTTTAGCAAGTCATTCTGGACAATGATCTGAGACGTATGCCACCAAAAAATTCTTTTGCAAATTGTGGTGAACAAATATTTTTGTCAGTTACTCCTTACATATTTCACAAAGCTGTCCAAATACCATAGTTATTCTGCATGCTCGAGTGGTTCCCTTACCTTTCCGCAAAACTGTATTTAACACTACACACGGGTATAGAATAAAAGGGTCATACATAGGAGGCCTGTAATGGAATAGATTGCTCTCCGAAAAATCAAAGCCTGCTGTCCTAGATCCGTTTTCAATTCACAGTTATAGTCTAAATTGATCAGAAAAAACACCATTTAGGCAGACAGCCTGTAGACAAACCAAACATGAATGTTGTTACGTGGGCGGCAAATAAGAAATTTCGGCTATGTATCATACCATATCTAATTTCATACAATGAGTAATATACCTAAACATGGAGTATTACATGTATGCATATAACAGTGTATATAAACCATTTCTATATATGTGTACGTGTAGAAATGTAGCCAACTCACCCACACATACTCTGTTAACACTGTTCCATCTGTAACACGTGGAAAACTCTTTCCAGCCTGTGAATTGCCGTGGTGAATTGTGACACAGCCTTAACTCCCACAAAACCTGGTTGCACTCATTTATGTGTCAAACAAACATACAAGACACTCATTGTAATCATTAACATACAATCTGAAAGCCGCCACGGTAGTTTCTGTCAAACAGATTATTATATGAGTAAATTAGACCTCTGCCCGAAACAACACCCTTATCTTAGCGGCTAAACACCAGGTCCTCTATCAAAACTAGATCACCACCCCCAAAGGCGTGGGGGAAGGTGGGGGGGGAGAAAAGTAATGATTTTCTTGCATGCATGCACGTGCGTCCATGTAACAGTCTAAGGGAAATATCGAAGACAATCATTTCCTCGTTTTTTCTATGTTAGGGTCAACCATTTCTACATATACCTATAGTAATGTAGGCAACTCACCCACACACGCTCCATAAATACTGCTAAATACGTAACCCGTGACACACTGGTTCAGACATGTGTATGTATCCCACAGAATTCTGACAAACACTTAAGTCACACCGACCCTCATTGCCACTCATTTATATCAGAAAGAATGAAACATACAGGACATTCATTGTAACATATCACACAACCTGCAAAGTCACTGAAGCATTCTCTATATCTAACCCATTATGATATGGGTAAATCAGATCTCTGACTGTAACAATACCACATGCGGACAGTTTAAAATTTCTAATACATTCGCACCATGATGTTGTCGAATTGAACATTTGTTTCCATAGTGGCTTTAAAAACAGAATATTATCTCCGTCATGAGTTCGTTTCCTTTCAGTTACGAAAGTCAGCGATACATACAGACTCAGGAAAATGTTATAATAAGTTTGAGATATCACAAAAATACAGAGGAGATATTTTCGGAAATATTTCACACTTTACGTTCAAAGTCCGCCTCTGATACCTAAAACGTTCGGTGTTGGAAATTACTAGCGTTGTTGACAAATCAGTCATTCAACATGGTTGGAATTTTTTCATAGATTATGTAATAATAAAAAATAAAGTAACGCTAAACAGGCTTTTCCGGAGATTACTGCGCACAAAAAGTCATACTGGCTAATCAGATGAAACAGATAACACATGCAAAGCCGAGGCTGATATTTTGTGATAAGTAATTATTAGGTTTTTTCTAAAATAATAGAAAAAAATTTAGTTGGATTTGAGTTGATCGATGTTTTGCCAGAAATCACTGGTATATCCTCTTTAAGGATTTCAAAATCTTCCTGTGTTAGATCTGAGATCTGTTTCAGTCTTCCAGCTTAGCTTTGAAAAGCACACAATCTCCATTCACTAATCTGGATCTCGGTCTTTTCGTGTGTGCTGTCTTTAACATGTCAAAGATGCGCGATAAAAGAACCCGTTTCCTTTAATCCTACAATAATTCTGACCGACTATCACCTAGTTATTAGTAGGTGATAAAAACCATAATGTTACAGAGCACAGAAATCCACGTGTTGCATCGAAAGCAAGTCAAACATTGCCAACCGCCATTTTCGCAATAAATCGGTCTTAGTCAGCATCGTCAGGAAAAAGACAAACTCCTGGAACATTTCGATTGAAACAAAGAGCATTACACTATTGCCAACTTGCTTAGAACTTAGGAGTTTTAACAATAATATTGTTAAATAATAAGCGACAATTGTGAAAGAAGAAGTTGATCTTAATTACCAAAAGAACCTGCTGAGTGTACCCTATACCCTTGCTAGCAACAGAGTCATTTGAAAAATGGACTTTTTGAAATTTGGTCGCTGTCCGATTGGGCGCGCCAGTTATATTTCTGTCAGTTGCGAAGTTATGGTCTTTTTTGTTACCGCATGATAAAGTGATATTAGTTCAGAAATGCTTTAAACCCACGGGAAACCAGTTTTCGTTGCGTACAGGTCACTTTGAGGACAACAGGCAACAGGACCGAGTACTAGGTATGTGAATGTAACGATTCAGAATGGTTAATGTGGAAGCTAAGCTGGGAATGTGGCCGGCCGATCCCAGAACTATTCCTGTGTTAACCTATAGCTTTCATATTAAATTGGCTCTTGTCATTGAGAGCGTTGCTTTTGCGTCGGTGGTCTAATGGTTAGACCGTCCGCCTCACGGTCAAAAGACCTGGGATTAAACCTGGCTCGGGTGTTACCAAAGACATTAAAATGGTATTTGTTGCCGCCTTAATTTGGGCTCTGAGAGGTTAAAGCACGGAAACAGGAGTTGCTGGTTCGTTATTAGTCTAATGTGCCTTGGTGGGGTGCTCTAACCTCCCAGTGTTAAGCACCATTGTTAGTCTTTGGTTTCTGACCCGATGCGGGTTTGAACCCAGGTCTGCCTATTTCCAGTGTATTAACATCGTGACTTAAAAACACTTTCTAAGTGATATCTACCAATGTGATATGTCCACCTTCATGGGACATCTCGAAAACTCTCTCGTAGTTAAAGCTCTGCTGTTTTAGCCACCCAGCGGATTGTGTGGTAAACAAATAGTGACGAGATACAATAGCAACCTCCCGGACATCCAAAGTCCACAATTCATACTTCGGGATGGGGAAGTAATGTAACCCCCTGATGGTTTTAAGTATGGTCTCTTTTTCTCCTTTGGGTTTGTTTTGTGCTTGTTAAGTTGTAATTTGTAGGGTAGGCTTCAAAGTTTCATTCTAAGTATAAATGTTCACGTTTTTGTCCAAACCGATGGGGATGCACACTCGGCAAAAGTAATGAAAAGTCTTGCTTCATCTACCTCTGCCTTTGTGGGTTTGACAAAACATTTGTGAAAAATTTCATCGGTCGATCCCAATCAGGAATGTGACTGGAGGTGTCTCAGGAGACAAAAGTTATTACCCTCGGAGTGTTTGGGGCTCACAGATTTAGGGACGGTGATGTGAGGCCACATTAACGTTAACATGTGTATATATATATAAATGGGAAATTAATTGTGGACTGTGGTCACCTTGTCTAATCTGTGTGTCCTTTCGTTCACTCATTAACTCAATCATACCTAGCAGATATCACCTCAAGTTGTTGTTGTTGTCTCTTGAAAGTTTTTCCTACCAGTTTTCCATACTATCCTCTTGACGTCCATGACGGCAGGTGGCAGGAAATGGTGCGGGGTTTTTCGCGACTACTCAAGGAGCTGTGTCGTTTCTGATCATCAAAGGAATTAATGTTCGCGATACAGTCTACTGGTCAAACCACCTCCTATATTTGTGTCCGTCGAAGCCAGGCGCATGGATTTAACATTATGAATTAGAAAAGGTATTTTAATTGCATTTGCCTGGCAACAATATAAGACGTACAACATATCAGTGTGTAGAGCTTGTACTATTACCTGTCACTAACGAAATGCAATCATATACCACTTTTAAAGGTGAATTTGCAGCCTCTCAGCCACCTCCGGGCGTGACTGAGGCTTTTGGCCAAACTTTCGAGATCAAAAACAAAAAGTACCGTTACCGATAGCCGAATATTTTTTTCGTGAAATACGATATATAGAGATAATTCGTGTCTGATTGATGTAAACTCGTATGTGGAGGAGCTTTTCATTTTCTGAATATACGCATTCTAGTTTGCCCTCAGGTGCGATATCTCAAACATAACATAAAAGGGTGCTCATTTTAAACTTTATGAATGAATGATTATGGCTTAACGCCACATCGGCATTAAACTTTATGTGGGACACTATATCTATGCATGAGCATTTGGTCTAGTCTAGTCTTTTCTCTTAAACTGAAAAACAATCCAATTCTACCATCTAATTTATACAAACATTTCGTACATTAAACTGAAATTGCCTTTCGGATATAGTATCAGTCCTCGCGAGTCTATGCCACCGTGTTTCTCACATAAAGCTGATGGGCCTATTCAGTCCAGACACAGTGCCTAGTGATCGAAATAAGGCATTTCACCATCTTTACTAATTTTAACATAGCCAAACAGTCAGAATGAAAACTTGGCTGAGACAGTGCAGTTGTTCATTATTATACATCCATGTCAAGAAATCATTGAACAGGCAGTTTTTGGATCTTGTAGCGGATTTAACACAGTAGAGTTTACATGCACGTCCCCACATCACTGAAAACCGTTGAATATTTGCTCCTACAAATAACTAACGATCGTCTACATAACCTTTGCTTTTAAAAACATATGGTATATGTTTCACCCTGGAGTCGGGACTTGAACACACCGCTTCGCATTTTAACCCATTTCTGTGCCCTATATACAACTACTACTACTGCTACTACTAACAGAAAATATTGGCATATTCAGGTGCAATAATAGCCCTATGCATGCCAGAGCATCCAAATATTTTCTGCTCTTGTCATCCTGAAAAGATAACAAGTAGCTATCAAAATTAGAGAGCAGTTAAATAATAACGATGAAAACAGAACCTGTTTAATTTGGGTAACGCCCTAAAGGTGGCCAATATAGCAGCTAACAGAATCTCTTACCTCTTGTGACAAAGAATACTTCCAAATTAAATATTTGAGCTTTGTTGGTGTGTGGATTTAAAAGAGTCTCCACTGATGGTTGTTGCACACCTAAAATCGAAAGCCGTCTTAATATGTCAATACGAATCTGTCCATAATATGGACACCGAAGTAAAAAATGATCAATAGTTTCTAAAACATTGCAGTGGTTACAAAACCCAGTGGGATGCTTTCCAATTCTATAGAGATAAAAATTCAAGGGAACGTGACCTGACTGCAATCTCATCAAAAACCCTTGTTGTAATCTCCCCTTCACTGACACCCAAGCATTTCTTACTGTAGGAAACAAACTGTAGTAAAATCTACTTTTGGCACTATTTTCCCATTCCTGCTGCCACATTTCATAAAATTGTTTTCGATAAAGACTAAACATTTCAGAGATAGACATATTTACACGAATATCTATACCACTTTTTGTACACGCTGATTTCGCCAACCGATCCTCCCTCTCGTTCCCTTCAATATTACTGTGGCCTGGACAGACATATTTACACGAATATCTATACCACTTTTCGTACACGCTGATTTCGCCAACCGATCCGCCCTCTCGTTCCCTTCAATATTACCGTGGCCTGGAATCCACTCAAGGCACACCTGAATATTCTGATAGAAAAGATAAGTCAAACAGTGTAATATCTCAAGTACAACATTGTTAGCATGGTTGATCAGAGCAAATAATGTACTTAGAGAGTCAGTAAATATTACATATTTTGAAGGACAAAATTCTTCTACAAATTTTAACGCCACAAGGATAGCAACCAATTCGGAGGTGAAGACAATAACATGATCAGATAGATGTAAGACTTTTTCATACTTGATTTCAGGGACACAGAAGGCCGCGGATGTTCTTCCAGATTCTGGACATTTCGACCCATTTGTGTAAATGTGGAGATAATCATACCAGTTTTATCGAATCTTTAACACACAGTTCTGTATTTTTGATAGGGTCAGAATTCCTTACTTTCGAATGGAGTTCTGTAGATATAAAAGGAAGCCTTAGCTTCCATGGAGGGAATGGAAATCTTATTTCCTTTTGGACAACTGACTCATCAAGCTGCAATTCATCTCGAGTGGATTGAGAACACTAAATGTTTCTTGGACTTTGGAGTTTCAATTTTTCTAATAGTTCAGAATGCCAAGTCACAGTTAAAACATCAGAGGCAGGATGGGGTAGTCCTCATGGCCCCAGTACATATATGTAAAACCTGTCCCTTTATAGAGTCAAGCCTCATCTTCAGTGAACGAGAGTTGTACACCCCGCTCCATAATCCAACCTATATCTAATCAAAGATTTATAAAGTTTACTCAATGCATTTCTATCCGTCCCCCCCCCCCCCCCCCCCACAAGAAGTGCCAGACACACTTTTCATCAGGTTAATTGCTGACTGGCATTTGGCCACCACTTCATCAATATGATTCTTCCACGTAAGCTTAGCATCAAAAACTATACCAAGAAATTTGAAATACAGGGTGTATTTAATATTGTAATCTGTCCCTTTTAATGATATATCACATGTGATTTTAGTAACAGGGCTTCTGACGTAGAAGAGGAAATTTTAAAACCCCATAGCTTTCCCACTGAAAAATATTTGATATAGTGATATTAATGACTTTTACTACATGTTTCAGATTTCTGTTCGCAAACCAGACGGCCTTATCATCTGCGAATAAGGACTTTTTGACATCGGACGGTACGGACTGAGGAAGGTGATTTATCATAACATTGAATAGTATAGGTGATATAACGCTGCCTTTGGGGTGCTCCGTTTGTGATAGTGCTTTTTTGGGTAGACAAGAACCAACTCTTACTTGGATAACTCTGTCCGATAAGAAACTTTTGATCCATCCAAACATACGTCAACCAATACCAATTTTACTCAGCTTAAACAACAATCCTTTCCTCCAAACCATGTCGTATGCCTTTTCTACATCTAAGAAAACAGCCACAAGGTATTCTTTGTTAGCTAACGCACACTTAACTGAATGTCCTAGCTGAACTAAATGGTCTAAGGTTCTTCTACCTTTTCTGAAGCCACTCTGAACCGATATTATATTTTGGCTTTCTAAATACCATAACAGACAGTAGTTAACCATCTTCTCCATTATCTTACAAATACAGGACGTCAGTGCAATGGGACGGTAAGAAGATAGCTGTGACGCGCGCTTACCGGGTTTACACACTGGTACTACTACAACATGTTTCCATGACAGTGGTAAGGTCATCTTCATCCACACAGAATTAATAAGCATTAACGTGAGATTTAAAAAATTATCTGGCATATTTTTCAACATGGCGTACCCAATTCCATCCAGACCAGGGGATGACTCGTTTGTCTGCCGAAGTGCCCCCTTAAGTTCCTGAAGAGAAAATTTATCATTTATAGGTAATTCATCGAAGCAAACGTTTTGATATATATGGTCATTCTCTAGCTCAAATTTACTCTTATGTTCAAGAAATTCAGGGTCATAATTAGCGTCATTGCTAAAAGCTCAGCTAGGCGGTCACTTTTTTCTTCGTTCGTGATAACATTGACGTTACCCTTAACAAGAGCTGGATTAGAGAAACCTTTACTCTGGCCTTTGATTTTCTTGACCTGTTTCCAGACCTGAGTTACTGATGTATCTTCGCTTAGTTTCGAACAATAATTTTGCCAATGGTCTTTTTGTGCTTGTTTAATTATTCGTTGGGCTGCTTTTGTCTTCTTATAATCAATTATATCTTCTGTTTTACCAGAACGTAATGTACGATTCTTTGCTCTCTTCCTATCTTTAACAGCATCAGTACACGCAGTATTCCAATACCGTACGGGCTGTTTCTGTTGTTATCTACCTGCCGTCCGAGAAATGATTTCATTGGCTACTGGCGTAATTGTAGAAATAACATTATCATTAAATATATCAACAATGTCATTAGCAACTTCCTCCACTGAGACAGACAAACATTTGCTGTGGAATAAACCCCAATTTGCTTTTTTAATATTCCATCTAAGTAGTAGCCCTATATCACTGAATTTTGGTGTTACCCGAACATCAATGATAACTTGACAGTGGTCATCTCACAACAGTTTTTCTGATCAGCCGACCATGACAGATCAGGTGATATGTCAAGTGAGGATAACGTGAGATCCAACGGGGTTAATTCCCCTGACATTGGATTAAACCGTGTTCCAGTTCCATCATTATGAATAACCAAATCATATTTCTCTATAACATTTTCAATCGGTTTTCCATTTGAATCATTAATTTCCCCACCCCAAACCAAACTGTGTGCATTGAAATCATCACATATAATAATACTGACAGAGACAGCTGGAAATATTTTGTCAAAATCTGCCATACTCAGTTTGTTCCATGGGTTATACAAATTTAATAACGTAACTTTTCTGGACATAGAAAAATCTCTATTGCACAGCATTCTATCGAACTCGACTGCAGCAATTCTATTTCCCTATACACCAAGCCGTTTTTAATAAAGAAAACCAATCCCCCATGGTTGTTGAACTTCATCTTGTTTACCTGGTCATGCCGCAAAGAAATATACCCTGGGATAGTATATTTCAGCTTAGGTTTGCGAAAAGTTTCCTGTACACATGAAATGTCAGGCGGTTTGTCTAACTTACAAATAAACTGTTTGAACTCTTGTCCGTGTACAACAAGAGTGTGTGCATTATATTGGATAACAGAGAGTCCCACCATAAGGCAGATTATTGGCTGCAGGTTGTACTTAAACATTGTGGCTATCTTTACTCAACATCAAATTTAAATCATCAATATTTATACTGTGGCCGAGGTGTCTTTTGGCGGACCGACTAATGACTATTGACTTGTCAGTTCTGCTAAGAGAATTCGAACAACATGAATGACCTCAAGCACGAAGGCCGGAATCTTGTTTAAAGAAAGGTTGAGACGGTCAGTCTGCGTAGCAAACTACGCGGCATTGAGCTTCGGTTTCCGCATTGTCATTAACATTATCCTGTGATGAAAACTCGCGTGGGCAAAATCTGGATGAGTGTGGGCAAGAATTCAACTTTCCTTGCTGAATACACTTTCGTAGTACAGTCATTTAGAGATCAGACGCGAACTCGGTACTTATCTCTTCGAAGGACATAGATTTTGGTACAGATGATTTTGCCACAAAGCAAATATGGTCTTCAGTTATATTTCTTCTCTGATTTGCAATCTGTCGCGAAAATTGCAAACGGGAAAGTGAATCGGCAACAGTCTGTGGTCCTAGTTTGTATACCACTTTTTATAAATATAAAGGCCAACATCCAATAACTGCAGGCGGTGGGGAAGTTGAAATGTTGATGATCTCGAGCGGTTTGTAAACTGTGATCAACAGAAATGCTATCCCGTTCTATCTTCGCATCCCCAGACAACATTGAATGCCTCTGGTTCCGTTTGAGAGTAACGCCTATCTTTGTCTGATAGAGCGCGGCTGGCATCAGCTACAGGCTTGAAGCCTTCATAAAACTTTTCTGAGAACAACGCCTAATCCATCAGAGCCAGCATCGACAATTTATTCCATGACCTTGTAGGTTTGGACATCAGAAAATCAAAACCCCTGAGGCTTGGTCCATTTATTTGCATTGTTTTGATCTTATTGTATATTAAATGTGATGACAGTTAACACGGTATTTTGAGTAATTCTAGACTAGTGACGTCTAATAAAATGGAATTAATATCACTGCATTATTTAACCTAAATCTACTTAAGCCGTGGTGCTTGGGGGCGTTTAATTTGCTACTATTTATGCATTTACATGAACAGTTGGAATTAAACCCTAACTGAGGTAAACTGACAGGAGGCCGTATTTTACCGGTTACGTATGACCATTTGCCAACTATCACACTGTCGTATTTGCGTTAGTTTTTCTCTTAATACTGTTCGTCTAAATAATATACTAGACTGAAAGTAAGTTGAGGTTGGGTGTCCGAGCGTAATGCTTTGTATTGTGGAAGGTTGAATGTCATAGTTATGCCCGAGTTAACGCCCTTCCCTATTACTGGGATGGATCTCCAGAGGGTGAAGCCCAACGTCGAGCCATCTGTCGCAGTTGGATTCTCGTACGTGCTCTCCTCGTCTAGATTGCGAGTACCTCGACAGTGGGGCACCAGTCGGGGCAACCAGCCAGCCTCGGCTCTACAGGTTGTAGACCCATGCGCGTTTGAGAATCCGAGAACCTCCGCGAGATCCTGTAGAATAATGAAATCACTACCAGTCTCTATCCACACATGGCTAGTGGCTCTGCTCAACCCAAGGTGAGCACCCAAACGCTGGGCAACCTTTCTTGAGAGTGCAAATGTTGTAGTACCTGGGGGGTCATCCTTTCCCACACCATTAAATAGGAGATAACACTTACATTAACACTTATATTAACACTTATATTAAACACTTATATTAACAAACATAACCTCTTATGAAGGATTGATGATCAGGCGGTTGTATTTAAATGTGAGGTGAACTATCTTCCTGGTGGGGTGAACAAGCTCTCGGGTATCAGTACAGATCCGTGTGAAATCGTAGTAATAGATTCGAGTCGGAACAGCACTATAAGCGCTTTCATCGTCACTTTCCAGAAGGTCTTTGAACATTACACCTTACCAACATATTACGCAACATATAACTGACTAGCCTTCCATTCATAGTATTGTGATCTCTCATAACCCCAGTGCATGTATGTTTACAAGAGTGTCTGGGTGAATGGGTGATTGATATATGTGAAGAGTGGGAGTGAAGTGCTTAGTAAATGTGTGACCCATGGTCATTGAATCAGCGTATTAAGATTTATTTGTATTCTATTTGTAGCCAAAACAGCGAACGGACTGAGCAGAAAAACCAACTCTGCGAAATCGGATCCTTACCTAGCACTGCTAGACTATCGCAATATTCCCAACAGAAGCCACTTAACTCCTGTACCGCTCAACGCCTCTGCAAGAAGGAAACTGAAATCCTGTTACCGACATCAAAACAGCTTCTACAACAGAATGGCCCTCAAAATGTTAAGGAACAGAAGAACCGCAAACTTGTTAAACGGGCAAAGAGCTACAACCGTTCTGCTAGAAATTTACCTCCCCTACTAGAAGAACATGCCCGGTTACAGCTAATACGGCCACAGGAGGAAGTGTGCTAGCCCGCCATGATAAACAGACAGGAGAACGTCCGATCATACGCTCGAGGTTACCCGTGACGACGGAACTGTTGTAAGACGAAATCGACGGCATTTAGACGTAACACCAAGTACTTCAAACCCGGGACAAGGCAATCCCATATCGTGTGTCCAGACGTCAAGTACACTTATCATGGTCAGGAGGACAGTGGACGTGTGTCGAGTTCCCATTATTTATTTCACTTCGTGAAGTGAACAATGTAATTTAACGGTTTGTTGAATTGTAATAAAAGAAGAGATTTGTGGAATGACCAGTTATATGCTTCAGTTGAATTTGGACGATAATTAGGTTTAAACATTTATCTGGCAAGGTAGACTATCAATCTATCAGACTATCAGAGCTGAGCATAATTAATGCTCAGAGGAATATTGTACTGCATTTAATGCTCAGAGGAATATTGTACTGCACTTAATGCTCAGAGGAATATTGTACTGCACTTAATGCTCAGACAAAGCATGTAATACCTCTGCAACAAACTGTGTTGACATTGCACAACTCGTGAACTTTTCCAGATAGTTGCTGAGCTTGAATTTCCATCATTTCAATGTGAATTCACCTTTTGTATTTCTTTCTCTTCTTTCCTGATTTCTTTTAGAAAAGAACGTCCGCTATCGCTGCATGACCACCATTCTAAAGGAGGGCCTCTGAGAAACGTACTGATGACTTTAAATCCTTCAAAAACAATAGATTTACTACCCTAGCCGATAAACAGTCGACCGCCCGGTAAAGCTCAGCGGGTGACGTCATAGATGACCAAACCCAAGTCTAGCCGGCCTATATTACCTGGGAATTCGTATCAAAACGATGTCATTTTCGACATGAATTCCACCTACACAGACGCAAACACACTGCCGTATCAATTTGAACCCATAGTGGACGACGTTGAAGTTCCGATTTATGACAATGACATTTCTGGTCAAACTTCAGATTCCCAATTTTCAGACGTTGAATTTGATCTTTGTCGGGGCATTTCCAACTGCACTGGCAATACGGGCTGATAAACTATAGCTTTATCCTGTGTTACACTGTAGGTTGTGTGTGGGTCAGATTTACTATTTACTATTCGTTCCTTCTATCCGCATCACACTAAATATCATTCTATTCCCTGAGTGGATTTACTTCAAGAATGGGTTCGCGGGAATAATGTTCGTGCACTTAATCAAGGCAATAACGAAAAAAAATTCTTACAACTGTTTAATTTCCCTAGTTATATTATGGCCGACATTACTCAAGCACGTCCAACAGGTATTATTAAGATAGGGAGATAGATTATAATAAACCTACCCTGAGCAGTTTTAAAGAGATGTTTCTTGTTTTCCCACCTTTGATGAATATAGTTTTACTCAACAACGAGTATTTCAACACCAGTCATTAATTCTTGATTAACGCAGTCAAGCAACATGATTAATCTTGGAATGTTTTCTGTAACCGGTCAGAAAGCGCCAGCATCGCCGTCAAACGGCCTTTACGTTGTTGTACACACTTCACAATTTGTTAGAAGTTCACTCATTGATCCACAGGAAAGACCCAGCCATTGGGGAAGCGTGTATCACAGAGGCATTCATTCGAAGCCATCGCCTGTTTCTTTCATTTTACCGGAATACTGATTGATCAAACTAATGACGAATGAGCTCCCGCTTTGTTTTATATCCTCCAAGACCCGTGACCAGAGTTTATATACATATATCCAAAGCCTAATATTTCCTCTCTGCTGTTTAAATTTAGCTACCCGCCAGGATTCCTTATCCCATCTGCTAGTCCAGCAAAGATTCGACTGTGTTTGGTGGGTATAAAGCCCCTCGCTAAAGTGAATCCAAGCCTTTCTGAGGTCTAATTCGTCTGGAAACTAGATTAAAAACTAACCCCAGAGTTCTTAGGCAACCTCTTTTTACAAGCAAATGCAGAACAGCAAACCATTTCTTGGAGAAGTTCGATATGCTTGTCACTTGTGTGGCTTTTTAACACTTAACTATCTGGCGAAGCTCTAATAGCTCTTAAAGACTGGACTTGTATGACGTCATTCGGCGGAGGCTACCGAGTGTTGGCGGAAAAATGCATAGACCCTGCCTCATTATCTAGTGATTTTAATGCGATATTACGCAGATTACTGTACTTTTTTCCAATATTTTTTTACACTTATTTTAACAATGTAAACAGGGGTAGCTAATTGTGAATAACTAACTAATCTGGACGGTAATCCTTTAATGTTACTATATCTGGAGTATTCCGGAGTTGTTTCATGATTTGACTACCAGATGAACGACTATCTCAACAATGGTCCATCACGGTCGAGACACTATGCAGACATGACACCCACCATGTCATATTATACTGACACCGGGCCAGCCAGTCCTGTTTCTTTGCTCTAACTTCTGAGTGCAGTAATAAGTTGGGTTTGAACTCCCGGCTTTGTCAAGGCGGACGCTCCATTAGCAACCACCAGTAGTAGATCAGTTATTACTTTGCCTAATGCATACAGGTCTACTGGTATACATCTACACTATGTTCGGTTTTAGGATTTGTCTACTTCATATAAGGTTTGTATCCGGAGACTAATATAGCCTAAGTGAAATACTCTTTAGCACGGAATAAAACACCAATCAAAAAAATATAGGTAGTCATAGTTCAGTGATCCTAGTGGACAAGAGCAGGCGTTGCCTATACCTCTGTTGCACTGGCCCCAGTTTTAAGATAGTGAACTGCACGCCTTACATTTTCTGTGTTCTTGCAGTTATCTAGGTACACGTGGTCGTGACATTTCCTACTGTCATTGTGCGGCTCTAACAAAGTTATCTCCCTTGAATGTTGATGTCATGATCATATGATAATCAATGTGCGCCATGACACTTCCAGGTGCATTTGCCGATTTCTGTCATCTTTAATCTCATTGTTTCTCACCAGTTAAAGGTTTGTTCGTAGTCAGTTTGTGCTATTATTACGCGGTATCTCACCTGTTTTAATACGCATAGACTTATGTAAACCTCAAACTTGCAGCAAAGTTTATCTTTAAATGTTGTTGTTGTTAACTGGCTCTAAAACGGTTTCTGACAGATTGTAAGCTGGTATCGGACAAAAGCGGAATAGAATTCTCGCTTTAACTCTTTCTCCTGAGCAAGCAGTGTTCCGTTTAGTGGGCGTGTGCAATTCACTGGGAATCACTTTTACTTTAAGGTAAAGGTAGCCCTAGTTGGTTATTTCACACAAAATTAAACGAGTTCAGGTGAGAATATTTCACATTAAGTTAAACTTTGAGGTCTACTTTCAACATTTTCTGATATTTACGTCCCTCAACATTTAATTATTGAACTGCAAAATCCAATCAGTTCATTCCACAAAGCACATTGCGTAACGAACCAGGTCTTTAAATCTGCTCCAGATAAGCCCAATTGGCGTTTCAGGAGCGTCGCGAGTTGACGCAGATATCGGCGAGATGGGTGGGAGATCTGGTAAACTATCATGGATGAGAGACATTACTTTATGGTAGCTGCTAGATTGAATGCACATCCATCTGTCGACTCGATGGTGCCATTTGCTTGAGCTTCCGCTTGTCTCAGCGATATCTTTGTGAACTCGCGATTGTGCTTATTACGTTGCATCTATGACCATTAGCATGCCAGTGCGAAGCATTGACCCAGGAGCCTCTCATCAGTGTGGTCGCTGTGAGTTAAAGTGCATTGCATGCTGGTTTTCTTTCCGGCTGTATGTGGGAAAGTCTGTCAGTAATCAGCGGATGGTCATGGGTTTGCGATTATTAGCACACTACCAAATTTTGCCAGTTCTGAAATAAAGTTGAAGGTGTTTCCAACATTAGCCAGATAGTTGTAGGGAAAATGCAATTAATCTGATACTAAAGTGGTTGTTTTCCAGTAGAATAAGCCAAGTTAACTAGCAAACATACATGTACTGTGAAATCAGAACTGTTTTGCAGGCTGTGAGGCAACACATTCTCTCCATTTGTGTTTGACATGTGCAGTTGAATGGGCTCTTTGGGGTGGTGGGCTTCATGAAATACCCTACATGTAATTGGTGTGGGATAGCATGAGTAATCAGGGCTTTCACTTTGATTGCAGGTGAGTGTGGCAGGTGGTAACAGTTGGGGTTCATTCAGGTGACAGCTGTACAGTTGATACTAACCTAAAAGGGCTCAAGGTTTAGGGGTACAACACAGATACCTGTATATTGGTGGAGAGAGTCTCATGGGAACACATTTTGTAAAATTCTGATTTGTGTCATCTTAGTGGTAAGTACATGTCAAAACCAGCACAGATATGGATTATTAGAAGTATAAAGCGATGTGGGCTTGTGTAGTGCCATTTTCTCTCTGTAAAAGAACCTTGTGGTTGGCTGTCTTCTGCAATTTTTCCTTCATGTTTACATGTAGATAGGCCAGTTGTTTTTATGCACAGTAGATTAATTTGCATTCATATCTACACTTTCTGATTAAACTCTTGTAAATTTACATTGCTGGTATTGTGTGTTTATTTAATAATTTGATAGGTTTTTATGTCTTATTCAAAAGTCAAGGTGGTTTTAGGGATCATCAGTTTCTAGACATTCCAATGATCTAAATAGTACTTTCTTTCATTGTCTTTTCAGCACAGAAATATTAACCATTGGACTTTGAAGCAGTGTTTTATATACAGGCATATTATACCGTGTTGAGTTTGAGTGCTGAGCCATGGGGTCACTCTTCAGAAGTGAGGAGATGACATTATGTCAGCTTTTCCTCCAGTCAGAAGCTGCATATGCCTGTGTGTCAGAACTGGGGGAGCTTGGGCTTGTGCAATTCCGTGATGTAAGTATTCACACTGGTTGCTAAAACCTGTGATTTCCTGTTAGTTCTTTTAAACTGTGTTCGTTGAATGTAACCTGACCATGTTTTTCATATCCAGGAAGATCGATAGAGAAAGGATTTATTGTTGTTGATTTTTTTTTTTTTTTTGTTGTTGTTTTTGTTTTATATTATTAAGGGTTCCGTTAAATGCACACTTCGTGTACAAGTTGACATGATTTTGATCTGTCAAAAGGTCACGGGCAACATATCAAAATGTGGCACATCTCTGACATAATAAATAATTTCATTTGTCTTGTTCTTTTTCTCTCAGATACCTTATGCTGTGAAAGTACGTTTTTTTTTTTTTAATTTTAGCTAAATCCAGATGTAAATGCATTTCAAAGGAAATTTGTGAATGAAGTGAGAAGGTGTGATGAAATGGAGCGTAAACTTCGTAAGTAGAGTCTTAATGATAAGTAGAACTGTATAGGTTGATGTTGCCAGTGTTAGCTGCCTGTTAGTGGAAGGGTTGTGGAGATTTTAAGCTGGTGACACAGAGGCTTCATCATATTCACTAAGTCTCATCATTCCTTTGTGTGTGAAGTGAATGAAGAAAGTATGTCCTGGTTAGTTGAACTCATTGAATTCTTATAGAAAAGTGTTATCTTTTGTTTGATCAGTTGATTTTTTTTTAGGAATTGGTCATATCAATAAAAGTTGACATGCTGTTGCATGAGTGCTAAATGTAATTTAATACGGAGAGAATTAGTAATAAGTTTGATTGTGTGATTTGACTCATTGTATGCAAGTTTATATGGATGAATTACTTCAGGATTTTTGGAAAAAGAGATTCGTAAGGATGGAATCCCAATGCTGGACACTGGAGACAACCCTGATGCCCCTGCACCCAGAGAAATGATTGATTTAGAGGTGGGTACTATCTTAACATTGCTTCTTGTAGTCATGGTTCTCATATTTATACATTTGCATTATTTGCTGTATAGAGATGAAAAAAACAATGTATACCTGTAGATGCTACAGGTGTAATTGAGTTGAGGTGGGAAGTATTGATGAGGTGTGTGTGCTGTGCTTTACAACCTTCAGGCAACATTTGAGAAGTTGGAGAACGAGATGAAGGAGGTGAACTCAAATGCTGAAGCTTTGAAGCGTAATTTTCTGGAGCTGACCGAGCTGAAGCACATTTTGCGAAAAACCCAAGCATTTTTTGAGGAGGTAAGCGCATCTCTGAGCATGATGTATCATTATTATTCATAGTTTAACTGGAATACCCTCAGAATTTAAAAGCATAGCATGATTTTGTTCTTGGAAGAAACTCCCCATCTCCCCAAACCACATTTTTTTTTCATAAATATCCAGTTCGCAAACAGTTAACTTCAGTCAGATGAGGAATTAGTTTTGTTCATCTTTGGCATTTTAAGCGAGAATTTTTTTAATGAAAATGACAAACCCAAATTTTGAAGTTTATATTTACACAAATATGAAGCAGGAGTTCACTTATTTGTGTATTATAAACTGGCTTTTGAGCATTCAACACTTGGCTTTCAATATCAAGGTGTCAAAACAGCTTTCTGAGATCAATAGAACTCTCCGAATCAGGCAAAATGAGTAACTTAGTCATGGATAAAATGTAAGGTCAAATATTCATATAGTTCTGCTTCACATGGGTTGAGTACTGACTGCACTGATCAAAGAACTGCCTGCACACAGTCACTTCGTACGAAGCAAAGAGAAAGAAACCTTTTAGTCTTTATTTCACAGTCACTCTGACTTCCTGGCCCTGTTTACAGAGATTTACTATGTCAGACATGTGCATGACATGGTCCACCATTCATCATTTTGTCTGAGACACAAATGTTTTGTGCAATGGTGCAAAACTGCCAAACACTCAAATGTCCTGCAAGTCTTCAACTTTAAGGTGTTACATAGTTATTCATTCTTGCTTATAGGTGTGAAAATTTATTCTGAAAATTAATGAGTACTTTCCTGCTGTATTAGTGGTGATGTATTAATCCTGTATTCTGGAAATTAAGTTAATTCTATGATATGTTCTAATGTGAAGTAGTTGTGTGTAAACTATTGTTTATAGACACATCCATATGTATTCATTTTGTATAAATGATACTGATAATAATGTATGTGTGAGTTACCAGTTCCTTTCTGCAGTTCTAAATGATTGGTCTTGTTTTATTTTTCACCCACTGTTTATACACTAGTACTGGGGACTGATTTTATCTTGGGTTGGGAAAATCTGATGCTTCTTTAGTTGCTCTGCATGCATGTTCTCCCATGCTTGACTCTGCTTGCCTGTTCTTCTCTACTTTGTTTAACCCATCTTTATTCTTACTCTTCGTGTTCATGTTGTGGGTTTAGTAAAAGGTGATGGCTGTTCCAATCAGATATGTACACAGACTATAAAGGCAAAGAGTGGGAAAAACTTACTTAAAAATTTTCTTCTTGTTTATTCAACAGTTTACTCAATGTGGACATTAAATATTTGCAAGCTGATAACTTAAGCTAATATTGAACGTATAGGTACATGTACAGGAGTGGAAGATCACATGTATTGGCTGTCACATATCCCTCCTGTGCTGTCCAGGTGCATGTTTTTGGAACACCTGTGGATGTGGAAAACTTCATCTGTATCATCTACATGCAAATGTAACCTATACTTGTATCGCAGATTTCACCTTGAATCGTTTCCACATCTTTCTGTATGTCTTCGCATGTATTGTCTTGTCCCCCTGTCTTTTGTCTTGAAAGCTTAAAGGAGTGTGTATATGTACATGTAAGTTGATTGTTCTGATGTGGAAAACAGCTGTAAGAAAACACAGATCACCCCTGATGAGAATTGGTGTTCGAAATTGGGGTTGGAGTACAACAATGTAGAAATTCTTGAAGGTTTCCTTCGTTTTTCCTTGTTCAGGTGCTCATGTTTGTAAAAATGAAATAATTCCAATCTTTTTCAAGGAAATCGTAGAAATTTATTACACATTTCCAAAATTGCCAGTTACATGTACAATGAACATTATGTCTGGGAAAAACAGATGTTAATCTTAAAGCAGCTAGTCCTCTTTCAATGACTTATTTTACTGCAGTAGACTTCTGATGTGTGTTAAGTACATGTACAAGTAACATATATGCTTATCAATCCGCCCATTAGCCACACCACTTCCTGCTTACTACAATATGCGATAGTGATAGAAATTTTAAGCGCATGTATGCTTTATCTGTGACTACAGTGAAAGTATTTGAATGTACAAGTTTGTTGGAAAAACATTAGCCACACTTTATAACAGGGCTATATACCACATTATATATCACAGTTGAATTAATTTCCATCTGGAGAGAAATTTAGTAACTTTTACTGACTAAAAATGTTAAGGGGACTCACATTTATGACCCAGTAGTAGGTGGAATAAAACTTCATGATAATGTAACTATTGGTATATTGTATGTACATGGAAAAGGCATGTATTCCTGCTACTGCAGATGTCCTACATAAAGGTTTTCTGTATGAATTATGTGGGAAGATTTTTACAGTGTAAAGGAGATTGACGTGAAAGGAGCGTGTTGTGTGTAACATCAATCTTGTTTTCTGCTTGATAACATAGTATTATGGATGTAGATGTCGTGTTCACACAGCTCAGATTTTGTATTTGCTGAAGGGTGCAAAGCGCTGCACCTTGTTCTCATAGAAATGTACTTATGATAGAGATTTCATTGCCTGCTTTCTATGCCCAAATTTCTCTACATCTATGTCAGATAAGCCAGCTTTTTCTCTGGATTCTTTAACTTTGCACCACACTTGTCTGGTCTGACTTGATGTTGTGAGAGGAGATGCTTTGCTTTCACTTTTGAATCTCACCAGTGTCCTGTATTAAATTTTCTTTTTACATTTTCAGTTTTCACTGTCCTTGATGATGTTGTGATTTGTTTTATTTGTCTTATTTTATTCTTGTTTCCTTGAGGGAAGGGTTTTGTTTTAAACCGGGTCCATTATATTGATTCTACTAGGCTGAACTTCGTCATACTCAGGCCCTTCATGATCCCAGTTTGATAGATGAGAATGTAGGCTTACTCGGGGAAGAAGGGCTGCTAGCCGGGGGCCAGGCCATGCGACTAGGGTGAGAACCATCTCCTGTACCTCCACAGTACCAAGACACTACTTATCAAAGTATTGTACATACACCAACAGATTACATGAAAACCTGCATTGTACCCTGACATGACAGAAATATCTTGTGTTTGTACACGCTCAATACATACATTTGAGCTCAGATGTACATTGTCTATGCAAACGACTGTCACTGAGATTGACTTATCAGAGATACGCAATACCATACAAAAACTGTCAATGTACGTGTATGTATAACTGCACTTTGTACGAACACTGAGCATGTGACACTATAAAGGTGCTCCCTCAGTCTCATACATCTACTTGTGTACAGCAGCATGGAACAATCCGTCAGTTTCGGCAGTATGTCTTTTCTGTATTCACTCTCTCAGAGATGATACTGTCAGTGTACAACTTTTGCCGTGAAGGAAATAACATGTGCTTGTAACCTGGTATGTACAGAACTTCAGTTCTCCCCTTGGCACCCAAATTAATGACTGTTCAATCGTGGCAAAAGTAAAGTGTATATACATGCAGGACTAAATATTATCCGACATTACTTCAGATGAAATGTTGAGATTGTGGTGACTCAGAATGATGCTGTCAGGGCAACACTGGGAAGGTGGAGCGGGTGGTAGGGCTAAGGGGGTAGGCGCATTATCTCAGTGGTAGGGGTTGGACATGTCTCAGTGGGAGAGGTCATTGCACTTTTTGTACATGCATGTACTCTGATCTGAAAGCCCAAAGCTCTTCTAACCTTAGTGCCTAGTACAGTCAGAAACTTCACGAGCAACCTTAGAACCCTAAAACTGAGGTGTTCAGTTTTTTGATATTTTGTGATCCGCATTATTGTACATATGAATGATTTGTCTCCATTTGTTAGATCATCACTTCATCCATTGGGGATAAATTCATGTACACTGTCAATACCGTACTAAACTTAGTTTAAGTTGGAAGCCAAACTATTTTTGAAACAAAATAAGTGTGTGGTTAATGATATCCACAGCAATACACAAATGAGTGAAGCCTTCATTTAAAGAGAGTAACTCTGTCAAATTGTAGAGTTTCCTCTTCCAAGAAGCCCTCGTTAATTTCGTAGATGCTTTCATTCACAGTATGAATGGTATAATTAAGCTCCTGAGTAGTATAATGTTGCAGTACTGAAATATCATTACGTGCAGATTGCAGTAATCTTCACATATGGTTCACTAACATTTCCTGGACACTGGATTCTTGGGTTCTGATAACACCCTGGCCTTGTTGCCTGTTTAACCCCTTTCCTTATCTAAAAACATCTCAAAGGATAGAATTAATCCCACTAGTGTGCCATACACCCTACTCCATTTGACCCCCTCTTTGTTTTTTTGCTAAATTTCAGTTTATAACCCTAAATAACGGGGGATCTTTTGGTTATATAGTGATATGTTTGCATGATGCACATTTAGATTTACTTGTTTCTTTGTTGTACACGGCATGCATTGCAATTCCCCGGTACTGTGTAAGAAGCATGCATGTTGCAAAATGCGCATGTTTATGTTGTCACACAAGGGCCGGGTGGTGGTCACAAGGCAGAGGGGGTTGTTGCGAGGAAAAGCTTTATAGGCCGAATAGATAGTGAGATGTTGAAAAGTGGTAGGTGTTGATGTATGTAGTGAATAGAATGTGTTAGCTATGGTCTGTCTGACCTGGTAATCTACTGGTACTCCCATCAGACTGAACACGGGGAGGGAGATGACCCTATACACCTGCTGATCGACGCAGAGCGCCCAGACTCGCATCCAGGAGTTAGGTAGGCCCTGCCCTTACCCTCATCACAACTTTGTAACGCCACAACCTTTCCCTGCATACAAGCACATGTACTCTCATGGCCTTTGGGTTTATAATGACATGGAGAATCCTCTGATTGTACAGTTGAAAGCAGATGTTGTACAGTATGCATGTACAAATACAAGTACAGGTGTTTCTTCATAAATCTATAGCATGCACACTGGCTCATTACTTTCCTCAAATATGCACACACACACACATTGTACAGTCAACACCAGGTGTGGTCACCTCTAACAAATACACACACAACAATTACATGTTGAATTAAATGTAAGATTTTATGTTCATTGAATTGCAATGCACTATCATTATAGATTTGTGTATTACTAGCGTAAAATATGTTTAAATCTAGATTCCGCTGTTTTTTTTTCCCTGCTTTACGCTAGGATATTTTCCCAGTACCTAGTGAAGTTTGGTGGTTTCCTTTAGGCTCAACCTAATTTCCTCCACCCCTAAACCTCACCATTGTAAAGAGACAAACATACCTAAGCAAGTTGTAAAACACTGGTTTTAGCAACCAGATAAGAATTGGAACTTGTAATTTCATTGTGGCCCTGACCATGTTTTTGATTGAAAGGGAGAGTAAATGATTAAAAAAAGAGATGACAATATTGTTTTGTTATATTTAGGTCATCAAGGTTGCACCTCATACAGTGTACTTGCATAAACTGGGTGGATTTATGGTTTGTTTTCTTTTGAAATAAACAGTATGCTCTTGATCACAGCTTCATAACTGTAATGTAATTCCCATGTTTGTCCAGTTTTGTGGCGGGTGTGATTCTTAGGGAGAGAATCCCTGCATTTGAGAGGATGCTGTGGAGGGCTTGTCGCGGGAATGTCTTCCTGAAACAGGCCGAGACAGACATGCCCCTGGAGGACCCAGTCACGGTACGTGGATGTGTGGTGTACATCTCAATCCCCTGGCACGACCTCACTTGAGTGATACATTTACTATGGTTAAAGTAATTATATTCAGGTTGAATTGCCCCTTGAACAACTGTAGCATTCTTTACCATGTTCACAGGTGTTCAGACCTTTAGCAGGCTCTCATTTAATCTGAAATGTGAAAAAACAAGGCTGCAGTGTTTTGTGTTCATATGTAATGCTACTGTGCATTGTGCAAATTTCTCACAATTCTCATTTGTTGTCAAATGTTTGCATTTTGCAATATCTTGACTGTTACTCAGATACCAGTACTCATTATTATTATTTGCTTCTAGCTCTGCTTAAAATAGCAAAGATGCGATTTTAGAATATGAAAATGTGTTTGAGTTTTCATCTCTCCATTTTCAGGGAGACCAAGTCAACAAATCAGTGTTCATCATTTTCTTCCAAGGTGACCAGCTCAAGTCCCGGGTGAAGAAGATCTGCGAAGGGTAGGAATAAGCGCATAAAAATGATGATGAACACCTGTCAACAAGGACAGGAGTACATTGGGAAACTCCTAGGTCTCAGTTTCACAGATTTTTATTGAGGATGATGCTGTATCTAAAGTTAGTTGTCCCCTTTCTAACATTAAAGATATCTGCCGGACTGTGTATGATTACTGGTTACAAATTTTGGAGATATACCTGTAGTTCATACAAGGCAAATTTCTGCTTCTCCACATAAGTTTTGTTCAAAGTTTTAAAGCTGACATGTGAACATTAGTCTATCTGATGAGATACAGGTATCACTACGAAGCATGGTTTAGCCTGTCACACCTATTTTGAATCTTTTTAGGAAAAGAAATCTCTCCAGAAACCAGTAGTGATGGCATGATAAGTCTAGACTAACTATAGTCCAGTTTCTGGCATGCTTAACAAAGTTTTGTGTGATGACAGGTTCCGTGCCACTTTGTACCCGTGCCCAGAAACCCCTGCAGAGAGACGGGAAATGGCTTTAGGAGTCATGACCCGTATTGAGGATCTGAACACTGTAAGACATTACTATCGCATCTATTGTCATTAGAGGGTGAAATATGTTGATTTTTTCAGACTCATGGAGAGCAGTTAACAAACTGTCTTTTGCTTTTTCCACTGTTAAAGCAGTTTTTCCTTCTATTTAACCTTGAAGTAAATTTTTACTGGTCTGGCTGTAAAGTGAGCAGTGAATATTTTTATCATGTACATTTATTTTGGTCATAACAGATACAGTGTAGCATCACTATAAGAAAACCTCGCTGTAGCATTCAGTTGGATATAGCACGACCTAAATCTTGTCCTGCAAAAATCTGTGATGTACTTTGATGTGAGAAGGCTTACATTTTCGAATGACAACAGCCAAAACAACAAACAAACAAGGATTTTCACCAAGAAATATACGTAAATAGCACAACGTCATTTGCTTCATTTTTGACTGTTTTTTGGGACCTATGAGTTATTTCATTATTTTAGGGTTAAGATTTTGAATATTACGTCATTGTAAGCAAAAAGAAAAGGATTTTTCTCTGAATAATGGAATAGCGTGTAATCGGTTACATTTCCTTGCGAGAGAGTTTGATTTCAAATGCAAGTGTGATGTTGTTGTAGCAGCATTACTGCCGCATGTGTGTGGCTTCATCAACAACACAGAACACAGTTTTGCTCACTTTGACGGCATACCTCATAAAGGGGTCAGTGTTGGTGCACTTTCATTAAATGCTGATAACTGTAATCAGATTATAGAATGGCTATAAACCAAGTGAGAAACTACCGGGGAGCAAGGCTTACCGGCAAGTTGACATGCTGGGGTTGAGATAAACTTACGTAAACGTTTGAGAATGTCTTCTTTCCTCTTTGCTTTGTGTAATACATTGACTTGTCATGACAAACATTAGAATGGTGAACATTATGTTTTTTGTTTAGTAGCTATAAGAGGGTCTCATGATTGGGTTGACAGTAGTCTGCAGAGTGCCATTTTGAATCTGAGGCATTTTGTTCCAGGAGTTAATTGGGATACCAGCACACATGGACAAAGCGGATACCGGGTTTAAAAATAAAGTGGAGGAAACTACATTCATTGAATTTAGTTTGTGGAAGGGCTAAATATGCACCAAGTACAGATCATCTCACACCTGTACTTAACATCAGGATTGTGCAGAGGTGCTGGTGTTCCATATATGAAACCTTGTGTACCGTAGAATATTAGTTGAATATTTAAGTAACAAAAAACTCATGCATTTCTACTAAACTAACAATGAAAGAAGCGTATGACAAAACACATTTTCATCGATAAAACTTAGTTCAGTGTCAAAATCACGTAGGCCTATATACTGGATCCCAAGGTCATTTTGTTATAGGGCAAGGTAGCCTAAAACGCGCTTAAGAACCTCAAACACACTCAAGAAGCTGTCCCCAAACTCATGTGCTATAGCGAGGACAACAAGAAGGCCTGCAGCAACCTGCAAGTGTCGGCATCCAATAACCAGGAAAACAATGTGAAGCAAAATGTTAGGGATGGTATCTGAAAAAGTACTGCATTTATTGAGCTCAAATTGTGCCCACATGTAGAGCACAATAACACAAGCGGTATGTTCCTTCATTGATGTGCTATGTGTAAAATTAAATACTGTAAATCAACAAAATTCATGACTTAGTGCATTGTGTGTAAAATTCAATGTTTTACATGCATATAAGGCACAATGACAAAGGGGGATGTAACATTGATGATGCTCTGTGTGCATTTTAGTTACAGTAAATTACAAAATTGACTATTTTAGTAATTTTTGTATTGAAATAAAGTCTTAAGTTATGAAACTACAAATAAATGAAAATAGTTTTTCAGTGATTGTATACACTACTTTCTATCTTGGCAGTCTTACTCCAACAATTATTTTAAATTCTGACTTAAGTTCCTGTGCTGAGGGGTTTTCAGTTATACCATTATTAACCTGGATATAGAACTCTTCTTTATTTTAGGATTGGCAGTCCAATTCTGCACGTGCAGATGAAGTTCTTTTCAAAATGTTTACTGTATGATTCATTGACCACATTTTCTTTGCAAGTCATATCATGGTTGCTATAGTTATTTTAAAAGCTCATGTTTTCCTCAACAGGTACTAGGCCAGACACAGGACCATAGACACAGGGTCTTGGTGGCAGCAGCTAAAAACATCAAAGTTTGGTTCATAAAAGTGCGCAAGATAAAGGCTATCTACCACACGCTGAACATGTTCAACCTGGATGTGACACAGAAATGCCTGATAGCAGAGTGCTGGTGCCCTGTGGCTGACCTCGACCGTATACAGCAGGCTCTGCGCCGGGGAACTGTGAGTAGACAACAACAGTACCCATGTGCCCGCTCTACACAGCTGTGGCTGATTTGAAATGTCATTTCAGCTCTTATTTTTTAACCGTTGAGTTAAAAATTTTAAGTTTTATTTTATCTTTCCAACATGTATTTTTCCAAAGTTTTAACTTTTTGAGCCATAAATGGCATATCATATGTAATTTTCAAACTTTGTCTGAGGTCATTTGTCACCAGGTTGTGGTATTCATGTTTAAGCATTTGTTGTATTGTGACTCATATTGATATATTTCCTATTTTGAAAACAAACATACACGTAATTGTTATGTTTTGCCATGTTGGTTGACTAATCGTATTAATAGTTTAACAGTCTTTAACCTATCTAAATGATAGGTTTTTCATCTTAGCTTCATTTTCTCTGCTTTATTTTGCATATATGGTATGTGAGCTGTATCAGAGGTTGTATACAATACAAATATGAGTATTTAAGTATACATTCAAAAACTATGTGTTTATTTGGTGTTTTGATTGTGTTTATAGGAGAGAAGTGGAAGCAGTGTACCATCAATCCTCAACCGAATGGTGACCCGCGAGAAGCCCCCAACCTATCACAGAACTAACAAGTTCACACAAGTGTTCCAGACCATTGTGGACTCTTATGGGGTAGCCTCTTACAGAGAAGTCAACCCAGGTAATGCCCACATCACAGCTTTAATTAACATCCAGCTATCTTGCATTTAACATGGACTTACACTAAGCAGAGATCTTCAGAGTTTCTTTAATGTCAGTTTATTCTATTTTAATGTGTAAGAGAAGCTTATTGTGGTGTATAATGACGAACCCCATTTATTATTTTATCAAACAATGACAGGCTATATTTAACTGTACTTGTTTTTCAGCTCCATTCACCATTATTACCTTCCCATTCCTGTTCGGGGTCATGTTTGGGGATGCCGGCCACGGACTAATAATGGCCTTGTTTGCAGCATGGATGGTCCTCAAAGAAAAACAGTTGATGGCCAAGAAAATTGATGATGAGGTATAATTTGTGTGAATCATTCTGTAAAATTCATACAGAAGCTGTAAATAGGCTGTTTCAGTTCAGACCCTTATTCCTCGAAGCAGTGTTACATTAGGATGCTATATGTTGATTGTTGCTACAAAAGTTGATTGTGAAACATATCAGTGGATTATCAGTTGAGCAAATGACATATTCTAAGAAACTAAGTGATCTACTCTTTTGTCCAAAGTTGTTAAATGTGTGTAGCCATTATGATGCTAATTCATCCTGTATGTTATTGTTTTGTTTTACTTTTTCTTGTTCTCTTTACAGATTTGGAACACCTTCTTTGGGGGTCGATACATCATTCTTCTGATGGGATTCTTTTCTATTTATGCTGGCTTTATTTATAATGATGCCTTTGCTAAGTCCCTCAATATCTTTGGTTCCTCATGGACCCCACATTTCAGGTAAAGTATTGAAATTACTTCTTCATGCTAAAAGGAAAGCTGCAGGGTCATTGTTTAACCAAAAGTGTATTTAATTCGCTTACATATTTAGTAATATGTGCATTGGGATTAGTGATGCTCAACTGATACTAGTCACATAAATTCTGTTTGCAATGAAACTATATGCATGTTAGACAATTTTTTTCTTTTTTTTTCTTGTTGTACAGTGAAGGAGATTTCAACAGATTTGAAATCTTAATGATGGATCCAGCAAATGGGACGTTTTCTCAGTCACCATATGCATTTGGCCTGGACCCTGTAAGTATTCTCCCTACTGTCTGTCCTACATCATGGTTTATGTGTCTTCCCTTTGTCTGAATTGACATTACCTCTAGTGTCAGGTAGAGTGATGATCTTATGGGTATGCAGTTGTCCGTCAATATTTCATCTGTATTAAATAATTGTAAATGGTATTTCCACAAATACATTACATCAGTGTAGCTGCTATTTAAGTTTGAAGTTACAAAAATTGTACTTGAATGTACCTTAAAATTTTGAAATTCTTTGCCAGACTCAAAGTTCATATTTATACAATATATCATTGAAATTTTCTTCGTTAAAAATTGTCAGATTTCCAGTGATATACATATTGCTGTGACACATTTTGTGTCTTTGCTAGGTTTGGCAGCTATCCTATAACAAGATCACCTTCACCAACTCACTCAAGATGAAGCTGTCTGTCATTCTAGGGGTATCCCAGATGTTCTTTGGCATAAGCCTAAGTTTCTGGAATTACAGGTATGTTCTCGAACTGTTCATTCTTCTCTGGCCACATGAGGGAAGGTTTGCCTCTAACGTTTAGATGGTCATAGGTTTTCTGCTTACTTAGCCCAGTTTCCTCCCACCATAATGCCTCCCTTGTATAAGTGAAGTATTCTTGAGTAGTGCGTAAAAAATACCAATCAGATAAATCAGACTGTTCATTCTGGACTTGATTTCTCATTCATTTGCAGAAGAATAGGTGTGTTTGTACTCGAATGCACATGAAGAATGAAAATGTGTTTGTGTATGTGTGTGATTTTCAAAGTGTCATGTTGAATCAGTTGAATTTGATTTGTCAGCAATAAACTCCAATATTTTTAAACGTTATATTGTAACTTGTTTCTATTTTTTTTTTTTCAGATATTTTCAGCGAAAAATTGACATATTTTGCAAGTTCATTCCTGAGCTGATCTTCTTGTTCTGTATGTTTGGATACCTGATCATTCTGATTTTCTACAAGTGGGTTCACTTTGACGTAACAAGGGCGCATCAGGCTCCAAGTCTACTCATAGGTAATACACACTTTGTTCCCTTCTACTGGGTATTTCTCTCATCACAAAGGTGTCCAGTCTGAAATGTATTATGCGTACAAAGAAAGCAATGTACACATGTATATCTGTTCATACTAATCTAAAAAAAAAAGACTGCTCTGCAAAACCCATAAGTAAGAGCTTGCACCTCTCAGGTGAAACAAGAATTTTAGCCCAGGTGAGGTCATTTCTACATCTTCTGTGTTGATCATCTTCGCAAGGAATGTTGGGTGTCATCATGTGGCTTTTCAGTGAAGCACTATTTCACTGTAAATATCTTGGCATTGGGGCTTGTCTTCTTAAAGAACATACCATCATGATATGATCGAAATTGTGTTAAAATAAATGATAAAACCCAAACAAACAATCTGTTTTCTGTTTTCTAGGTCTCATAAACATGTTCATGTTCAAGGGACAAGAGTTCCCAGTCTTCACTGGTCAGGTAAGATGATTGCTGTTTTACCTTCATGGTTGTAGCTGAAATGCTCAACAACAATTTTTCACAGCAAACACTTTTTACCAGATAGATTTTGATAGCTGCTTTCTTGATTTATAATGGCCATCTATCAGTAATCTGACAACATACCTGCACATATCAAATAATGATGTTAAATTCTCAGAAAACATGTGATTGCTGTTGAACAGGAAGCTGTGAATACCTTTCTAGTACTCTTGGCCGTGGCCTGTGTTCCATGGATATTGGCTAGCAAACCCCTGGTCATCTATTACCAGCAGAGAAAGAAGCAGGTAAGGCCTTTAGGCAGAACATTCCATTTTCAAATTAGGTAAACTTAAAACAGTCCATCTTTAATATTTGCAAAAATATTTCTATTTGTGACCTTTAATGAGCTAGTCAGACCATGGTTGGGGAGATGTTTTTTTGTTTCTTTATTTCAAGCGTTTTACAAACTTTACCGTCCTATCTTCGGGTGTTTTATAGGGACTAGAATTATGTGTATTATTCATGGGGCTGTATCAGGCGTATGTTTCCTGTCCTGAAGAATTGGCCCATATTTGTGGATAATTCTGAGTCAGTTTTTGATTTAGTTCCTCCTGCAGTAAAAAAAATGACAATGTAATTAAGTTCTTTCTTCTTGTGTTACAAAGTCACAGGATGCAAGTAGTTGGCTAATGCAGAAATACTTTCTGTGGACTTGAAGTTGTGATTATAGCACTGTGTTCACTGACCATCCACTCATTTCAGGAAAGCACTAAAACTGCAGCCAATTTGTTTGAACAAGTAATGAAGTACATGTACCATCATGAAGGGTGTACAGTATTGGGAGAATTTCTTGTGGGTTATTCAGATATTTACGGGAGGATTGAACAGATTAATATTGTCACCATACTTTTGTTAGTTGTAATGATTCACTTAGACCTGTAGTAGTATTAACATTGGTTGAGTGCTGGCATGTGTTGTCAGTGGATGTAGTTCATATGTTGACATGGGAAAACCAAACAGTTGTTTTGATGAGACATTTAAAGTTACATTTTGAATGCCACATAAAACTGTAATGTTTATATTCACCTTCTCCAGATTTTGTAACATTATTCTGGTAATTGGTGTCTATTAACCGTAGTAACCAAGGCACGTACTCTTCATGGGGCCTTGTTGACAATAAGCATACAACACTTTTGTGGCCATTCAAGCACCATAACATTTTTTGAAGATCACTTGTCTTCCACCAATAACAGTACATCAACAGCTGTAAGCTTCGTCACAGAGCTGCCGAAGGTCAGTGGTGAACTGTGAGCACTCTGGTTTCCTCCTTCCATGAAACTGACCGCCATTGTATAAGTGGGAAAAAATTATTGAGCATGGTTTTTAAGCGACAATCAGATAAATAACTAAACATCAGTAACCAACATGTAGTTGAAGTGAACCTCAATTTTCAGAAGAATCAGGGTTCTCTCCCTTTCACTAATGGCCCGAGCCGTACTGAGGATACAGCTGAAGTGACTCACTTTGATGCAGCTACTCCAAAAGCTGCCCCTGAGCCTGCTGAAGAGGTGACGTTTGTAATGACTTTCATGTACATGTATATATTGGGTTACCGTGGGACTCCTCCAATCCTGTTGAGTGCATGAGTGCGAGCAAGGACTGCTGTGGTACTAACTATTGACCTTACTTCTGCACAGTGCTTGCCATGCCTCATTTTCTGTATTTTTTTTTTTTTTCTTTTTTTAAAATCTCCCTTTTTATCTTGGCTGCTTTGGCAGCACATGCATCCTAGCCTATCTATACAAAGTGGGGACCTGCTCAATCACGATCGAAGCCAGGCGATCCGGCTAGATTTAGAGGCTGATGAAAACAGTGTGGCGCCTGTTGATACAGACAAGGAACAGACAGACATTACAGAGGTGATTGCCCTGACCAACAGCTCTGCTTGCTATTGCACTCACCTTTATGGCAGTGTCAGTTTTCAGCCCTGTTCTGGTTTGTTTTGCTTCGATTGAAAGTTAATCCATGAAATATTGGATTTATAAAAGATGACATCACAGGCCAAAGTGGTTGAATATAACTTTAATATTAAAGACACTAGCTGTTTGAAAATAATTTCATAGATGGAATCTGTTATGTTTCTGTCAGAAATATTTACCCAAACATTTCTCATACAACATGTCTGTATGTAGACTACATACAAAAAAAAATGGCAAAAAATAAATATAAGACACTAGTGGTTTTGCTCTTTTTTTGTGATTAAAATGAAGGTTTTAAACTGATGTCACTTTAATGTTAAAGCTAGATTTTTTTCTTATTGTGAACAAGTACGTAGATAATGATCAGTTTCAGTGTCTAAAAATTTTGTGAAACGTCATTTGTTTAAAGAGTAGTCGTTCCCATAAGATATCTTCCCACCCATTTCCACATCTCCCTTACCTGTTATCTTCATTTTTATCTCCGTTCTCTGTCTATCAGCACATTCCCTGTGATATGAAGCATTTTTGGACCACTACAGAATACATGTGCCTATTCAAATTATAAAACGTATTTATATGTACATGTATTTTGCTGTACCCATATGATGCTTCATAGAACAGAGTGTGTATGGTGATGACATCTCTCTTACAAAGTCCTCTCTTTATGTTGTTGAAATTGCTTGAAATTTGATAAAAGTTGGTTTAAAGCCCATTAAGCTCATCATAGATATCTAATGAGGGTTTACCTAAAATATGCTGGAACAATTGAAGAATTAAGACTTGTAATTCCTATAAGACATGTTAGTGGATCTCTACATGATTGTATGACAGTCGCTCATTGGGTACATGTATTGTGGCTGGGCTAGTGCATGTGCTGCGGAATTGTAAAATGCCAAGATAACTGGGAGAGTTAATGTGAATCTATACACATACGTTTGGATACCTGTTAATAGGCGTATGAAGTATTGCCTGGTGCTATTGCATGATGACTTTCATTCAGTGTTCATAAATGTTTTTTCTATTAAACCTAGCTGGAATGTTAGCTCTAATAAGTAACCTCAGTCTTGCATGAGCAACCTTCATCTTACATATGTGAGTGTCTTCCCTGTGTTGGGACTGAATTGTTGTGGCAAGGTAAATAACCAGTGTTCTTCTTCTTGTTTGCTCGGTGGGGTTTTTGTGTGCTGCTGTTCTGGCCAATAATGAAATGAGTAGTTATTCATTAGCCATTTGTACACACCCACATCCCTTTGCCCAGTTCTCTATTGCTTTAGGTATCCACATTAAGCACCCGCATTCCCACCTTTTGCTCTTTGAATCTTCTTTTACATGTTCAATCTACTTGTTGCTACTGGAATTTCCTCTGTGACTAGGTGATGTGGCATAATACATCAACATATAACCAACTGTCAAACCTGCTATTTTTATTTCTTTGTTCGATTTAAGAAAGTCGCCTGTGCATGGTATTAAATGTTAATGGGTTCCCACCAGTCACATTGCCATGTTAGACAGAGTTGGTGTGGGTGGTGCTGAAGGAATGAGATTTCCCCATATCATTTTGAGTGTTCTTGTATGCGTTTCTACTCCTAGTTTATTAATAAGGCTATTACTGTAATATTAGTTTAAAGATTTCCAGATTTTTATTTGGCCCAAGATTTAGAACATAAATAATGGATACAAAGACTGTCCCAGACATACATGTATTTTTCTATAGCATATGAAAGGGAAATTATAACCGAATGAAATCATTTGAAATGGTGTTTGTAGAATTATGGGAACATTCCCCACTTAAAACTTTTACTCTTGCTTTTGTGATGACAATTTGTGGGAAGAATGGCAACATCATACTCATGTATTACCAGAGAATGGTAGTCAGTTTGTCTTGGACCCAAATCTAACATTAGTCATTTTGGCTTGGACCCGAGTCATCATTGCGCAGGGAATAGTACCCCAATGGCCTTTGAGGCAGATCTGTGCAACAGTTTTGGAAAAATCTTCAATCGTGACAAATTGTATTCTGTTATTGTTAATGTTTGTTGGTGTTTTTGTTTCAGGAAGTAAACTGGGGAGAGTTAATCATCCACCAGGCTATCCACACCATTGAGTTTTGCCTGGGCTGTATCTCTCACACAGCTTCCTATCTACGTCTCTGGGCCCTCAGCCTGGCACATGCTCGTAAGTTATCTCCCATTGTGGAGGAAGCCTTTAAACATGTAGTTTAAAAGATTGATTGTAAATGCCGAATAATGTACATGTTCCCAAGCAGGAGTTTTGGATTATGCATGTTCCCGGGTACATTGCTGTATATTTGTGTATGCCATATATTGTCTTGTGTCTCTTCCAGAGTTGTCAGAAGTGTTGTGGTCCATGGTGATGAAAATTGGCCTGAATGCTGATGGATACACTGGAGCCATTCTACTAGTGCCTGTGTTTGCATTCTGGGCCTGTCTGACAATTGCTGTCCTCCTCCTCATGGAAGGGTTGTCTGCCTTCCTTCATGCCCTCCGTCTCCACTGGTATGTTCATTTTACTCTCCACAAACAGCAGTGGAGATTTCAGTTACGCTGTGTAACACCTTGTTTGGATGTATTCATTCATGTGAAGTTACTTTTAATAATCATTTAATTGTGCTAAATATGGTGTATTTTGGGGGCTGTTTTAATCTTAAAATCTAACCCCTTATCCTTCTCATTGAAGAGCTGAAAATTCTTACTAAATATGGTTTTTGGTTGAATGCAGAACTAAGCAGCTGATGAACATTACAATTGTGTTTTTGCAGGGTTGAATTTCAGAGCAAATTTTACGAAGGTCAGGGGTACAAGTTTCTGCCATTTTCCTTTGAGCTGCTTCTGGAATCTCACCCCCAAGCTGAAGACTGAAGCCTGTCCTAGTCACTCGACTGAACTCATGGTACTTGTTTGTGATTACTCATTGGCCTGGTAAAACTGAAATTAGACATGTTAGAGTAACTTTACCAACTTCATCATGGGATCAGTGTATTCAGTGCATAGATTGTCACTGTTGATATGAGTGCATATGGCATGTATCTCAAAGCTGAGGGAGGCAGGAAACACTCTTATCAGGTCTGTACACTCCTTCAGTACGTGATCAGATTTCAATTAGATTTTTAATAAGGCTTACCAGTTATAATATAATATGCTTGTTTTCCTGGTAGTGTTAGCTTCTTATAAACAGTCTATACCACATGAAAATCTAATCAGAATGAAATACGTGATAGAAGTAATTAGGTGTATAGATTTCATTTTCTTTAAAAAACTGTGGCACACTCTAGAAATGCATGCACCAAAGTGGACAAAGTTAATCATACCTTGACGTAGTAAGAATTAGTTGACCAGATGCTGTTATGTTTTTGGTTTTTTTTGGTTTTTTGTTTTTTATGTATTTATAGTTTTGTATTTTTTTTTCTTTTTCGAAATTCCATTAAAAAAAAAGGGAAGTTACTTGTACATTTTGCGAAATTTGAATGAGGAAACCCCCCAAAACATGTATTATTGTAATTGGGAGAATTACTTCTAAAATGTGTAAAAATTGTGTTATGGTGTACAAGGGTTATGCCCAGAGTTATGAAGCCAGCATTGTACATCTTAGTATTCTCATAAGAAGGTAAGGATTATTCAGTGTTTGAGAAAGAGAAATGGGATATACAAATCTGACTGTATACTCCCAAGATTTATAATTGTAGAAAGGTTTAGGTGATTTGTTGATTTTAATCAAATTGTTTCATAATTTATAAACAGAAGTGCTTGTATGATACGTTCAGATTTTTTCACTCTAAAGAGATCTGGCCTATTTATTGTCTTTGTTTATCACTATTCTTGTTTGTCTGTTATGAAAGAACTTATCAAAAAATGTTACTCATTTATTTACAGAGCTAAAAATATGTATACTAAACAAAAACAGATTGAGTGTTCACAAAGCTGTTTCTTATATTTTTTGTTTCTTCAGACCTCAGCAGCAGAGTCTATATTTTGTTAAGATCAGTACATCTTGTTTTATCTGTGGTTTGGGGTTTTTATATTATTCATATCACAGTCCATTTAAAACACATTAGCTAATATTTGCTTTGTTATTTTAATATTGCTGGTGATTTTAAAACTTAAAACTGTCAATACTCTGTCCATTATTCTGACGTGTACTCAGCCCAGTTGTGATGTTTACCGCAGAGTGAAGGGGGTGAGGGCGGTTGGCTAACAATAAAACCAATCAAATCAAGTGGTGAATATGGCTATTCAAGACGCTTAGAATGAGATTTAAAACATGACTTGCAAAAATATCACCATATACTCATTAGGATCTGCTAATATTATTTAGAAAATAAACTTGATGCCTGCAAGATTTGTTCGTTGCGCTTTTTGTAATTACATATAGGTCTTTCAAGCCCTGTTCTGTAGACTTCACAGGCAATGTGAGTTTAATGCTGCATTGTGTAATAAATTATATACGGGTTTTTACATGCTGTGTGGAAAATTCTAAACATTTTAGCTTATTTGTGTGAGGGCTTTAGCCAGGATATGATTCAGAAATGTATGTTAATGATAGATTTGCTTGTGCCCTCTCTATTTGTCGTGTGTGTTGGCTGTGATCTAAAATAAAAAATTCTTCTACGCACTGCTATCATAAAGCATTTTGGCATCCATTGTGGTTGGTTTCAATTCATGGTTTTAGAGTCACTCTGTTAAATGTTACTTTTGTCATTTCAGTTTTCACATTCATATACGCCTTTTTTTTCATGAGGGAAAAGTTAAACACTTGGAAGAAGGATGGTACATCATGTACTATTCCCTTTAAGTTAAAGGTAGAGAAAGAAATAAATGCAGTTCAGACGAAGCTGTGCGAAAAGTTAGTTGTAAATGTGGTATTCAGTATTTTATTTTTTTTAGATTTAACTTTAAGGAGAAAGAAAGGGGCCGTGGTGGTTGGCACGCCAGCACGGCGCCATGACCCAGGAGCCTTTCACCCGGCTCATGGTGGCTTCCTCTCCGGCCGTACTTGGAAAGGTCTACCAGCAACCTGCAGATGGTCGTGGATTTCCCCAGGACTATGCTTAGTTTCCTCTCACCATAAGTATAAGTGAAATATTGTTGAGTACAGTGGAAAACACCAATCAAATAAATAAATTAAAGAGAAAGACATTTGAAAATTATGTTTATACTGTTACTACTCCCTGTAAATTAAAGGTGGAGAAAACATAAGTGCAGGTCAGATGAAAGTGTATGAAAAGTTAATTGTAAATTTAGTCTTCAATATATATTCTTTATTTATCTTTGGTCTTTCAAGCTAACAAATATGTTCAACCTGGATTTTGATCATATTTATGTTTGTAATATATTCAAATTCATATATGTTAAAATCAATGTTATACGGCTTCATTTCACTTTCTGTTACAAAACCTATAAACAGTTTTTGCCATTCAGTCACCTGGCCTACAGTTTAAGATATCTTAAGCAATCTTGGCGTTGTATCAGACATTCGTATACCAATCGCCATCCATAATGGACGTTCCTAGGCCCGGTTGTTCAAAAATGTGAAGACTTCGGACGTAATACCAGATTTAACTTTGAGCCAAGCCTTCAGGTTTGCACTTAGCACCAAGATTATGGCATAGGAGTATAGTAAATATGAACTACATCTGCTGATGTGTCATTTGCTCTCTGTACAGTTGGTTGCTGGGTTCTGTTAAAATCATAAATATGTAATATGGTATTCACTAATACACTGCTGAACAACCGGACACAGGTCAGTAATTGCAAAACCAATGACCAGACCAACGTTCAACACAAACTTCTGAACAGCTATAAGAAATTTAGTAAGTACATGTATTTAAAATCGTGCACCATGCTGCTTACGTTGTCTTTAAACAAAATATAACTCAGTTGCGCTTTGATTGAAACTTGTCCTGTTGGTTAACGAAAAAGTTTTGAAGGTTTTTATTGATTGATTGATCGATTGACTTATGTTGGTGTTTAGCGCCATGTAGTCCTGAGTTGTTAACACTAAAAAGTGTGAGAGAAAAAAGCGGTGGCTAGGTAACAATACTACACTCACGAAGCCTACCAAGATATTGTCCCTTTTGGAGATTATTTTGATGTGAGAATAATCCATTCTCTCCATATGGCCCTGTCAGAAGGAACATTGGTCTCACAGGAATCTTCCCCTCTCTCGATATGGCCCTGTCAGAAGGAACATTGGTCTCACAGGAATCTTCCCCGGGCTTTAACAGTTTTCCACCCACCATATTCCTGGCCGCCGTCGTGTAAGTGAAATATTCTTGAGTACGGCGTAAAACGCCAATCAAATCAAATATATAAAATCGACCCGGGGAAGAGGTGAAGTAAGAGAGAACTGACCTGGGAAGAACACACCGGCCAAGAGGCCCTGTAAGAGAGAACTGACGTGGGAACGATACGCCGACCAGGTGGCCCTGTAACAGAAAACTAACAATGAAACTGCTCATCGGCCAAGGGCCTGTAAGAGAGAACTGACCTAGGAACGATACATCGAAAGGTCTTGAAAGAGGGAATCAACAAGGAAACAATACATTGTCCATTAGGCCTTGTAAGAGAGATATGACCGTGGAACGATACATTCGCCAGGAGGTCCTCTAAGAGAAAACTGACCTGGGAATAATACACTGGCCAGGAGGCTCTTGTACGAGAGAACAGAAAGACTTGTACGAGAGAACTGACTTAAGAACGGTCTCTCGACCTTATGAAGGAGAATTGACCTAAGAACCGCCCATCGTGCAGGATTCTTTTTAAGAGAGAGCTGAGATACCAGGGCCCTGTTGTTCGAAAGTGTATTAGCTAATGCTAGTATTAAGTCATATTTTATATTTAAGATTTTAGTCAAATCCTGCCGCCAAAACAGTTGTCCAAAGTTAATTAGTTAATTAGTTTATATTTAATGTACTGTTACGCAATTATTTGGGCTTAAGTATAAAAACTAAAGACTTGCCTTAAAGTTAAATCTGTTATTAGGTCTTAAGACATTTTTGAACAACCGGATCCAGGATTATACCCCCCACCCACCCCAAATACTAGACATCTTCCTGTCGTCTGTTATTTCCCTCCAAAACGTGACGTCATCAGTTCGAAGGATACTTGCGTTTTGGATGTGACGCGCGTCGTGGTGATAGTCATGAGATTTCTTGAACTAGCTTTTTTGGGTTCTTGATTGAGAAATTTTATCTTGGATAAAATTTGTGTCTTTTGAGCTAAAATTTGCGCCCTGTGGACAGATTTTAACTTTTAGTAGAACTAAGCTTGTTGTGCAGGTAGATGTAAATGTATTACACTTTGCAAAGTAAAATTGAGAAATTGAGCTGACGTGTCTGGTTAATTTACCGCTTTGGTATTCCGTATATGTGAACCTCTGGCAGTTGAACATGGGTAAAAGACTTTTCGCATATTGGGCGAAATTACATAAACCTTTGGATAAAAAGACAGTTCTATGAATTCATTTTTATAGAAAGTACATGCGATATCAAAGTGTTAACAAATATGTTAAGGTTTAATATTTTACATAGGCTCTCTTAAATACCACTACAATGTCTGTTCGTTACATCTAATTTCCTCTTTTAGAAGAAAAAGTGAGACTTTCAAATCCCGTCTCGAAGAAATAAAATGACAAGCAAGGTATATACCATACCCCCAGCCCCACGCGCACCCAAAAAAAGATTTTATTTTTATTTTATTTATTTTGATTGGTGTTTTACGCCGTACTCAAGAATATTTCACTTATACGACGGCGGCCAGCATTATGGTAGGAGGAAACCGGGCAGAGCCCGGGGGAACCCACGACCATCCGCAGGTTGCTGGCAGACCTTCCCGTGTACCCCAGAAAAGATAAATTGCATTATGGCCGAGAAACACAGTGATCTTAATTAAAAAATACAAAGAGAGAAAATATTACAGCTGTCACATTGCACAGTGTGTTGCTTGTGGACGACTATACTATCCAGATGTTTGTCTTTTTCTCATCTCAATAAAGCATGATGTAAATATGAATTCATAAAATTAAGCATTTTTTACTGATGGAATACCCCATTTTCCAGCTTAATTAATTAAAAGTAATAGCTTACTTCAGCATTTCAGTGCGTTAAATGACAGTGTTTTTTAGATGAACATGGCTACGCTTTGCAACGGTGTGGCAAATACAATATGCCTAATCATGCAACTGACATTTACCTCATAAAATGTAAAGTTAATTAACATCTGTTATATTGAATGACTGCAATCAGGTTTCCTTCACCCATAAACAGGTTTCCTTCACCCATAAACAGGTTTCCTTCACCCATAAACCATGATGGAAACATTCTTAAGCTCGGTTTCAAAAAGCCATTCCAATAAATACGTAAGTAATTAAATAAGTATAGACAGATTTACTTTCCAAGATTAACTCGCCCAGTAAATGTTATATTTATTATTATGTTATTTCTAAGCTATTCAGTGGATCAACTAGGTTCATAACTTACCCAACCTACCCTTCAATGGAAAGGGCTGAAGAATGGAACAGGCCAGGCGGCAAGCCGCGGGAAGTATGAACATGTGACCAAAGCAGTAGAATCACGCCTTTCACGGAGCACAGACAGAAACAAGACGCAAAGTGGATGACATGGTATGCATCGTTGATACAGTATGCAGGCCTACCCTGTACGTGGCTGAGACGTATGTCTGCAGCTTTTTTTAGTCTGGTAACTGTTGTGTTTGCTTGCGTCATGTAGGGTTTATTAACGTTTAGAAAATAAGATATCTATTTCAGCAGAACCTAATAATTAGTTATAGCATTATTATCATAATAGGCGGGTTGAATCAGAAAGTTGCACCTGGAATACAATATGTCACCGTGGACTACAGTAGCTGAGGTACAACGTACTGCGCCGTGTGGTGTATAGGGCCTACCTATATGCACAGACATACCGAGAGGACAATGTTGTAGACTTGTGTGTAACGCTAAATAACATATGACAAAATGATTTTCGCAAAACGAGTTAGCCTACTTATAAATAGACAGGTGATATATGTTTATTTACAAATTTATGGGATATATAATTTTTCCCAATCCAAATTTTAATGCTATGCCGTCAGTGTTAAAAAGTAAGAAAACAATTATATTGAGGATTATCTGTCATGTCATCACGTCCATGGTTAAAGCAGCGGGGTATATATATACACGTCCATGGTTAAAGCAGCGGGGTATATATATACACGTCCATGGTTAAAGCATCGGGGTATATATATACACGTCCATGGTTAAAGCATCGGGGTATATATATACACGTCCATGGTTAAAGCATCGGGGTATATATACACTTCCATGGTTAAAGCAGCGGGGTATATATATACACGTCCATGGTTAAAGCAGCGGGGTATATATATACACGTCCATGGTTAAAGCATCGGGGTATATATACACGTCCATGGTTAAAGTTAACACAAACTCCTCCACGCCATCATCAAACCCTTGATCAATGAGGATACATGTTCAAATTCAGCTCTCATTATATTAACTACAGTTTAAGTAAGAAAGTTTCTCAAGTATCTGGCAAGGTTAGTGGTTTTCTGAACCCATCATCTGCACCCCCATCATATAAGTGAAAAATTCTTAACCAAGTCTATAAATGCCCATCAGGTAAATAAATAAATAAATAAATAGTCTTCTAGACTTATTCACTGTATTGTCATTTTGGGTTGTAATGACAGGAGACATGTGGTTTTGCTGGTCCAAAATTTTTTTAATTTCAATGAATTAAATTTTTGACTTGTAGATAAGTGCTTATTATTGTAGATAAAGACATTATCACAGACTTGTGAAAACCACATCAAAGTATCCCCCTCCTCTGCTTTCCTGGGTTACAGACACAGGGACACAGGGTAGTGTAAGCCAAGGGTAGTGAAAGTAAGATTAGTCTCCCCCACCTCGGCTTTCCTGGGTTCTCGGACACAGGGTAGTGTAAACCAAGGCTAGTCTCCTCCACCTCTGCTTTCATAGATCACAGACATATTGACCACAGGCTAGTGTAATCCAGACCAGTGCCCAGCCATGCTTTCCTAGGTTATAGACGTATTGATCACAGGGAGTGTAAGCCAGACAAGTCTCCTCCGGCCCTGCTTTCCTATTTTATAGACACAGGGCCACAGGCTAGTGTAAACCAGACCAGCCTACTCTAGTCCTGCTTTCCTAGGTTACAGACATATTGACCACAGGGTAGTGTAAGTCAGGCAAGTCTCATCCGGCTCTGCTTTCCTTGGTTAGAAACCCTTGGCCACAGGCCATGCCAATCTGGTGCTTTTGTGCTCTCATAGGTTAAAGATAGGGCCACTGGCTAGTGTAAGCCAGGTCTTCTCCACAGCCAGAGTAACTGGATTCTCCTACAGGTACATTTTTGGGGGGACAGATTCAGTCATATCAGTTCTTCTTAACCAAATATAAGGAATGTTCTTAAGTCCAAGAAAAAGTCATGAAAATGTTAACATGATAGAATTCTATGCTCTGTTTTGTATAATCTACACTTGATGAGAGTCTTACCGGCTATATGTGGAAAGGTTTTTCAGCAACCTGCAGATGGTCGTGGGTTCCCCCGGGCTTTAACAGGTTTCCTCCCACCATAATGCTAGCCGCCGTCCTGTAAGTGAAATATTCTTTAATGCGGCGTAAAACGCCAATAAATAAACTTAATAAATACACTTGATGAGACAATTTACTAGACTGATCAGTATTAATTAATGGTTATTTATTTATTTATTGTCTTTAGGCGTCTATCTCTGCACAGAAGAAGCCTGACCCCTGCCGGTATTTTAAAGCCCCAGGAGGCTGCTGGTTTGGTAAAAAATGCCGCTACTTCCATGAAGGGGAAGACCCAGACCCCACTCCTGCTATCAGCACTAAAGTGTGCCGTTATTTCAGGTAAATTTATTAAATTGTTTAATTAATGTAAAGAAAATGGCAACATTATTACAACTGTCTATTAACTCAACAAAGATTCTTGGAAAGCCACTACTTTCACTCTGAATGTCTTACCTGCAATGCTTTTACTTTATGTGTCTTACCTGCACTGCTTTTACTCTGAATGTCTTACCTGCACTGCTTTTACTCTGAATGTCTTACCTGCAATGCTTTTACTTTAAGTGTCTTACCTGCACTGCTTTTACTCTGAATGTCTTACCTGTACTGATTTTACTCTGAATGTCTTACCTACACTGATTTCACTCTGAATATCTTACCTGCATTTTTTTACCTGAATGTAATACCTCCATTGCTTAAACACTGAATGTCTTACCGGCATTGTTTTTACCATGAATGTCTTACCGGCATTGGTTTTACCCTGAATGTCTTACCTGCACTTACCTGATACTTTCATATAAACTTTCCTCAAGTTTACAAGCAGTCATATTAAGAGTTTTCCTGATGCAATATCTAAATCATTGATTCTTTCCATATTTTCTTTAGCACACTGAGTGGTTGCCGAAACGGGAACAACTGCAAATTTTTACATGCCAATGACTCTGGATGTGATGGGGGAAAATGCCGAAGTTCTTCAGCTGGAGAAGTAAGTGTACATGTTCATACTTTGACCTCTGTTATCAGTTTGTTTCAGTTTAGTGATGTAGGGCAAAATGTCATGGTGTATTAGGCTACTTGATATTAATCTCTAAACAAGCGGTTGTTATGGTGATACGTATATCATCTGGATAAATCAATATTTCTGTCCGGTTACCCCACCATAATGCTGACCGCCGTCGTACAAGTGAAATATTCTTGAGTACGTCGTAAAACACCAGTCAAATAAATAAGTAAATAAATATTTCTGTTTATTAAGCTAGATTACTTCTTCTTTGCAAGTCCGACCAGTCATCAGACACGTCTGTGGAGGAACAATCCAGGGACTCCATCTCTGATATTGGCAACAGAAGTCTGTCGGATATCAGTCAGTCGGACAACAGCCAGTCCGACTCCTCCGGTGGTGGCCAATCAAGTGCTGGCTCGCCAGACTTTGACCAATCAGATTCCTGTAGTGACTCTCCTGACGGAATTGTCAAGAATGCTGCCGGAATGAAAGCGAAAGGATCAACTGAGCGCTTGGTGGAACTGAAGCCAAAAGAGGCATACGCCTGTGGTATAGTAAAATATCGTTTTTAACAAGAAAGACACAGCATATACAAACACAATGAATGACTCCTCTAGGTCATATGACTTAAACATTGTTAAGTAAGTAGGATGATGTAAATGTTACGTAGAAAGGCCTACCGTACATGTAACGTTCATTGAAGGCACAAATTTATGGAATGCCTATTTGCACGTCACATGTGTATGAGTTTGTAAGTAACTTACCAAGCTGGAGAAAGTATATTACTTAACTACTTGTACAGTGGTATCATTGAATGGAAAACATTGCTGCTACATGCTTGGTGTATTTTCTCATGTTTACTTTCAGGTGAGTGTAAACAGGTGTTTAGGGGAAAGGATGCGTATGATGGTATTTTGAGACACCACACTGAAATGCTGGGTAAAATGGAGAAGGCCCACATGGCATTTCTTAACACTAGCCTGTGGTTCAACCATGTTGTAGCTTGTGGAGCCTGTGGGAAGGACTTCGCTCGTTCGCGCGACCTTCTGCGCCATCTTGTGGACAAATCCAAAGTGGTAAAGCAAAAGAAAGAGCAAGAGATGCACGCTGTCCTGTTAGAGGAAGTAGCACGAGCATTCACTGGTGAGTCACGATATGTGGATCATTGTCTGAGGAGGGGTATTGTGGATCAGTTGGAAGAAGAGCATATAGTTTTACCATTATATACCATTTGGGTACGGACCATATTCAAGACATACACAAACGAAAAAATGTACATTGCTGACAAATTTAGCTCGCCTTACGAAGTAAGGAGAGGTATTGTGAGAGGGGGATCAGATGCTGTTGGTGGCGGTCTGTCGGTGTCCAGTTTTTTGTTAATCATAGGGTTGCAATGACCATCCAAAGTACACAGGTAGCCATTTATCGGTAGAGATTTGCATATGAAAGACCAAGGAAGTTTTTTACCTCATTGTTCAACAATTTTCTCAGCTATTCACAGTGTTGCAGTTGCCTTCCATAGTACATGGATTGCCAAATGCAGTTGGTGATTTGCATATCAAAGACCTCTGAGGTCTGCAATCCTTACGCATACGATAAACAGTGATAGTTGTGACACTATAATAATTTTGGTCCTTCTTGTTTTTCTTAGCACTGTATAATTGGAGGATAATGTCTGTGTATAGCTGTGTGAATCGTTCTCCTTTTTTGTTTTAGAGGTAAATATTTGAATGTATCTCATGACTTGAACATTATACAGTTTTACAAAACTGCTCAATCAGGCAAGCTACCGGTATTCTCTGAAAGCCTTGTTTTATATTGTCCCTATATCGCATGTCATTTTCATCAGAACTAGTGCAGTGTCTTTTTGTGACTCAGTATGTAATTTTTGGAACACCCGAAACCACTCGAAATGCGCTTGGGGAGTTAAGTCGATGCGATAAACGGTAATGGAGAAAATCCAAAAATTTAGACAGTTAGTGTCTCAGACATTGGTAACGCCCGCATCTTCTGTAAAACATGTGTACAAGTGTACAAGCAGAATGACTTTACATTTGATTCTCTGTTCAGATCGTGATGTGGGCCTAACGACTGCGTCAGAGAGTCAGGAAGAGTTGTTGATTTATCTAACCAATCACGTGGGATCTGACCCAGCCAGTGACAGTGATAACTCTGATGTGGGTCTCGGCATGGGACTCTATATGCTGTAAGTACCAAAAGTCAAAGCTTGTCAGGCCTTGTTACTTGGTAAGTACGTGTAGCTGTTCAGATCAAGTTATCAGGTTGAATAGTTCGCTGGTGATTTTCATAATACCGTCCTTCATTCGTACATTAAAAACTTTCTTAGATCTTTGGGGGTTTGCATTAAACGTCTTTGGCGGTTTGCGTTAAACGTCATTTTTGGGAATTGGCCTTGTGGTGATTGGCCCGGAACATCCACTTCCTTTGACAGCTGGTAAACTAATGTCTGTTTCAATGCATAAAATCACATGTATGATGCTCATAGAATTTGTAAAGTATAGAATGATTTGTAATCCCCCCTGCTCTCATCGCTCCTGTGTGTAGACCCCTTGTGAGAATAAGCTATCGACGATGCTCGTGTCGCCGTTCGCACAGCTTACCGTTCTTTCAAGACTATCAGTCTTCCTGTGCATAGCTGTACCTTGCATGCGGGGAAATTTTTCAGTAACTTGATTGGAGATTTACCTTGGGCACTCCGGTTTCCGTGACCCTTGGGCCTAAATCTGAGCGCCTTTGTAATAAATAAAGATATAAATAAATGATTGTATAGTTCCTTTGCTGGTTTCAGGGCTTTTCCTTGGTTTCAGGGCTTTTCCTTGGTTTTAGGGCTTCTCCTGGATTATTTACCAGTGCATAAACATGTAGATATGACCCTAATGTGAGATATGTAGCTTGTTGGCTTCAAGTTTGTGGTCACAAAGTACAAAGGGGCCTGTCTGCCCGAATGGTCTTCGTACTAGCATAGCACACTGACCCAAGAGCCTCTCATGCACTAATGTGGTGAGTGTGAGTTCGAGTCCAGCTCATGCTGGCATGACGTCCCTAAAGTTCACGTACATTAGCTAATTTATAAGTATTATTCAAGCGTACATTCATGTTGATGTAGGTCGCAAGTGTCTCGCTTGCAGAGGACAAGCCAAGAAGACTACGAACAAGAGCTGGAGGAGAGAATGGCAAACTTCGGCTTCACTGAGGGGGATGTAGAAGAGTTGATGTGCCAAGGGATCATGCCCTGGGACGACTGTGCATCGGCGGCCATTGCTGTCCTTCACGGCGGCTACTACTGACATTGACGTCATCCACGGCGACTGCTATTGACGTCATCCAAGGCGACTATATTTGACGTCATCCACGGGAACTACATTTGAAGTCATCCACGACAACTACTATTGAGGATGGAAGGCTGTGAAACTATTAAACGGTTTCCAGCTGTAAAAGAGCGCTAGTGATCAGGCCAAGTGGCCAGTGCGGCTTGTTTGATTTCAATCTTGTGTATTCCGTGTGAAACGATATGTTGTTAAACAAATTTTTGAGCCTCTCTTTTAGCCAGGTTTCTCCGTCTGATGAACATGTGCGGAGAAGTCAGTGTTTCACATTAAAAATTACACATTTTACAAACTTTGCCGAATGGTCCGTTGAACACAGACTAGCTAAATTATGGGGCTCTTTGATTGGTTTTAGTAAGTTGAGGCATGTTGTGATTGCAAATCAGACAGAATTAAAGTAGAAACCACTGCATGTGTAATATTGCTTCATAAATATGGACAGTACAGTCCAAATAGACACTACAACAACAACAATACGAGCCTAGCACCGTCTTTCGGACAAACATGAACCTGCTGATTTCACCACACAGCCAACAGAACGTAATATAAGGTTGAACCATAAGTAAGTCAAAAACGGCGCTTTGTTCATTTCAGACACTACCAGTAAAACTACCGACCCAGCAGTGCACTATTACCGACCCAACATTGCACTTCTACCGACCCAGCATTGCACTACTACCAAGTCCTGTAGTTATTTGGATGAAGCATGCATAATTATTGTAAAACACATTCATGACAGATGCGTAATATTATGTGTTCCGACATTAGTGTACCACGACCCATATCAATCTACTGCAATTTTATCCTCCACACAGCATAAATACAGGCGGGGTTATTTACACAAAATTCCCAAGATAAAACTGTTTAATGAGTTCCGATCAATGTACTTTATATTTAACCATACAGCTGGTATAGTAAGCATGGTGTTATATAGCCGAACTAACCAGAAGGACCCCGTATGTTTTTAACTGGATGTTTGCGTATGACACTGTCACAGAACAGTGTTCCAGACTTCGGTTCTTCGTTCTGATACATGGCTTCACCCGTGGCGAATTACAGTTCAAGGTCGAGTTGCGGGTGGTTTAATCCAGTTTCGACAAAATTATGGCCGTTTTTCTCCTTGTTTTGACTGCGGAACTTTTCTAGACATTTTTTTTACACGGAACTGCCATATTGATTTGTTAAATTAACATCAGGTTTCACCATGACAAATTACATGTTAAGTTCCAGATATTGCGGTTTTGCTTTCGCATGGACTTCTTTTTGAAGGGGTCACTTATTCTGAATTGAAACTTGGTAGGTCTACATAGTTTCATAAAAGGCAAGTCATAGATCATGTTCTAGCTTTGGTTAACTTTGTCAGTATTTGACAAAACTATGATTGGATTCTGTAACGGACTTGTCATAACTATTCTCCTGACAACTCAAGCCGGTATTGTTTTGTGAAGGCAAACCTTCCAAAATAGTTCTTCCTACTTTCTTTCTGTTGGCGCGAATAAATATATGTAGATTTATATGCATGGACAGCGGGTCCTGTCCCACTTGATATCATGAAAAGGATGGAGTGAATAAAGTTGTTGTATGGTTGTATCATTATAGACAATGAGCAACCTATTACTTATAATATCCGTTATATACATGCAGGTAACTTGCTATCTGTATATAATATAGTGTTACATATAGTCGCGTTATCCACATTTCGTGCAGTTCCAGTCGTTACCTGAAGGACTATTTCCAGATAAATGTACAGTGATGTTGGACAGGCCGCGTGTTTCCGTGTTAATGGCGGTATTTCCCATTTCCAAGTGTATATTACCAGGAATAACCCACAGTAAAGTGCATGTGCAAAATCAGTAGTTTGGAATGCTGTGTTTTTAATTTCATACGCTTACATATGAGGCCGTATACCCCGCTGTGATATTCATGTGGGAAATATAATAGCCCATAACCCACGATAGAGGAAAATTAAGTTTGCAGGTGTTTTGTGGCCCTGTGGCCGACGGGTGTAACGTGTTCATGTTAAGGTCCACTGAGGTCATGTGACAATCTAATTCTATTGGCTTAGGTGTTATGGTTTCTCCGGTGCACTTGCGTGGTCACGTGCAAATTTCGCCTTCACTTTGTAATAAATTTCATTGTGAAAGACGCATACCGTGCGTTGAGCCGCTGCCCATATACATGTACGTGAATTGGCTATTAACCAGTGGTATACACGGAAGTCTTCACGTCTGACCCAGTAATGTACCATGTATACCAACACAACTTCAAAATGATACTCGCAGTGCGTGTGGTGCTGTAACACTGGCTTTACATCATTGTCACTATAACAGCATATTTCATACAGAAACCTTCAAGAAGTCAAGATCACTGGGGTCATAGCGATAAGATAGGTTAGAAAAGACAAAAACTCTTTTCATCAATCATCGTTTCTATTAATACTTGATAGGTAAGCTTTCTTGTCTTCTATAAGTAATGTGCAACAGGATTCCAACGGCCACCAAAAATAATTTTATTCAGTTTACACTTCCGCGCTAGGAAATTGATGAGGTTATGCATGTATGTAAGATCCAGCTTAAGTCGGGTTGACAGTGATACGTAGAGAGCGACCTAATCGCTATAAGGAGTATGCTTCACGACGCAAAAAACAGCTGTTGATGATTTTTTTATTATAATGCAGACATGCATGCATTGAAAATACGGAGACAAATGAAGTATTTGGAGTTGTAAAAACATAATCTGGTCGTGACAATAAGTTCCTCCGCTGTTTAAATTGTCGACTAATGATCTTGTTTTCCTTCCATACTTATAGTAATCACCTGTTTTCTGGTAGGGTCAGTATTACATCCTGATTTAGAGTATGTTAAAGGGACTGGTTATGTGTTAAAAAATCAGAAAACTGAATCTAAATACATCTCAACGTATTTTATAGAACATTCTTGACAGGTGAATGCCAAATATTTGAATGAACACTGTAGGATTGGCTTTATATATATGGATCGTACTTGCGTGGTCTGGCATCAATGACATCGGTGATGTCATTTACGTTACACTCCAAAAAATTAATCTGTAAATTTTAAAACAGTCGGTTAAGTTTTGTCTGAGTGATCCTGTTATATATTCTGTCATTATGACACGATGCCCTGTTTTATTTAACATAATATTTATGTTGAATTGATAGAATATGTGTTATATTTAACAGAACAATGTGTTGCAATAGCAGAATACGTTCTAGCATCACTCAGACAAAATTTAACCTATTAATTTTTTTTAGTGTCAGCTATTTACAGGATCTTAGTGATCGTATATACCTAGTTGATAAAAGAACTTATGAGATCATTGGCGCTGAAGAGATTACCGTAGAATTAAAATATTTTACTTAGTCCTATGAACTTTTTTTGAAAAAAATCAGTGGATTTTAGATGCAACTATTTAGTTGTGTGCGATCACTAAAGAATTCAAGTTATGTTTTCTTTTGAATGAATGAATGAATGAATGATTATGGCTTAATGCCACATCGGCAATATTTGTCATATCGTGGCGAAAAGATGAAATCGCTATTAGTAAGAGTAAAATCGACATATAGGCGCGCAATGTATATAAATTGCCATTATCAACGAGATGTGCATATTAATAAACGGATTCGAAATATGAAACAGAAATATGAACGGTTAAAAAAAAGATTTAGTAAAATAAACAAAATACAGCACGCATGCTGACCCGCCCGTATCGTTGACATGCAATCTCCAATACAACAGTCATGGCAACCACACGGCCTCTCATTGATGTACCATGAGAACTTCCAGAGTGGAAGCGAAGAGCGAATTTAAGATATAAGTGTGAGACTTAGGTCGAATACTTCATTCAGCCCTGGTGGAACTTAGGATAAGCTATTGTTCTTTAGAACGCCGATCCTACATGTATTTTGCCAAAGGCAACTTAACTTCCACGGCAACCATTACTGTAGGCATTAGGTCGTCATGGTAGTTGCGAGCTCGTAATGTTATAAGAGAGCTTCATGAAACTGGGCCCGGGGGAAACCCATGACCACCGCAGGTCGTTATAGCAGACCTTCCCACGAACGTCTACCCAGAGAGGAAGCCACTTGAACTCACTGCCACCGCATTGGCGAGAGGCTCCTGGGCCATTGCGCCGCGCTGGCACGCTTACCACTCTGTCACGGAGGCCTCGAAACTATTTCTTTTTTTTTTAGGGGGGGTGGGGGGCATACATGTATTATAGACGGCTGTGATAAGTTGAAACCTTACGGTTGATTTATCGATGGGCGCATGATTTGTGTGAATGTTGACTCTATCAAAGATAACCCAAGACTGTTGGCGGTTATTATCAATCGAGATTGTGGTGGCTTTCCTTGAATAAGAGGAGATTTTCTGACGGAGGACGTAATTATATGTTTATTTGATTGGTGTTTTACGCGTAATAATTTGCGAGCAGCAAGAGAAGGGCATAATGGAATCAAACCCGGTTCTGATGATACCAAAGCCTGTAAAATGGTTCTTGCTGCTGCCTTGCTCGGCACGGAGCACTGAGAGGTTAGAGCACGGGATCAGGACTGCTTGACCCGGTGTCGTGTCTGGTATCTTCGGCATGATGCTTCTTGGGCGGCAGAAGCATCATGACATGTAGGCTACTTGCCCTGCTACAAGAAGACGGAGTTTAGGTACACGTACTTTTAATGACTCCCAGGCGTCATATGAACTGTTACGATGTAAAACCAAAAAACTTACATAGACCTACATGTACACATATGCAAAAAGACATTAAAATGAGGTTAAAACACCATTAAACACTAGATAAACGGAATCGATTTTTAATAGAATTTTCCAAACCGTGCAGTTAACTGTTTGCGACATTTTGGATTCTACGGCAGTATGTTGGGGTCCGCTGGGTACCGAAGTGACATTCGTATTTTTGGCTTGAAACAGTTCGCTTCAAGGCCCATTCGGGACATGCATTCATTTATAGCTCTACACACCTACACACTTATATGTACATGCACTTCGAATGGAGTCTGTGAAAAGGCGATTGTAGAAACCAGTGTTTCAAATGCATTTTACCACAACTCGGTTTGAATAAATATATAAATAATACAATATGAAACTGCGAAAGTGCATAAATGCAACTGGTTAAGACGAGATTGACAAGCTGGGGTGATTCTAATTATTCAATCTTAATTTTTTTTTCTCAACCCATGCCAATAACAATCATAATAAAAACATACATGTAAATGATGTCGGTGAAGTACATAGCTTTCAAATATTTTTGCAATTTTTTGTCAACAGGCTTTCCTTGTGAACGCTCTTGTGTAAGACTGTAAGTTTTCTTCGTGAAAATTAATATAAATAATTTAATATTAATATAATTTTAATATAACTTTATTGTACTGTTGTACGAAAAATGTCCATTGCTCTTCTTTTTTATCAGAACGCCCTGACGTCATTGAGGATCCTCGTCATTCTAGTCTTAAACATTGTTACTGTTTTTGTGACATCATTGAACTCCACAATCTGATGAATGAACCAGGGCCACTTTGATGTCATATAAAGCGAGGCAACTTACATTAATGTGTTTCATATTCTGCATGGGGTACGTGGGAAGGTCTGCCAGCAACCTGCGGATAGTCATGGGTTATGCGCGGGCTTTGACAGGTATGCTACCACCATAATGTTGGCCGCCGTTGCATAAGTGAAATATTCTTGAGTACGGCGTATAAAAGCAATCAGTCAAATAAATAAATAAATAAATAAATAAATAAAGGTTTTGGTGGTTCACCCCTGCAATCGGGTACATGCAGGTCCTAGATTGGTGTTTAGGCTTACAGTGCCTAGATGTTGGCCTATGAGTATAGGCCTATATATATATAGGGAAAACGGACAAAACAGGATATACAAAGCTAAAAATTTAAGCAATCGACTTTCTTCCCATGATTTCTGTTTTGTTTGTTTGTTGTTCTACATATCTCGACGCCTTCGCCAGTGTTACCCCGTAGTATTAGCGAAGGTTTAGATGTATGTGGAGCTAGTATGTTGTAATGTACTGACCTAGTCGAATTCAAATGAGAACATGCTTTCTGATGTTTAATGATATAGGCCTTGCACGTCGTTAAACCGTACAATAGACATGTGTGCAGTCAGGGCGGTAATACCTGCATCTAGCTTAAATACCGATATCCTGGGTGTAAGGTGTTCACAGCGCGAGGTGCGATTGTGCAGTTCCGGGTAAACTGCCGAATACACGGAGACCCCTCTTGGGCGCCCCATGTCATCGTAGGCTGCCCAACTACAAGACCCCTTACAACAAACGTGGCACGATGGCGACCCTCCAAGCGAGCACGTTTCTGCTGATCAGTGTTATTTTTCTGGTAAGATCAGTTTTTTTGGGTACAATTTATTTTAGTGGTACCACGCACCACTAGCTGAATACTTGTATACAGGCTGTGGTATAATGCGTGATTATTTTCAAGCTCAAAACTCCGGGAAACAGCCCACATTACCGAGGAGGCTGAAGCCGGGTTGCCGGGGATTCCCGGGTAACAACAACGACATGAACTGTCATCGTCCTTTGGCTTGTGTTAGAGAACAACTCATAGAACTCTTTTATAAATGTATATTCGCACTAGGAAGATGAGCATCTGAAGCTGAGAAAATGTGAATGAGGAGAGCTCAAAGTCGTTATTTGTGAAGTTGAAACATACTGACATGTAACCCTATCATTTAGTCTACATGCGTTAATCTCTGGCCTGTAGAGCTTAAAGCCTGTATGCACAAGTAAGATGGCAAGTGCCAGGATGTGCTGTCACCTACCTGCCTGCCAGTTTTTCAGTCAGTATATGAAACATGCTCTCCTACGTTACCAGTTCCATTAGATATAGGCTCCAGCGTGTCCTCAACACTTAATTATTTTGTAGGTGTGATTGATGGATCATTTTGAATTTTGATTTTTGAAGAATCTCTTGATTGTCTTTATACCATATAGAATTGTAATATAGCTTGGGTTACTCCTACCCAGGTAAAAGATCCCTTCTAGTAATCAAATCTTTTTATTGAGCTTTTCTCCAGAAAAACTGTTAATTTCCAGTGCAGTTTGATTTTAACTGCAGAATTTTATTGAAAAGGTGAAAGAAAGAAAAACTTACTGACCTATCCTAATTTTCCAGTTAAGAGCAGATTACGTAAAACAGATGTTTTTATACTGGGAAAATTTTAAAGATGACCATCACATGAAGATCAACTGTTTGCTTTCACAATAGATTTGGGTTCTTGCAAGGTCTGTAGACCTGTCTGAGTGAAGCAATAAAGTAGTAGGGTGTCCAGAGTTATATTTGGATTGTGGTAAAGTCTGTAGACCTGCCTGAGTGAAACGATAAAGTCAGAGGGTGTCCAGAGTTTTAAACAGATCTCAGATCAAAAGGCCTGTATGACCTTGTGCGTTAATTTGCTTGACTTTTTATTTTAGTATTTAATAAATCAGACATTGAGAAGAAATAATTTCTTATGGCGTGTTTAAGTCAAGACACCTGTTATTTACATGGTCTGTGAACAGCCAGTACATGGGCTGGGGAGTGGGGTATGTGTCATAAGTGTCACTGTAACTTACATTGTCTCAGGAGGACATAGTACAGTCTTTCAAACAAACCTCAGAATCTCTTTCTGAGATGTACAGAACTCTCAGATTTAGGCTAACTGTAGATTTGGGCAACTTAGTCATTGATGAAATGTGTGGACATTTACTATAGTCCCCATTTATTTCCACAGGAATATGTGGGTACTTTTCAGGTGTGAGTGATCTTGTGTTGCTGCGTACAATAACTGATACTTTCACTCAGAAATCAATTCATCTGTGTTATGAATGCATTTATTTTGTGATGGTTTAGTCAGGATTGACAGTTGAAAGGCCTTATTGGCTCAGCTTATGTACTGTGGGTATCCCCATGTTATGGAAAGTAGCAGCTATGTGCACAGCTCTAGGCCTTGGCCCTGGCTGATGGTTGAGACACACACAATTTTATATCCCACACAGTTGCAGTTTTCAGCTATTTTATGGTTTTATTAGTGTACATATATTTAAGTTTTATTCATCTGTTGAGTATGTGTATGGGTAGATAACAGTGTGTGATCTTAAAGTATTGTCTGTCATGGGTCTGTGCACCTTACATGCTAACTGTACATTATGTACACTGCACAAGTAGGATGTGGAGCAATGGCCTTATTTTGTTTCAGTGACATGTCTCTGACATGAGCTGATATTTTCACAACTACTTGTGTACACCTTTTCTGAAGGGTGATTTCACACTATACTTTCCTGTTTCTTTTGGTTTCATGTACACTGTGTATCATTTTAATGTGATACATGTACACACTGAGTTCTCCCTGGTTCTGTCTGGTTTCCTCCCACTGTAATGCTGGTCAGCGTCATATAAGTGAAATATTCCTGAGTACAGCGTAAAACACCAGTCAGATCAAATCAGATGTACACACTGAGTACTTTAATAGTGTCACACTATAGAATGTTAAGCAGGGAGTAATGTGCAAATTACTGTAGTTTTGTGATTTCTAAAATGTGTATGTACACACATGTGTAGAGGACTTCTCAGTGCATGCCACAAACAAACTCCAGCCATGCAGAACTACTAGATTTGATAAGCCAGAAACATAAAAAATGTCAAAAGCAGATAATGCTTCAGGCCATGTCGTGAATAGTTTAGTTTGTCTTTCTTCCCATTTTTAAACTTTGATGATATTAATCATGCGCAGTAATATTATTATTTTGTTAAACTGTAAGTCTACACCACACTTGTTTCTACTGAAAACTGTTATATGATTTTTTGTTATTTCAGTATGGGTAAACCAATCATAAAGTAAAGGTATATGTGTCATTATGCCTTTGCCATTGCCTTTGTGTCCTCCACCCTCCCCACCCCCCACCCCCAATCCCACCACCACACACGCAGGCACATCTGTTCCCATGCTAACACCTCAGCATTATAATTGTTAACTCTTCTAACAGTAGGCTTTCTTGAATATTGTCACGCATACATGTACCCTCCAAAGTATGAGTCTAGTAGCAGGAGCTGGGCAAGTTAGAATAGCATAGCCTGAATGGTTCATATAGAAAAGCCCTAGAGCTAGGACATCATAGGCTGGCTGCATGATGATGGGGCTTCCCTCTAGGGTAGTTGTGGCCCACACATGTGACCAGTTAAGCCAATAGTAAGTCTCCACGTGTCCTTCCTTACCCCTGCATATTGTGATATGGGTTTACAACAATTGACGGTACACGGGGCAGTAACAGCTGCATATAACACTTCCTTCATGTACAAGTTTACATCTGTGCTCCCTCTCTGTAACTCTTCACCCTGTCAATAATCACACAATTAACAAAACAGCTGTTCACAAGTGCCCTGTAATTTTCTAATCATTTGGAGTTTCAGCCTGTTGGCCTTAGACAATTCTCATGCTTTGAAATTTGATGTACGACAGTATTACACAGACATGTAAGATGTGTACACGTAATACAAAATATACATACATGTATACATCAGTGTACATGCTGCAGTATGGGTTTAGGTGTTGAACTACTAAACGCAATAGGGGGCCTTCGAGGCTCGGTTAATGTACTAGCACAACGTAATGACCCAGGAGTCTCTCACCAGTGTGGTCGATGTGAGTTCAAGTCCAGCTCATGCTGACTTCCTTTCTGGCTGTACATGGGAAGGTCTTCCAGCAACATGCGGATGGTCGTGGGTTTCCACTGGGCTCATCTCGGTTTCCTCCCGTCATAATGCTGGACGCTGTCGTATAAGTGAAATATTCTTGAGTACGGCGTAAAACACCAATCATATAAATAAATAAAACACATGTACAGGTCTGTAAGTGCAGTTTGTCATTATACCAACAGCTTTTGGTCTTACAGCTTTTTTTCAGTGGCTTATCACTTTATACATGTAGACACATGCTTAGGTGTGGTATGCTGTTGATCATGAGAACACAAGTAGTGTGGAGTACAAGCAGCTGAACTGTTTATAAGCACACTGTTATGGGCTGCATACTTGTGTGTACTGGACTGTTCATATGTACACTTTTATGTGCTGGACTTTTCATTGGCTCACTTGTAAGTGTTGAACTGTTCATATGTACACCTGTATGGACTGGACTGCATACTTGAATGAGCTGGACTGTTCATAAGCACACTTGTATGTACTGGGCTGTTCATATGCACACTAATATGTGCTGCACAGTTCATAGGCACACTTGTATGCACTGAACTATTAATATGCACACTAGTACTGTATGTGCTGACTTTTCATAAGCACATTTGTATGCACTAAACTGTTCATGAGCACACTTGTATGTGCTGAACTGTTCATATTGTACACCTGTGTGGACTGGACTGTATAATTGAATGAGCTGGACTGTTCATAAGCACACTTGTTTGTGCTGAACTGTTCATATGTACACCTGTGTGGACTGGACTGTATAGTTGAATGAGCTGGACTGTTCATAAGCACACTTGTATGTACTGAACTGTTCAAATACACACTTTTATGTGCTGGACTTTTCAGAAGCACATTTGTATGTACTGGACTGTTCATAAGCATACTTGTATGCACTGCACTGCTCATAAGCACACTTGTATATAGTGGACTGTTTCATATGCACACTAGTATAGTATGTACTGGACTGTCCCCTTTGCACACTTGTATGTGCTGAACTGTTCATAAGCACATTGCATGTACTGAACTGTTCATAAGCACATTGCATGTACTGGGCTGTTCATAAGCACATTTGAATGCGCTAAACTGTTGATAAGCACAATTGTATATACTGGACTGTTCATAAACTCATTTGACAATTTTCTATGCACTGCACTGTTCATATGCACACTAGTGTGTGCTGAATTGTTCAAAAGAATAAAAACCTGTACACAGTAGGACACTTGCACCGGATTGTTTTTTCTGCAAAGTAGTGTTCTGATTTTTATTTTGGTCAGAAAGTGTGATACAGGAGACATGCATCTCAAAGGTGTGGTAGGCACCAGTTAATTGTAAAACTTCAGCGGACATCTAATTTTTACCATTGTTCAGTCAACAAACATCTCAAAAGATGCCATAATATACGCCTTGTAATATGATTGTGAAACTTAGGAAGTATTACGTCAAGTGATAAGCATTTTGTTACAGGGATATTTCCATAAGTGAGTGGTAATTATGTATATGGGTCTGTAGCTGCAGATTGTCAATAAACTGTGTACCAACAGTTTGTTGTGAAGTTAAAGCTTTTTTCAGTTGCATACTGCTTTATACATGTAGGCACATGCACAATGTGATATGCTATTGATCGTGAGAACATAAGTAGTGTGGAGTACAGGCAGCTGAACACACTTTAGACCATAAATACAGTTTAAGTGGTAAATGTGGCTCATTAATAGAGCTGCACAGGTGGGACACCTGTTGAAACTCACCCACTAGTACTTCTACAAAATAAGTATTTGATACAGATGTGATCATGATCATCTGTCAGTTTTCCCATTTGTATTTCATTTAAATCGTAATCTAACTACTTTATGCACATGCAAAAAAAAAACAACACAAAAAACAACAAAAAGACGGCCAGGGGTATGACAGTGTGTATATTTCTTTATGCTGATGTTATACACATGTGGATTAAAAGATTCCACTAAAAGTCAGGAGATTTGGGATCAACACTAAGTCAGGTCATGCCAAAATTCTTCTTGCAAGCAGCTTCTCTGGACACTTAGCACTGAGGAGTTTGAGTAAGGAAACCAAAATGGTTTGGGGTGGGGTGTCATGTCTGGTGTTTTCAGCAAGACACTTCAGTGGCGACAAGAGTTTGTGCACAACCATAATGACTCTTCTTCATCATATGACGGAAGTATGATGTTGAAGCCAAACGTACATACATATTAAAAGATTCTGTTAATTAATAACATTTTTATAACTTCAGTCTCTTTATGGTATGTCTTTCTATGTGTGAGTGTTTGTCATTAGTTTGTTGAGAATTTCCTTGAACATCTTCTTATGTTTTCAGTCCTTGGTACCAATTAAGCTGGGAGCTCAAGCCAAGTCAAGCTTGATCAGTGAAGTTGATGATGTCAAAGATTTCAAAAAAATCTTACGTACAAAGACAAATGTCATGGTGATCTTTGTCAAATCAGGTATGACACAATAGAAATTTAAGTTTTGATATTTTTTTATCCCAGTATACATGTTTAAAGTAATTTGCTTAGAGGTAAATACATAATTAAAATTGAATGTTTATTCAGATGGTCATGTACATGTGGCTTTTACTTTTAGCTGATATCATACACAATCTTTTGTGTTGAAAAGATTGCACCAAATTTGTCTGCTATATTAAATTACTGTTGTATTAGCAGTCACTCTCTACATTTTAGTGTCATACTGTTGGATTAACAGTCCCTGTCTACATTTTATTGTTGAACAGTTGTATAAACAGTCAGTCTCTACATTTAGTGTTATACGGGGCCTCTGTGGCTCAGTTGGTTAGCGCGCTAGCACAGCTTTCTGACCCAGGAGTCTCTCACCAATGCGGTCGCTGTGAGTTCAAGTGCAACTCATGCACGCTTCCTCTCTGGCCGTACGTGAGAAGGTCTGCAGCAACCTGCGGATGGTTGTGGGTTTCTTCCCGGGCTCTGCCCAGTTTCCACCCACCATAATGCTGACCTCTGTTGTATAAGGAAATATTCTTGAGCACGGCGTAAAACACCAGTCAAATATATAAATAGATTTAGTGTTATACCATTGTATTAACAGTCACTCTCTACATTTAGTGTTATGCTGTTGTATTAACAGTCACTCTCTACATTTTAGTGATATATGGTTGTATTAACAGTCACTCTCTACATTTAGTGTTATGCTGTTGTATTAACAGTCACTCTCTACATTTTAGTGATATACGGTTGTATTAACAGTCACTGTACCTTTTGTGTGTTATACAGTTGTATTAACAGTCACTCTCTACATTTCAGTGTCATACTCTTGTATTAACAGTCACTCTCTACATTTTAGTGTCATACTCTTGTGTTAACAGTCACTCTCTACATTTTAGTGTCATACTCTTATATTAACAGTCACTCTCTACATTTTAATGTCATACTCTTGTATTAACAGTCACTCTCTACATTTTAGTGTCATACTCTTATATCAACAGTCACTCTCTACATTTTAGTGTCATACTCTTGTATTAACAGTCACTCTCTACATTTTAGTGTCATACTCTTGTATTAACAGTCACTCTCTACATTTTAGTGTCACTGTTGTATAAGGAAATATTCTTGAGCACGGCGTAAAACACCAGTCAAATATATAAATAGATTTAGTGTTATACCATTGTATTAACAGTCACTCTCTACATTTAGTGTTATGCTGTTGTATTAACAGTCACTCTCTACATTTTAGTGATATATGGTTGTATTAACAGTCACTCTCTACATTTAGTGTTATGCTGTTGTATTAACAGTCACTCTCTACATTTTAGTGATATACGGTTGTATTAACAGTCACTGTACCTTTTGTGTGTTATACAGTTGTATTAACAGTCACTCTCTACATTTCAGTGTCATACTCTTGTATTAACAGTCACTCTCTACATTTTAGTGTCATACTCTTGTGTTAACAGTCACTCTCTACATTTTAGTGTCATACTCTTATATTAACAGTCACTCTCTACATTTTAATGTCATACTCTTGTATTAACAGTCACTCTCTACATTTTAGTGTCATACTCTTATATCAACAGTCACTCTCTACATTTTAGTGTCATACTCTTGTATTAACAGTCACTCTCTACATTTTAGTGTCATACTCTTGTATTAACAGTCACTCTCTACATTTTAGTGTCATACTCTTATATTAACAGTCACTCTTTACATTTTAGTGTCATACTCTTGTATTAACAGTCACCCTCTACATTTTAGTGTCATACTCTTGTATTAACAGTCACTCTCTACATTTTAGTGTCATACTCTTGTATTAACAGTCACTCTACATTTTAGTGTTATATGGCTGTATTAACAGTCACTCTCTACATTTTAGTGTTAAGCTGTTGTATGAAGGTTAATGGGCACCTTTATACATGTGCTTCCTTTCACAGAAAAGTCTGTGTCCCAGTATTTGGCTATCCTCAAGCAGGTAGCAGAAGAAATGAAGGGGAAAGCGACATTGTTACTGGTGGACTGTGGGTGAGTGTTCCATTTTAAGTGAACTGTTGGCCGTTGAGTGCTTTGTTTTGATATTAGTTGAGAAAAGGAGGTGATATGAATTGTCCCAGTCACTCATGCACATTTGATAACTTTACCTTATTGACATTCAAGATTTTGATGTGGAAATTGTTGTCATGTTGCTTTGTCAACTTCATATCTATGTACATTATTTAATTTGCTTTCCACAGCCAAATGACCAAGGCCTCCAACCGGTTGCTGTGAGTTCAAATCCATTTTATGCTGGCTTCCTCTCCAGCCATATATAGGAAGGTCAGCCAGCAGCTTGTGGATGGTTGTGGGTTTCCCCCTGGCTCTGCCAGGTTTCCTCCCACCATAATGCTGGCCACCATCACATAAGTGAAATATTCTTGAGTATGGCGTAAAACACCAGTCAAATAAATAAATTAATTAATTTGCTTTCAGAGAGGCAAAGAAGCTTTGTAAAAAATACAAAGTGGCTCCTTCAAGTGTAGACTTCAGACATTTCAAGTAAGTTTACATCTGTACATATCATGAATAACTTATCCGTGTAAAGAATAAAAATTACTATATTTCAAGCCAAGAAACAGTTAATATTTTTGTTCAGTAATCAGATCTTCCCAGTGGATCTCAAAGGGCAAAAAGCAAGATGGGGGGAAAAAAGAAAAATTACACCTACTTGTATCTTAACTTTAAGACAAGAAAATCCATAAAAGAAAAAAGTAAATCGTCAAATAAGTTGGTCATTTCCAAGTTGTACAGTGGGTATTAAAGATGTTGAAAATGATTACCTTGCAGTTTACCCATCTGTGAATGATTTTAGATTTGAAACCAGAGACATTTGAAGTCTTGGTGGACATTCCAGGTTTAAATTCAGAGAGTATTTCTGGTACTGCTTTGTTGTTATAGAGACGGAGAATATAATAAAGATTATGACAGAAAAATTACTGTTAAGGTAAGTCAATTACTCTTGGTACATTTCATAAAATATTATATCAGATTGTGGGATATTTATAGTGGTTGAGAAATGATATTATTGGTTTATTTATTGTATGATATATACAATGTTTTTTTCATCTGTTTGTAATTTTTTAAAGTATTTATGCAAACTTGAATGCCTGATGTACATGTACAGTGCAAAGAACATAAATTTACATGTCAATATGTACTTGTGCATGTGGATCTTTTCCCTGATTTTTTTTCCGACCCTCAGTCTATGGTGAACTTCTTGCTGGACCCTACAGGGGATTTACCATGGGAAGAGGATCCAACAGCTCAAGATGTGGTTCATATAGACAGCCCTCAGGTACGTGGTTTATATAGACAGCCCTCAGATACGTGGTTCATATAGACAGACCTCAGGTACGTGGTTCAAATGGACAGCCCTCAGGTACGTGGTTCATATAGACAGCCCTCAGGCACGTGGTTCATATAGAGAGCCCTCAGGCACGTGGTTTATATAGACAGCCCTCAGGTAGGTGGTTTATATAGATAGCCCTCAGGTACGTGGTTTATATTGACAGCCCTCAGATACGTGGTTCATATAGACAGACCTCAGGTACGTGGTTCAAATGGACAGCCCTCAGGTATGTGGTTTATATAGACAGCCCTCAGGCACGTGGTTTATATAGACAGCCCTCAGGCACGTGGTTTATATAGACAGCCCTCAGGTAGGTGGTTCATATGGACAGCCCTCAGGTACGTGGATCATATTGACAGCCCTCAGATGTGTGGTTCATATAGACACCCCTCAGGTACGTGGTTCAAATGGACAGCCCTCAGGTATGTAGTTCATATAGACTGCCATATGGTAAATGATTCAAGTAAGCAACCATCAGATATGTAGTTCATATAGACTGCCATACAGTACATGATTCAAGTAAGCAACCATCAGATATGTAGTTCATATAGACTGCCATATGGTAAATGCTTCAAGTAAGCAACCATCAGATATGTAGCTCATATAGACTGCCATACAGTAAATGATTCAAGTAAGCAGCCACCAGGTATGTAATTCACACAGTGTTACTTATGTCTTAGCCTTGGATGGTTGTGGGTTTCCCCTAGAAGCCAACAAGTTTTCCCCCACCATAATGCTGTCCGCTGTTGTATAAGTGAAATATTCCTGAGTGCAGCTAAGAACAGCAATCAAATAAATATCTTCTTCATCTATTGGTCAGTCCGTTTCTACAGAATGTCTTTTGTTGTATCCACAGCACAAAGTATCTTTTGTGAACCTGAAGATGATGAAATGTAGAAACTTGAAACTCCAAGGTTACGTTGATGATGTAAGAGACTTGTGATTCATCAATATATTTTGATCTATGCAGTATATAAAATTCTTTGATTGTAACTCAATTTATATTTGTTTTGTAGGCATTTTACAAGTTACTGAAGAAAGAAAAATCACCACTTTTAGTGATGTTTTATGCACCTTGTAAGTAAACATGTAAAGATCTATGAGTAGAGCAACAAATTTAGGCAAAAAAATAATTTACCATCTGTCAACAAATGGCCATGCAAAAGAAAAAAGTGTTTTACAGAAAACTGCTCTTTTTCTCTTTTGATAGCTCAATATGTATTTGAGATGTGAATGGTCTCCATATATATACATGTAGAACAGAGGCAACAGTGGGGGCACAAAGAGATGATCAGCTCCTTTCATGGCAAAATATGAAATTACATTTATGTCGTGTTCAACTATTATATGATTAAATTAGTAGTGTGTTGATATTTTGTACATTATATTGGTTTGTCCAGCTGGCCTGTTATTACCAGTGTGTGAGATAGACATACATCTGTAAGCCTGATTGGGATCTTAGACAGAACTGGCTGTTCTGCTTAAGTAACACACTCCCTCATACAAAGGGTTAACTAACATGGACCAGGTCAGGAAAAAGAAAAGAAATGTGTAAATGAAAAGAAAGGAAAAGACATGGTCCTAGTTGGTTTACTGGTACTATTTGAGCAGCAGCACATACTGAGAAAGTTCAGAGAAAAGATTTCAGAGCTACCATTAAGCTCACATGTTTAATTACCCTGTTTAACCCCTGCTGGAGATTCCTCAGAGGGATGGATGGAAGTAGAGCGTGTTTTATGTGATTTGCTGTGGTTGTTGAAGACCTTTACACATCTGATATGAATCCTCATACCTGTAACAAATCATGACATCAGCTATTTTCATTTTGACAGGGTGCGGCTTCTGTAAACGGTTAAAACCAGATTTTTCTGCAGCAGCCACAGAGGTTAAAGGTCAAGCTGTGAGTATGCATACCTGTCTCAGCTGTCATGAATATTCATTTGATCTTCAAAGTATACCTGAACACCCAAGTTCACCTGGATTTGAAAGTATACCTGAACACCCAAGTTCACCTGGATTTGAAAGTATACCTGAACACCCAAGTTCACCTGGATTTGAAAGTATACCTGAACACCCAAGTTCACTTGGTTTTGAAAGCATACCTCAACACAGAAGTTCACTTGAACTTCAAAGCGTACCTTAACACAGAAGTTCACTTGAACTTCAAAGTATACCTGAACACCCAAGTTCACTTGGATTTGAAAGCATACCTTAACACAGAAGTTCACTTGGATTTGAAAGCATACCTTAACACAGAAGTTCACCTGGATTTGAAAGCATACCTTAACACCCAAGTTCACTTGGATTTGAAAGCATACCTTAACACAGAAGTTCACTTGAACTTCAAAGCGTACCTTAACACAGAAGTTCACTTGAACTTCAAAGTATACCTGAACACCCAAGTTCACTTGGATTTGAAAGCATACCTTAACACAGAAGTTCACTTGGATTTGAAAGCATACCTTAACACAGAAGTTCACTTGAACTTCAAAGCATACCTTAACACAGAAGTTCACTTGAACTTCAAAACCTACCTTAACACAGAAGTTCACTTGGACTTCAAAGTCTACCTACCGGCCTGGATAGTATAGTTGGTAGAGCGTCTGCTTCGGGACCGGTAGTTCAAGGATCAATCCTTGATCAAGTCACACCTAAGACTTTAAAAGAGGAAGTTGTAACTTCCTCACTTGGCGTTCAGCATGAAGGGGATAGTGCAACGACTGGTTGACCCGTATCAGTATAATGGCTCGGGCGGGGCGGCTTACTTGCCTTCGGTAAGTCGTCTCAGTGAAGCAGCACTAAATAAAAGAGCAGTGGAAATCTGTCCTGCAACAAGGAGGCACATTACACGTACATGTACCCTAATGATTCCTTCGTCGTCATATGACTGAAAAATTGTTGAGTACGGCGTTAAACCCCAAGCACTCACTCACTCACTCAAAGCCTACCTTAACCCAGAAGTTCACTTGAACTTCAAAGCCTACCTTAACACGGAAGTTCACTTGAACTTCAAGGCCTTCCTTAACATGGAAGTTCACTTGGACTTCAAAGCCTAACTTAACCTGGAAGTTTACTTGGACTTCAAAGCGTACCTTAACACCAAAGCTCACTTGGACTTCAAAGCATACCTTAACATCGAAGTTCACGTGGCAAGTTGTATAAATTGTCAAGTTTAGTAGTGCTTTTAAACTAAGTAAATTTTAATTAACTCACATGGTTTAGAGTTCATTTAGAAGTTAAGTATAAATCCTGCTTTGATGAAACTCGGCCTAATTCATGTAATCCCAAATACCAGTGTCTTTCCAGCTTCTAAAATTGTGGTCTCATTCAAACTACATGTAAGACTTGATGTATTTTTAACTAAGGGGCTTCCAGCTGTGAGTGATATGATATGATATAGGTTTTAGTTGGTAGAGATGTGGAGAAGCATCAGTGTCAGATATGTTCAGGTGATATGATACCATCTTCCCTTGGCAGCTTTGAGTTGATGACCATATATAGCACTGATATGATACCATCTTCCCTTGGCAGGTTTTAGTTGGGGTAGATGTGGACAAGCCACATCAGTTCCAGTTAAGGATGGACTACAACATTACAGGCTTCCCTACTATCTATTATTTTGAGTAAGTATACAGAAAAGACTTGTTTCTCGAGCATTCTCACTGTGTATTAATCCTTTGCTAAGATCCGAACAAAACACCACATTTTCCCTTGAGATGTGTTATATTCCTGTCTGCTTGCCATGATGCTTTGCATACGAGTATGGTACAGAGCACCATCTTGCCGTAATGGTCCCACATTGTACATTGCAAGATACATGTGCTGAAGTAGGTCTTCATGTTGTCCTGGCATTATGTTGGTCTGTTGCCACGTTAACAAAATTTCTAAGCCCTATTTCTCAAAACTTGTTTCTGCCGTTAGGCAATGTGTATATGCAATTTACAAAGTCTTGTAACCTCTTTTGTGGCCTATGGTTTCTTCCACCGTAATGCTGGCTGCTGTCGTATAAGTGAAATATTCTTTAGTACAACGTACACCAGTCAGATAAATAAATAAATAATGTGACTGGGTTGGATGTAAAACCCCAAGCGTACATACAAAGTGAGCCCAGAGGTCTGTCTTGGCAGAGTGTCTCCAGTTACTGATCAGCAGACTTGTTGTAGACATGTAAACTCATTATAATAAGATAATCATTTTTGTAAAGAATGTATATTCATCATATGATAATTATTTTTTGCAGAAAAGGACAAATGAAGATGAAGTATGGAGGGGAAAATAATAAAGATGGAATCATAAAGTGGCTTAAAGAGTAAGTTGTTAATCATACTTTTGACAACCTGATTCACAGGAAAATATTTTCAGTTATCTCTGTCCAGGTATTGAATTGGATCAAAACAAAGTGAGTTCTGAAAGAGAGTGACATTATGAAACTGTTCTGAAGCTTCCCCTGAACAAGACCATGTAAAAGCAGTGGATCTCACAATAGTTACACTATAGAATTTTGAGCTTATTATTGGGCTGTAGAAAGTAAAATTTTAATGACCTCATTTATGTTATCTTAGGACAAATGTTTCGACTTTCAGTACCAAAGTCTAGCCATTAACCAGATTTAATCAAGAATAGCTTTGTATAACTAATGCAGCATTGTTAATGCTAATGTACAACTCTACCCCATTGATAGCCCGAGCCAACCCGCAGAGCCCAAAAAGGAAGAGCAGTGGTCAGATGAGGAGAGTGATGTGGTTCACCTGACAGACGATGACTTTGATGACTACCTCAAGTCTCATTCCTCTGTCCTCGTCATGTTTTATGCACCATGTGAGTTCTCATTTCAACTGTATCTGTCATTCACACAATGGTGCAAGATTCTTCAAGATATATTCACTACTAATGAGGTTAGCTGATTGTGGCGAGAAATCCATGGAAGGTAAAGGCAAAGATTAGAGAGAGATTAGTATGTGATCAGATGGACTTTTGTCTTATAATTTGGAAGAAAATTTATGTCGAGCAACAATTCACATTGCATGAAATGTATCCCCTAAATGTTGTCAGTGACAAGTGACCAGCACACCTCTAACATACCATTAGCAGGCCTCTACCATACCATTAGCAGGCCTCTACCATACCATTAGCACACCTTTAACATACCATTAGCACACCTTTAACATACCATTAGCAGGCCTCTACCATACCATTAGCACACCTTTAACATACCATTAGCAGGCCTCTACCATACCATTAGCACACCTTTAACATACCATTAACACACCTCTACCATACCATTAGCAGGCCTCTACCATGTACTTGTCTCCTGAGGATGCACCACTGCAATGATCTGTTGCCATGGTACAGATACTGAATAATGATGGGCATGCTCAGAAGTAACTCTTAGTTACTCTCGTGCGTCTCTGATTTAAATCCCTTTAATGGCAAAGAACCCACTAGCATGAAGAACATGTCAGATGAAAGACCATTCAATATTGTGCATGAAAATAATTTGATTTGTTTTTTTAGAATATTTTTGGACCAAGTAAGTACATTCAAAATTTTTGATTCTACTGTGGCCTTTATTGGGAACAATGATGCCACTTCAACTTTTTGATTGCTATATTTCATCATTCATAATGCATCTTCGTTTAGAATTATGAATGCAATCAACAAATGAACCATGAAACAAACTATTTCCAGCCAAAAATATTGCTGTGACGTCACTGATACCTACAGACCACCATAAAGGGCCTATGTTTTAAATGCATTTTAGCCAGTCAGAAAAATTCTAAAAGAAACAAATCAAACTATTTTCCTGGAAAGTGTTTAAAAGATCTTTCATCTGATAAATACTTTATTTTAGTGTTTTCTTTGCCTTTAAGAAACCCGCAGTAATAGTTTGGGTGAGGAGTGTGGAAGATGTTTTATGTTCAAGTTAGATGTCGGTGATTTCTCCATACTTCTGATAATGGATTGGATGGTTTTAGTCGTCTTTGACAATGGATGGCTCGCCGACTTTGTTTCATGTGGGTTATCATGTACATCGTCAATGTAGTGGGATTTCTTTTTGGCTCTTAAAGTTTCTTGTATGGTGTTTGTATAACAGGAAATAAATATATATGAAGTTATCGCATGTTTTGTGACAAACTTCCCCGAATGATTCATTTTCATCAAGTGGATAGGGAAGTGTTCAACTTACTTGGTTTTATTTTATTCTTTCTGTGCCGATAAGCTAGCTTTATAGTACATGTACATGGTTGTTGCACCATTCAGTCTCTGCCATCATGCTTATCTGACTGACTTCTCATCCCCAGGGTGTGGCCATTGTAAGAAGATGAAACCAGAGTATGTTCAAGCTGCTGCCCAGCTGAAGGAGGACGGGGTAAATGATTTTATTATTTATATGAAGGTGAAATGTCAGGATTTCCATCACGGATCAAAGTTATATTCCACTCGGTTAGATACCAGTTTTGTTATTACATTCTGGTATGTCACACCCAGACGCCATGATGTCATTGGTTTCATGACTTTCCATTCTGACCGGGTTGACATCATAATACAGCTCAAGTCAACTTTGACATTCGTGCATAACGTAACAAGACACCTCATACAAGACGCCTTAGAAAGCCTACAGCTGAAAACATTTGCTTGTATCAAGATATTATCAAAATATAAATAATAAATAGAATATTACACAGTGAAGGTTGAATGCCATAAATCTGTTTCAAGTGGGAGTTTAAAAGGATCATCATTTCCACCATTCAGAAGAAAAATATTTATGATATTCAACCTTCACTGCAATATCCTCAATCCATGTACACGCCACGGAGACAGACTACTGGAAAACTTTGGCTGAGCAATAGTTGCATGAAAGGAAAATGTATGTACCAAACCCATGCCAGACATACTGCACAGGAAAACTGATGTGCACATTAGCCAATATTGAACGTTTTTACACCACAGGAGAATGTACATAGAAGCCTTTGTTGGATGGAATTGTTGGCACAGTGTACACAAAATCTTGCATTGAACTGGGTGTTCAGACCAGGAGAGAATTTGTGTACGAAGAAGCCAGTGTTTTTTTTTGTACATCCTTGTTGTATACATATGTAGATACAGGGCTTTACTACAGGGTATATTTTTACACCACATGGCAGTGCACGTACACAAAAGCCTTTCTTGAATGGAATTTACACCACAAGAGAATGTATCTACCCAAAAAAACACATTGAACGGAACATACACCACAGAAGAATGTATCTACACAAAAAACACATTGAACAGAACTTACACTACAGGAGAGTGTATCTACACAGAAAACCCATTGAACAGAACTTACACCATAGGAGAATGTATCTACCCAAAAAAAAACGATTGAGCAGAATTTACACTACAAGGGAATATATCAACACAAAAACCCATTGAATAGAACTTACACTGCAGGAGAGTGTATCGACACAGAAAACCCATTGAACAGAACTTACATCATGGGAGAATGTATCTACGCAAAAAACCCATTGAGCAGAACTTACACTACAAGAGAAAATATCAACACAAAAACCCATTGAATAGAACTTACACTACAGGAGAGTGTATCGACACAGAAAACCCATTGAACAGAACTTACATCATAGGAGAATGTATCTACGCAAAAAAACCCATTGAGCAGAACTTACACTACAAGAGAAAATATCAACACAAAAACCCATTGAATAGAACTTACACTACAGGAGAATGTATCGACACAGAAAACCCATTGAACAGAACTTACATCGTAGGAGAATGTATCTACGCAAAAAACCCATTGAGCAGAACTTACACTACAAGAGAAAATATCAACACAAAAACCCATTGAATAGAACTTACACTACAGGAGAGTGTATCGACACAGAAAACCCATTGAACAGAACTTACATCATAGGAGAATGTATCTACGCAAAAAACCCATTGAGCAGAACTTACACTACAAGAGAAAATATCAACACAAAAACCCATTGAATAGAACTTACACTACAGGAGAGTGTATCGACACAGAAAACCCATTGAACAGAACTTACATCATAGGAGAATGTATCTACGCAAAAAACCCATTGAGCAGAACTTACACTACAAGAGAAAATATCAACACAAAAGCCCATTGAATAGAACTTACACTGCAGGAGAGTGTATCGACACAGAAAACCAATTGAACAGAACTTACACCATAGGAGAATGTATCTACGCAAAAAACCCATTGAGCAGAATTTACACTACAAGAGAATATATCAAAACAAAAACCCATTGAATAGAACTTACACTGCAGGAGAGTGTATCGACACAGAAAACCCATTGAGCAGAACTTACACTACAAGAGAAAAAATCAACACAAAAGCCCATTGAATAGAACTTACACTACAGGAGAATGTATCGACACAGAAAACCCATTGAACAGAACTTACATCATAGGAGAATGTATCTACGCAAAAAACCCATTGAGCAGAATTTACACTACAAGAGAAAATATCAACACAAAAGCCCATTGAATAGAACTTACACTGCAGGAGAGTGTATCGACACAGAAAACACATTGAACAGAACTTAAACCATAGGAGAATGTATCTACGCAAAAAACCCATTGAGCAGAATTTACACTACAAGAGAAAATATCAACACAAAAGCCCATTGAATAGAACTTACACTGCAGGAGAGTGTATCGACACAGAAAACACATTGAACAGAACTTACACCATAGGAGAATGTATCTACGCAAAAAACCCATTGAGCAGAATTTACACTACAAGAGAATATATCAAAATAAAAACCCATTGAATAGAACTTACACTGCAGGAGAGTGTATCGACACAGAAAACCCATTGAACAGAACTTACACCATAGGAGAATGTATCTATGTAAAACCCATTGAACAGTACTTAAACCATATGATGATTTATGTGCTCAGAAGCCTTCAGTAGGCAGTATATTTACACCACTGGAACACTGTTTGGAAACAAAATATATTTAGCTAGACTTTGGAGACAAAACTACATATGTTGAGTTGGCCAGTTTCAGGGCTTCCCAAAAAGTATAATTTTATGGGTCAACACAGAAAAATGCCTTTAGAATATGTTTGAATAAACATCTTGCAAACATGTGAAAAGGTTGAAGAATTACAGTGTATAACATGCTCAGATAGAGGTCAAGTTATATGCAGATTTTAATGTAATGACATGTGAGTTTATTATGATCTCAGAGTAGTTAAGATTTAACATTATGATGTTTACATGATAACATGAAGACCTTGCTGGCCAGTGCTGTCACTTCAACCAATTATCCTCTGACCAATGAGGTATCTGGTTCAAGTCCAGCTTATGTTCGTTGGTTTTGTTAATCTGAGACACATGATGAGGAGCAGTTTGGTTCTCTTTGGTTTCAGCACATATGAATCTGACCAACTTCTTTAATATAAGTTAAATATGTTTTTACTGACATGCTAAACACACACCCATCAAATAACTAAATATTTCATGAAATGTGTGTTCAGATAGATGCAACACTGGCAGCTTTGGATTCCACAAAGCATAAAGCTGGAGAGAAGTTTGAAGTAAAGGGCTTCCCAACAGGTGATCATTTGTGTTTTATCTAATATTGTATTTATTGCCAAATTATGTTCACTTATACTTCAGAATGTGTAATATGCAGCCTTGCAAGTTTAAAATTTTGGTGTGAAATCTTTTTACATTTGCATGTATACATGTACACCTGTCCACAAGATATAAAGTTGTAATAGTTGAGGACTGAAAAATTGAAAAAGACTTGTTCATTGACACTAATTTTTTGCTTTTCATTTCTTTCATATTCTTCCTGGTTACAGTGAAATATTTTAAGTAAGTAGAAATTTTCTTTCTGTGAATTTATGATGTTGAGGGTATAATAATTTCTATTATATACACATGTATATAATGTATGTACAGATGCGGCTTACTTGCCGTCGGTAAGGCGTCTCAGTGAAGCAGCACTAGAAAAAGGACTTCTTCGTCGTAATGTGACTGAAAAATTGTTAAGTATGACGATAAACCCTAAGCAATCACTCACTTACTCAATATTGTGTTAAACCTTCCTGCATGATAGTCATTTTTCCTTTTTTGTAGAGATGGGGAGTTTCTGTATGATTTTAACGAGAGAACAGCAGATAAGCTTGTGGAGTTCATGAAAGAGTGAGTCTGTTTAACATTATGGCTACATAGAAGTATATCAGTGAGTCTGTTTAACATTATGGCTATATAGAAGTATATTACTGAGTCTGTTTAACATTATGGCTACATAGAAGTATATTACTGAGTCTGTTTAACATTATGGCTACATAGAAGTATATTACTGAGTCTGTTTAACATTATGGCTACATAGAAGTATATTAGTGAGCCTGTTTAACATTATGGCTACATAGAAGTATATTACTGAGTCTGTTTAACATTATGGCTACATAGAAGTATATCAGTGAGTCTGTTTAACATTATGGCTACATAGAAGTATATTACTGAGTCTGTTTAACATTATGGCTACATAGAAGTATATTACTGAGTCTGTTTAACATTATGGCTACATAGAAGTATATTAGTGAGTCTGTTTAACATTATGACTACATAGAAGTATAATTGACTAATGCTGGTCCACAGTAAAATACAGCTTATTTAATAGTGTTGTTTTCTTTGCCTTGACCTGCAAAAAGTTGCCAAATGCCATACCAAATGTAGTTACTTCTTATTCCAAGCATTCATCTGCTTGATATGGCAAATACAAAAGTAAAATATGCTAGAGTATAGAAAAAAGTAATAATTGAGAATAAATGAATGGAAATGTGCTACTTCAATGATGCCAAAGTATTCTTTGTTAAGTGTTAAGACAAGTGTCTGTACTCAGAATAACTGACCCCCTTCTAGTAAGGGGGATTATATTATCTTGTGTAGTCTTCATTGGTTACATGTACTTGTATCAATGAAGGTATATACATGTTATCATGACGTTAACTGAGGAATTATTGTTGCCAGTCCTAAGGAACCGCCGCCCCCACCTCCCCCAGAGCCCAAGTGGGAGGAGACAGAAAGTGATGTGCATCACCTTACGGAAGAGACCTTCAAACCATTCCTCAAGAAAAAGAAACATTCTTTAGTTATGTTTTATGCACCATGTAAGTAGCCTCATGACATCAGGCAATTTATGTGTGTTCATTTTGTCTTAGTATTAAGACTGGTGTGGTATTAAGACATGATCGCTGATTGTAGAGACGTGGTCCCTGATTTTGAAGACGTGGTCCCTGATTTTGAAGACGTGGTCCCTGATTGTAAAGACATGGTTGCCGATTGTAAAGACATGGTTGCTGATTGTAAAGATGTGGTCGCTGAATGTAAAGAGGTGGTCCCTGATTGTAACGAAGTGGTTGCTGATTGTAAAGACATTGTCGCTGATTGTAAAGACATTGTCGCTGATTGTAAAGACATGGTCGCTGATTGTAAAGATTTTTCAGTGATCATAGGGCCATTTGTTCAGTCGTACCTTTGTTGAAGACAACTTGTCTTCCACCAGTCTAAAACTCTAATCTGCACTCCACATGTTGGGAAGTTCGCCATTGACTTGCCACAGGTCCAAAGTTTACCAGCGTGACTGTGAATACTCGTTGTTGTCGTGTCATGAAAAATTCCCAAGTATAGTGTTAAGCATGAAGTCTTGGTCGCTAACGGAAAAGTCCTAGTACGTGGAGCTGAATGAAAAGTCTTTTATCGCCCGTTCAAATGTTACAGCCTCTGTGTGTGGAACGTTTAGTAGATGTGTGAGAAGTCATGAACATTGAGTGAAATGTCTTTCATTGCCTATTCAAATGTTATAGCCTCTGTGTGTGAAACGTTTAGTAGATGTGTGAGAAGTCATGAACATTGAGTGAAATGTCTTTTATCGCCCATTCAAATGTTATAGCCTCTGCGTGTGTGGAACATTTAGTAGATGTGTGAGAAGTCATGAACATTGAGTGAAATGTCTTTTATCGCCCATTCAAATGTTATAGCCTCTGTGTGTGTGGAACGTTTAGTAGATGTGTGAGAAGTCATGAACATTGAGTGAAATGTCTTTTATCGCCCATTCAAATGTTATAGCCTCTGTGTGTGTAGAACGTTTAGTAGATGTGTGAGAAGTCATGAACATTGAGTGAAATGTCTTTTATCGCCCATTCAAATGTTATAGCCTCTGCGTGTGTGGAACGTTTAGTAGATGTGTGAGAAGTCATGAACATTGAGTGAAATGTCTTTTATCGCCCATTCAAATGTTATAGCCTCTGCGTGTGTGGAACATTTAGTAGATGTGTGAGAAGTCAGGATTATTGAGTGAAATGTCTTTCATTTCCTATTCAAATGTTATAGCCTCTGTGTTTGGAACATTTAGTAGATGTGTGAGAAGTCATGAACATTGAGTGAAATGTCTTTTATCGCCCATTCAAATGTTATAGCCTCTGTGTGTGTGGAGCCTCTGTGTGTGAAACGTTTAGTAGATGTGTGAGAAGTCATGAACATTGAGTGAAATGTCTTTTATCGCCCGTTCAAATGTTATAGCCTCTGTGTGTGAAACGTTTAGTAGATGTGTGAGAAGTCATGAACATTGAGTGAAATGTCTTTTATCGCCCATTCAAATGTTATAGCCTCTGCGTGTGTGGAACGTTTAGTAGATGTGTGAGAAGTCATGAACATTGAGTGAAATGTCTTCTATCGCCTATTCAAATGTTATAGCCTCTGTGTGTGGAACGTTTAGTAGATGTGTGAGAAGTCATGAACATTGAGTGAAATGTCTTTTATCGCCCATTCAAATGTTATAGCCTCTGTGTGTGTGGAACGTTTAGTAGATGTGTGAGAAGTCATGAACATTGAGTGAAATGTCTTTTATCGCCCGTTCAAATGTTATAGCCTCTGTGTGTGAAACGTTTAGTAGATGTGTGAGAAGTCATGAACATTGAGTGAAATGTCTTTTATCGCCCATTCAAATGTTATAGCCTCTGTGTGTGTGGAACGTTTAGTAGATGTGTGAGAAGTCATGAACATTGAGTGAAATGTCTTTTATCGCCCGTTCAAATGTTATAGCCTCTGTGTGTGAAACGTTTAGTAGATGTGTGAGAAGTCATGAACATTGAGTGAAATGTCTTTTATCGCCCATTCAAATGTTATAGCCTCTGCGTGTGAAACGTTTAGTAGATGTGTGAGAAGTCATGAACATTGAGTGAAATGTCTTTTATCGCCCATTCAAATGATATAGCCTCTGCGTGTATGGAACATTTAGTACATGTGTGAGAAGTCATGAACATTGAGTGAAATGTCTTTTATCGCCCATTCAAATGTTATAGCCTCTGTGTGTGAAACGTTTAGTAGATGTGTGAGAAGTCATGAACATTGAGTGAAAAGTTTCGGTAACTACATGTAAGTGAGAAGTCTTAGTCTTTGAGTCAGAATACTTAGTCACTGAGTGAGAAGTTTTGGTCTGGGATTGAGAAGTCCTGCATGAAGTTGCTGAGAAAGAAGTCTGATTGTAGACTATTTCTTAGAAAGAAATGTGTTATAATTCTCTTTCCTGTTGTAGGGTGTGGCCATTGTAAAAAAGCCAAGCCTGAATTCATGGCAGCTGCCTCCACACATAAAGACGATCCAAAAGTAAGAGTCCTGTGGGGTACTGTAAGGGCATACACTGAATATGTACCAGCCTCTCTCAGTGTAATGTTGTGGCGTATATTACTCAGACCATCATCAACAGTTACATGTTGTACCAGTTCATGTTCCACATAAATACATATTAACATAAATACATATATAAATAACATATTTTCCAGTCTGATTTTCATTTTTGTTTATTTTACCAAAGGGAGCTATATAGTCATTAGATAATTACATCAAGAAATGTAGCATACACCGTACGCCTACCATACAGCGACCTATAAACTTGCCTCAAATCTGTGGTTCAGCTGCAGTAAATCCATGCCTGGTCCGCAATCAAGTCCATGAACTAAGCGTGGATTTTATGTGACCAATCCGCGGATTTTATGCAATGTCCTAAAATGTTTAGTTGCGCAGATTAGTCAAGCGTGTGTTCAGTGACTGCCGGTCAATATTTTGTAGCCAAGATAATGGAGGGAACAACATAGAGTGAATAATTTTTTCAAAACATGTATTGAAAACTTTACAACAATAAGTGAACACATGTCGAGTCAAATCTTTCTGTTCAGTGCAGTTGTTCAAAACAAAATCAGTTAGCCAGTCTAACCTGTTTTAGCCAATCATATCTTTTGAAAACAACATCAGTTAGCTAGTCTAACTGTTTTAGCCAATCATATCTTTTGAAAACAAAATCAGTTAGCCAGTCTAACCTGTTTTAACCAATCATATCTTTTGAAAACAACATCAGTTAGCCAGTCTAACTGTTTTAGCCAATCATATCTTTTGAAAACAAAATCAGTTAGCCAGTCTAACCAGTTTTAGCCAATCATATCTTTTGAAAACAACATCAGTTAGCCAGTCTAACTGTTTTAGCCAATCATATCTTTTGAAAACAAAATCAGTTAGCCAGTACAACTGTTTTAGCCAATCATATCTTTTGAAAACAAAATCAGTTAGCCAGTCTAACTGTTTTAGCCAATCATATCTTTTATTACTCACTGAAGCTCGTGTTAACACATTTAAAACTAGAAATACAGGAGAGCAGGGCTGACCCGGATGAAGAAATCCTGCCAAAATTTCCCATGTGGTCTCTCGGCATTTATCTTGAATAAGTTTCCTAATCGTACAACATTTCAAGTTTTTATACTCTTTCTTGTCAAGTCACATGAATGAAGGATGAGCAGCATTTAGCCATCTTTTCCCACTCCTCTGTAGATGCACAAGCAACTACTTGTCCCAAGAAAAGAGTTCACATTAAAAAATTAAGGCTGTATGGTTGTACAGTGACAAGATAAAAACCCTGCAATTCCATTACGATTTTGGGTCAATAAATCACGAACAATGCCAATGCCTTTTTTTTTTTAAATTTATTTGTGTGGCAGCATCTCGGCAGCATCCTCCAAAACATAGTCATTTCATGTTGTTGATGCGCTCGCAAGTGTGAAGGTGGGCAAATGGCAGATTTACTTGAAAAATCTTGCATGCCAAAAACCAGTTCATCAAAGGATTGAGATTTTAGGTGCGAGGTACGTATCCGCATAAATGGACAAGTCGTGGACAGGTGGCAGTTCCAGTACGACTTGACTGTGATTGATGTGTCCACAATCTGTGGTCAATGTCTTGAATCCGTTACCTCTGGGGGAAGTTAAGTGTTGGGCATACTTTACTTGGCATACCAAAAACACCATTCAGTTCCTTAAGGCGAATTTTTGTGTATCATATTTTAAAATATAGTATGACATGCACACAGTGTTGTAAGCCTGTTTTTTTTTCCCACTAGGTAGCCTTTGCAGCACTGGACTGTACAACCCAAGTTACTGTCTGTACCCAACATGAGGTTACAGGTTACCCAACATTCAAATATTTCAACTACGGCAAAAATCCCAAAAATTATATGGGCGGGAGAGAGGTAAGGTTCATATTTGCAGTGATGTAACTAGATTGTTGTTTTTCTGTGCTCCTATCGTTGAAAGATCTGACACACTGATAGTTTACTGGAGCACAAGACTGCTGGTTTCCGTAGCAAGCTGACCCTCTACAGCTAGACATGGTTGACAGTGCCAGTTTGTGTCATAGATGTAATCTGCTAAGGATAAAACATGTTGCTGTTACGGTTAAAATGTTAGGATTAATAATTGGTTGGCTTTACCATTTAACTCTTGGGAGTTGTCTCCCTTTGGTTATAATTGTCTTGGATAGTTAGGATTGTTTCATGATATATATTTACAGATTAGATGCCCACCTTCTGACCTGATCTCCATGATACAATCAGATCCAGTTCATATTCAGGATAGTAGACAGACAAAAAAATTGACCGCTGTAGATATCAGTGACAATGGAATTCAGAGAATAACTCTACGTTAAAACATTATCACATGCAGTATGAGCTGGTATTTGATTTGTGTTCGCAGGAGAATGACTTTGTGAACTTCATGAAGGACCCACTTAGCACAGGAACCCTACCGTCTTCAACCCCCGCCCCACCCTCACGTACCCCAGGGGAGGACTGGACAGATATTGATGGGTCAGAAAATGTCAATATCCTTACGGGCAAAAACTTTGACTCCTTCATCAAAGAGCATAAGTCTGTGCTGATCATGTTCTATGCGCCTTGTGAGTCTACTTTACACTGTAGTATTCCCCATTTGTCACATCTTTGCATGTAGGTTGCCAGAATATGACTGAAGTGCTGACAATGTTCTGTTAAAACCCAATCATTATCTGTTCAAATTTATGTGTACAAGACAGGAGTTTCTCATCTAGATTATAATCTTTCTCAAGACATGACGAAAAACCACAGATTCTGGCAGCATTCTACCGTAAACTGCAGTTTTAACTTTAACTGATGAATCCCAGAAAAAAACCCACCTATATGCATATCTGTAACTGCTCACCTAATTCAGGCCACCAGGTGTATCAGTTGAGGCCATTTTGTAGGTTTGTTAATTGAGGCCATTTTGTTGGTCTTTAAGGGGCACTCTGCTGAAAATGGCCCAGGTTACCAGACCAGTGTCAAACCAGTCCCTTGACCATTGAGATCACATGTCAATCCCTTGTCCAATGAGGTCACATGTCAGACCAGTGACCAATGAGGTCACATGTCAGTCCCTTGACCAGTGAGGTCACATGATTTGGTGTTAATGATTGTCTCAGTACTGATTTTAAATGTTATTTAAAATCAATCCCACCTGTGTACATGTATAGTACGTGTGTTTGATGTTGTGAACTTTGCTCTGTTAACCAGGGTGTGGACATTGTAAGGCTATGAAGCCAGATTATGGGAGAGCTGCTACAAGTCTGAAGTCAGAAGGGGTGAGTTCTTATGTGTCTGAAGTCGAGTTGCCATGGTGCCATGGTCATGTCCACCAGTGAGATTCATGATGAACTAGTGGAATGAAAATATTACACATGAACTAAGTCTGTGCTGTAAATCGTGTATCATATTCAAGCTTTAAACTCTGACATAAATCAAACTCCCTTTGTGGAGTCTGTCCCTGTAGAATATATGGTGATGTATGACTTTGGGAACGTGTGAAGGCCAGTATGACCATGAATGATGTTAGAAACTCACAGGAACTGCCATAGTAGGCTGACAGTAGATAGCTGTGCTGACCTGTATTCTGTGTGGTGCTTACAGGTTTCTGGTTCTCTAGCTGCTGTTGATGCCACACTGGACGATGCACTGGCTGCTAAGTACAGTATTAGGAGTTACCCAACAAGTAAGAGAAAGGGTTTTCCATATTTAAAGTGAGCAGATTGGTGAAAAACTGCAGTGGTTTGACAATTGAAAACATCTACATTATTTTTCATTTTTTATCAGTTCTGATCAAATCGCAAATGTCTCATTGAAAAAGGTCTTTTAAAATTTTATTTTAATTTCATTCGGTATTTAAATTTGAAGCTAAACAGTGCAAGTTAAAAAAAAAACTTTTGAGAATATTCCAGGCTGTTGTCGACCTAAATTGTTTAACAGTGATTTTTGTTTCTTTTTTTCATGATGTTGTGGTTAACAGTAAAATATTTCAAGTAAGTATGTAAATATTCTGTCTAAGTTATTGTACAATAAAATATCTCTTAACTGAGAGTTCTCCCAGAGTACAGTACAACAACAACAACAAAGCGTATATCTTGTTTCTAACCCTGTTTAACATGGCTGTTGTCGAGGTATAGGGACACATATACATGTTCTAAAGAGTATATCAAGAAGTCAGGAGCAGTTGATAGCTGGAAAGGAGCTTCTGAAACATCTGCATTGTGGGCCCACGCAGATTGCAATATGTATGTTTGGGCAGTTAGGTTTGTTCCGTGATGGAAGTGTAAAGTTTCCAGGTTTCTGTCTGTGAAGTTTTGTAACTCCAGTTTTCTCTGATGTTAACTTTAACCAACTACATGTAACTGAATCATTCTTTGGTAACGTTTAAAACAACAATAAGTTAAGGAAGTGAAGTAAATGAAAAGGGCTGAGTGACTGAGGGAGTTAACATGTCAACGCGGCGCATTAACCCAGGAGCCTCCCACCAATTCGGTCACTGTGAGTTCAAGTACAGCTCATGCTGGCTTCCTCCCTGGCGATGCGTGGGATTGTCTGCCAGCAACCTGTGGATGGTTGTGGTTTTCCCTGGGCTCTTCCTGCTTTTCTCCCACCATAATGCTGGCCACCATCATAGAAGTCAAATATTCTTGAGTACGGTGTTAAACACCAATCATATAAATAAATAAATAAATCGAACAAGTGAAATATCGTTGATTGTGGTGTTTAAATTTGGTCAGATCTCATGTAGATGTTTTCATTAGCCCATGTATGTTAAAACCATACATGTACTTATACATGTAATCAGTAGGCTATTTATTATGTTGTGTTTTTGTATAAAGGTAATGGCCACTAATAAAAGTCATCAGTATTAGTCTTGGCATTTTTGAGTGGGAAAGATCCTGGTATTTCTCAATATCCAATTTTGTTTTCATTCTGACAGGGATGGAGCTTTTGCATTTGATTACACTGGAGGGAGAAAAGACACCGATCTGATTTCATTTATGAAAAGGTGATTCTTATCAAATTCTGAAGAATTGATACAAGCTTATCACAGGTGCTGGAGTCTTTCAGCAACAGTTGTTTAAAACCACTTCATTGATGTGGAACAATGTTAATCATGATTACATGTACCATATATAGATCCTTTTGTCCTATATCTGCAGACTTTACCTACAAAATTAATGTTTACACCCATGTAACAAATGACACAAGTCTGTACTTAAATTAATTTATGCACTTTGAAATGAACTTTATTAAAACATGGTTATGCATATTGGATTGTGTGTTGGACAAATTAGGCAGAAAAAGGTGTTATCTTCACTTCATTGTATTTTTCACTTATATATTTTACTACCAGTATCCATTTCGATATTGCTGGTAGAAGTACATCACACAATGACTCAAACTTTTTGGATGAAATTAAAAAAGAGGAGATGAGAGAGAATCTAAATGTAGAAGTACATGTACATACAAAGGTGGTACATTTACGTATACTTGTAGAATTATAGCGCTTAAGATGGGACACTCAGAAAATACTTCTTAAACCTAATGTCAAAGTATTTTTCGAAAGTTAGATTCAGTTTTATCTTTGTTGGAAAAAGTTTGAGTTAACTGTGTGATACTTTGATCTTTAACTTTTTGGACTTGACACTAGATTTTCCACAGTGTAACATTTGATTCGTCGATTTATTTCCAGCCCTAAGGCTCCACCTCCACCCCCACCCCCTGAGCCAGAATGGAGTGAGGAGAAAAGTGATGTCAGTTTCCTGACCAAGGATAATTTTGCTCAATTTATCAAAGACCACAAGTCTGTTTTGATCATGTTTTATGCACCATGTAAGTGTACAAGTATTTTGGGGGATTTTTTTAAGCACTATGTAAATGTACAAGTATTTTGGGGATGTTTATGCACCAAGTAAATACGTACAAGTATTTAAAGGATGTTGATGCACCATGTAAGTGTACAAGTATTTGGGAATGTGCTACATGTATGCACCACATATAAAGGGTGCAAGTATTTTAGGGATGTTATCTGCACCACATATAAAGTGTACGAGTATTGAAGGGATGTTTATGCACCATGTATAAAGTGTACAAGTATTTTAGGGATGTTTTCTGCACCACATATAAAGTGTACGAGTATTGAAATGATGTTTATGCACCATGTATAAAGTGTACAAGTATTTTAGGGATGTTATCTGCACCACATATAAAGTGTACGAGTATTGAAATGATGTTTATGCACCATGTATAAAGTGTACAAGTATTTTGGGGATGCGTTTTTGTGCCATGTAAGTGTACAAGTATTTTGGGGATGTTTATGCCCCATGTATCATGTGTACAAGCATTTTGGGGATGCTGTATGTACCATTTAAGTGTACAGATGTTTTAGGTCATATTTTATACAACCATATGCAGCTGTGTGCAAGTCTACTAGTCTGTTTTGGTCATGTTTTAATACAGCTATGTCCGCTGTGTTTCAACTCTGTTCCGCTATATGTGTTACACCTCTATTCCGCTATCTGTGTAGCACCTCTGGCCCGCTATCTATGTATCACCTCTGGCCCACTATCTGTGTATCGCCTGTGATCTACTATCTGTGTATTACCTCTGGTCCACTATCTGTGTATCACTTCTTGTCCACTGTCTATTTATCATCAATCCGGGGTCGAGTCACACCTAAGACTTTAAAAGAAGAAGCTGTAACTTCCTCGCTTGAGGATCAGCATGAAGGGGATAGTGCAACGACTGGTTGACCCGTATCAGTATGATGGCTCAGGCGGGGGCGGCTTACATGCCTTCCGTAAGTCGTCTCAGTGAAGCAGCACTAGATAAAAAGAGTGGTGGAAATCCATCCTGTGAAAAGGAGGCACATTACATACACCATAACGATTCCTTCGTCATTATATGACTGAAAAATTGTTGAGTACGACCTTAAACCCCAAGCACTTACTCACTCTGTGTATCACCTCTGGCCCACAATCTGTGTATCATCTTGCCCATCTTCTGTGTATCACCTTTGTGTCACTATCAGTGTATCAACTCTGGCCTGACATGTGTAACACCTCCACTATCTCTTTATCACCTCTGGCTCACTATTTGTGTATCCTCTTCTGTTCCACTATCTGTGTATCACCTCTGTTCCACTATCTGTGTATCACCTCTGGACCACTGTGTATCACCTCTGGTCCACTATCTGTGTATCACCTCTGGACCACTATCTGTATATTACCTGTGGACCACTATCTGTATATTACCTGTGGCCCACTGTGTATCACCTCTGGACCACTATCTGTATATTACCTGTGGCCCACTATCTGTGTATCACCTCTGGACCACTATCTGTATATTACCTGTGGCCCACTATCTGTGTATCACCTCTGGTCCACTGTCTGTGTATTACCTATGGCTTACCTATCACCTCTGGTCCGCTATCTGTGTATCACCTCTTGTCCACTATCTGAGCATCACCTTTGTTCCACAATGTGTGTATCACCTCTGGTTCGCCTATCTGTGTATCACCTCTGGCTCGCTATATGTGTATCACCTCTGGCTCGCTATCTGTGTATCACCTCTGGCTCATTGTCTGTGTAACACCTCTGGCTCATTGTCTGTCTACCGACTGTTGCAGGGTGTGGTCACTGTAAGAGAATGAAGCCTGCGTTCACCTCGGCTGCTGCTGTCATGGTGAAAGAGGTTCCAGGAGGGAAGCTGGCAGCAGTGGATGCCACTAAGAACCAGGACTTGGCCAAACAGTATGGGGTTAAAGGTTACCCTACCCTCAAGTATTTTAAGTAAGTAACGATCCACTTTATTTTCTGATTATCAGCTGACTTTGCAGAAAAATGCATTCTTTGCGTAAGAGGTGAACCCTGGACTAGTTCATACATTTTTAATAGTTCTTGCTTCTTTTGATTGGGTTGTGAATAGGCATGTATGTAGAGCATAGTGAAAGACCATCATAAAGAGGGTTGCATTTACACAGTTTTCCTCAATAAGTACGGAAGGAAGGCACTTTAATATGTGGTGAGACCCAGATAATGCTGCTATATTCAACTGAAGGTGTAATTGGCAGTCAAAGACTGGGATGGAATAAGCACGCAATATTTTGTTTATCCCTTAAACAACTATAATTGTACATGTATATAACTGAAGACATTCATTTTAGGGTTGACATTTTAGTATTATCTATTGAGCTTTAACTTTTTATGGACAGCCTCAAAATACCAAGTAAAATAATGTAGAGGAAAAATGTCTCCAAGAAGGAAAAGCTGCTTGTTTCAGAAATGAAGAGAATCAATTGAAGTGTCAGTCTGAATTAAAAAAATTATCACGTTTCAGAAATGGAAAGGATAAGTTGATGTGTGAGTTTAAATTTGAAGGATGACGTACTTGTTTCAGAAATGGAGAGCATCAGTTGAAGTTTCAGTTGAAGTTTAAATTTGAAGGATGACATGCTTGTTTCAAAAAATGGAGAAAATCAGTTGAAATGTCAGTTCAAATATGAAGGATGAGATGCTTGTTTCAGAAATGGAGAGGATCAGTTGAAGTTTCAGTTGAAGTTTAAATTTGAAGGATGACATGCTTGTTTCAGAAATGGAGAGGATCAGTTTAAGTACACAGGAGGAAGATCAGAAGAGGATTTGGTGGCCTTTATGAAAGAGTAGGTGTAAATTAAAGTTAATATCTGCCTTTTGGTGGAATAAGGTTCCAGATATTCCTCAGACATGTCTTTTGGTCCCCTTTTATTTTATTAACAAAATTAACACTGTACCCTTGGGTTCTTGCTTGTAGTTATGCTTTGTCAGGTCATTTGATGAACATGTTCTCGTTATTGATGCCAGCATGAGGCCAGTGACTTTCCCCTGTAAGTGAACTGTTGTACTAGTGAAACGTTCTTGAGTACAGCATTAAATGACAGTCAGATAAACTATTAATTAGTTTTGAAGAAAAGATCTGCAAAAACTGCCCAGTCATTCTTTGAAAGCAGGTAATGTTAAATTCGAGTTGACTAAACATTTGTACATATCTCTTTCAGTCCCAAGCCCCCAGCGCCCCCGCCCCCAGCAGAACCTGCCTGGAGCACAGTGCCCAGTGCGGTGAAGCATCTTACTGAGGCCAACTTTACAGACACCCTCGCAAACAAAGACGGCGCCCTTGTGATGTTTTATGCCCCCTGGTGCGGCCATTGCAAGAAAGCCAAACCCGAGTTTCAAGCAGCAGCTGATGCATGGAAGGATAAAAAAAACATTATATACGCTGCAGTGGACTGCACATCAAATAGAGGTAAAATAGTTGTCATCATTGCATCATAGATGAAATACTTGTGCTCTTATGAAGATAAAGTAACAATTTGGAAAATCTTTGCTGTTTATATGACTTTCATTCCTAAGATAATAGACAAGTGTTGTCTTTATGAATTGCTGTGAATAATTTGCTTTTCATACAACATGTCTTAAAACTTGGTTAGATAATTGTACATTTATGTTCCATCTATCTGTTGCAGATATCTGTAATAAACATGGAGTCAAAGGTTATCCAGCTCTGAAGTATTATGTAAAAGGAGAGTTTAAATCTGAGTACAGCGGCGGTCGCTCAGAGTACAGTTTTACCACCTTCGTCACTGAGAAAGCTGGTGACAAAAAGGCAGGGAAGAAAGAGGAGTTGTAGCTGTCTGCTCAAAGGGTGGTCAAGTTTTAAAAAATTCTTGTAGATACAATTTAATTAAAAAATTAGAAAACTTTGTAATTTGTTCTTGTTATATATCAGATGTGTTCAGATGAATATCCGTAGTCCTTACAGGTAGCTCTGAAGTTTTCATATAAATATCTGTAATCCTTACAGGTAGTGTTTAGATAAATATCTGTAATCCTTACAGGTAGTGTTCAGATAAATATCTGTAATCCTTACAGGTAGTGTTCAGATAAATATCTGTAATCCTTACAGGCAGTGTTCAGATAAATATCTGTAATCCTTACAGGTAGTGTTCAGATAAATATCTGTAATCCTTACTGGTAGTGTTCAGATAAATATCTGTAGTCCTTACAGGTAGTTCTGAAGTGTTCAGATGAATATCCGTAGTCCTTACAGGTAGTTCTGAAGTTTTCATATAAATATCTGTGATCCTTACAGGTAGTGTTCAGATAAATATCTGTAATCCTTACAGGTAGTGTTCAGATAAATATCTGTAATCCTTACAGGTAGTGTTCAGATAAATATCTATAAGCCGTACAGGTAGTTCTGAAGTGTTTGGATGAATATCTATAGGTCGTACAAGTAGTTCTAAAGTATTTAGATAAATATCTGTAGTCCTTACAGGTAGTTCTGAAGTGTTTGGATGAATATCTATAGGTCGTACAGGTAGTTCTGCAGTGTTCAGATGAATATCTGTAGTTCTTACTAGTAATTCTGAAGTGTTTGGATGAATACCTATAGCCCTGACAAGTAGCTCTGTTAGTCATTACAGGTAGTTCTGAAGTGTTTAGATGAATCTATGTAGTCCTGAAGTGTTCAGAAGACACTCTGTTGTTCTGAGATGTGCAGATGAGTCTCTGTAGTTCTGAAGTGCTCCAGTGAGGCTATGTAGTCCTGAAGTGTTCAAATGAGCCTGTGTATTTCTGAAGTGTTCAGATGAGACCATGTAGTTTTGAAGTGTTCAGATGAGTCTCTGTAGTTTTGTAGTGTTCATGTGAGTCTCTCTAGTTCTGAAGTGTTAAGATGAGGATGTGTATTTCTGAAGTGTTCAGATGAGTTTGTAGTTCTGAAGTGTTCAGATGAGTCAGTAGTTCTGAAGTGTTCAGATGAGTCTGTAGTTCTGAAGTGTTCAGATGAGTCTCTGTAGTCCTGGAGTGTTCAGATGATCCTATGTAGTGATGAAGTGTTCAGATGAGGATGTGTAGTTCTGAGGTGTTGAGATCATGTGTAGTTCTGGAGTTGAGATCATCGTGTGTATATGTAGTCCTGGAGTATTCAGATGAGTCAGTGTGGTCCTGGAGTGTTATGATGAGCCTGTGTAGTTCCGAAGTCTTCAGATGAGTCAGCATAGTCCTGGAGTGCTGATATCATGCGTAGTTCTGGAGTTGAGATCATTCTGTGTATATGTAGTCCTGGAGTGTTCAGATGAGTCAGTGTAGTCCTGGAGTGTTCAGAGGAGTCAGTGTAGTCCTGGAGTGTTCAGAGGAGTCAGCGTAGTCCTGGAGTGTTGAAATCATGTGTAGTTCTGGAGTTGAGATCATCCTGTGTATATGTAGTCCTGGAGTGTTCAGATGAGTCTCTGTAGTTCTGGAGTGTTCAGATGAGCCTGTAGTTTTGGAGTGTTCAGATGAGCCTGTAGTTCTGGAGTGTTCAGATGAGCCTGTAGTTCTGGAGTGTTCCAATGAGGCTCTGTAGCTGTGTAGTGTACAGATGAACATGTGTAGTTCTGAAGTGGGCAGATGAGCCTGTTCAATTCTGAGGTGTATCACACATATCTATTTCTAGTCTTCACATAAATGTACTAGTATGTACTTCAGAAGTGTTAAAATGCACATTCGCTGTGTTTTGACGAATATGTGGCATTGAAATGTTCAGACAAATCTCTGCAGGTCAGATGAGCATATGAGGTTCTGATGTAGTGATACATTATTAAAAGTCACCCATTCAGTTGAAATAATGCCGATTATTTCCTCCATTGCGAGCCTGATGCCACACCTGATCCTGAATGAGGTTCTGTTGGATGGCAAGTAGAAAAGTTCTCTCAACACCAGTGACGGTCCCTGGCTCACAGGCTGCAGCAACTTAAAAAGAAAGCTAGATGTATTTTTTGATGCCAGGTTAGATGTGGTGATTTCTCCAGCTTTCCAGTCTGCACCATAACCTGACTGCTGTCATATGGGTGAAATATTGAGGCAGTCTGGTGTAAATACATGTATGTCAAAATATTCCCGAGGGGCAGCTGGAGGAAAGACAGGCTGGCTTGAAACGTAAAGTACAGTTTGTAGCTGGCAGTATTATAAAGTCATCTGAGAAGTTTCCCCACAGACACTTGACCGATGAGATCCTGTGGTTTTATTCTTAGTCTTGCTTGCTGGGCTGGACATCGGCCAGGCTCTCAGCAGGTCGAGATGGTTTCTTGACAACGGTTACGCGATCATTTGAATTACGCCAACAGTCTGAAAGATCTAGTTAACAGAATACCTGAAATACACCAAAATGTATGTGATCAGAAATTTGATGTTCAAGCATTACCTGGTTCTTGTAAAGAACTGGGCAGCCGTATCTCGCAAATCTAGATATGTCGTCTTCCTGATACAGTATCCCATTGCTTTGTAGGTGAACAATGCCAACGCCTTTAGCTCCTTCTGTTTGAGTCAGGATGGAACTTTGCTGGAAGTCACCAAATACCTTTAATAACAACCTGTTTGGTTGATATTTAGGACAGGCGTGAGAAATTCTGACATATGTGAATATAGTCTGGTTCATAAGGGTGAGGGCAGAAATTGGTGCCTTTGTCAGACCCAGCTGTACCACAGGAGAATCCTCGGCTTCTTTAAGAGAAGTGATTGGTTCGACTCGCTCACGTTCTAAATATTCCGAAAGTCCGAATGGTCAGTTTTCAAGTGATTACTCATCAGTGTATAATGCTACCTGTTTTTCTGCAAGGCTTAACAAGATGTATGTAGAATATATTCCACATCAGGGCTTGGAAACTACGGTTAGAGTATTCGGTAAGGGGGAAAAAAGGGTTGCTGTTGTGTGAAAGACTTTGGCTGACGATTCCCTCTCGGAGATTCAAGGGAGCTTTAGGCGTATTGTCGCTATGGTGGTCTTCCATGAACCGTGCACTTGTTTTGAATTAAAAATCTCAAAAAAAAAAAAACAAACAAATTTTAGGATTGAGTAACCCCTTCAATAATCATCGAGGGACTGGCATTTATTCCCCAGGCAATGAAGTACCGGGAGATTTTCTTCTCACAAAAGGTGGCCCTAGTGTGATTAGGACTTGCACGTCACAAGTCTTCCGTTGCGCGACACGAAACATGTTGTGTTTTGCGGTTTCATCTGTGATGTTGCGCTTTTGAACTGCGATGGAATGTCCAGCGTCATTGAAATCACAAATCAGTTGTTTGTGACGTAAAAGATGTTGCGTGCTTCGGTTTGGCATATTTTGTGCATGGTCCACTGTCTGTGACGTCGATCTGTTGATGCAGAAGTAGAATGTGATGTAAACAATCTCACGGCGTGATGTAATATGGCCCGTCAACATTCTGTCCATATCCCATTACGCCATAGCTATTATGATGTATGAAGTCATGGAATCATTATGACGTCATAAATATGCGACCCCAAATAGCAAATCTAAAGTCTAATACATCAAAGGATTCGTATAGTATCAGCCAAAGGTCATTTTTGTTCATGAAACCGGTGTTATGGATGACATGGACGTGAGTAAGTTGTAGCAACATTGTGCCGTGTGTAAAAAATATAGCAGCGAAAGAGCTAAAGAAAAAGTTGAACAGCTTGCATCAAGGACGTCGCGATTTGGAATTCGGATCTTTCAGGTTGTGAGGTTACGTCGCCGTGAGTAGGCTACAGTAATAAAACCTCTGGCTGATCCAGGGTCAATTATTCATATAGGCCTATGTTTAGATCCAGAGTAACATCTTCTTGTAGGCCAGTGTTTAGTTTAAACGTACACACGTCAGGGAAGAAACAAGAGAAGATTCCGATACAAATCTAGCTAAGAATAAATTAGATGGCGCATATATAGGCCAATCCAAATCAGCCGGCAAACTGCCTTACAGGTCTGTGTCTGGACAAAAAACGCCTACCTGGCCATTGCCAGGAAATACCTTTTATGTTTTACGTCATAACGAAAAACAGGTATTGCCCTCCCGGATTGTGGGAGACATCCAATGAAGACAATGGTCTGGACAAAGAGGATTATACAAGAAAGACCTATCCGCATATCTCATAGTCACCTGGAAATGCAGTCGATGACAAAACTGGAAGTTATCATCACGATCGTGTTAGAAACACCCAAAGAACACTTAGCAAACACAAGAGAAATGGGGATAATCCACTTAACCTTGCTGAAATTCTGTCAGGAATGAAAGAAATTCTGCCAGGAAATTGAGTGAACACTGTTCCTATTCCCACACTTGACCAGAATATATAAATAGGTCTTCTGACACTTACGTTCATAACTGTTTTAACATGGCATCAGAAATAACAGAGGTACCGTTTATTCCAACTGCATGGGGTGGGCGAAAGCTTTCCCATGCCGGCTACTTGTATTGTGTAAACCATGATCATTTACCTGAAGAATGGTGGCGATGTACAAAAAATGGGTGTTCTTCTGGCTTGACTACTGAGAATGACATATTAGTTCATGTTATCAATACCCACAACCATCCTCCCAGCCATACCGATACTGCTGTTCAGCATGTTATGGCAAAAAATACACAAAGGAGCCCCGAGGTGAATTACCACCATGCCGTCTATTCATACTGAAAAGATATCTGTGCTAAGATCAGATGAGACCGAAGTAGCCAAAGTGTTCCCTACATTCACTAGTGTGAAATCAGCCATATACCAACAGCGAAATAGAATTCTTCCATCTATTCCCAAAACCCTTGATAAAGTGGACCTTCATGGAACCTGGACAGAAACAAAAGCCGGGAATCCTTTCTTCTGGTGAATGATGGTACAGATGACCAGATAGTTCTGTTGGGTACAGCCAGCAATCTTCAGCATCTATGCTCAGCAGATAAGATATTCTGGGATGGGACTTTTGTTTATACCAAAGCCCTTTAAGCAAATCTGTACCATTCGTGCATTTGTCAACACAGATGTTCTCGCTTGTTTTCGGAGTGCTTCTCATTAAGACCCAGGACACGTATAGGAGGATGTTCCAGCTTCTGAAAGATGCAAATATCCAGCACGTTCTGTTTTCAAGGGCTGTTTTTTTTTCCATTATACTCAGTGTACCTGGAGACAAGTGGAACATTTAGGTTTGGCCAGTCTGTACCAGACTTTGAGCAGCACTGATTTGTGAGACGAGCGACAGTTTTACCACTATTGCCCAGAGACCTAGTTCGAGATGTTTACCTTCAAGCTCTGACAGATTCTCCAAACACTGCCGCAGCACGACTCTTTGCAGACTATGTCACTGAAACTTGGGTATTGGGAGCTTTCGATCAAGAGAAATATGACAGAAATGGACCAAGAACTACAAACCATTTGGAGGTCTGGCATCAAAAGCTAAATCTCATGGTGAAGAAAGCCCGTCCGAACATTTTTGAGTTTATCTTTATCAAGACGGAACAAGCCGCAAATGAGGTGAAGATTTTGCATCTTGAAGGTGGGGCAGCTCCTCCTCTTAACAGACAGAAGAACTACAAACCATTTGGAGGTCTGGCATCAAAAGCTAAATCTCATGGTGAAGAAAACCCGTCCGAACATTTTTGAGTCCATCTTTATCAAGACCGAACAAGTCGCAAATGAGGTGAAGATTTTGCATCTTGAAGGTGGGGCAGCTCCTCCTCTTAACAGACAGAAGAACTACAAACCATTTGGAGGTCTGGCATCAAAAGCTAAATCTCATGGTGAAGAAAGCCCATCCGAACATTTTTGAGTTCATCTTTATCAAGACCGAACAAGTCGCAAATGAGGTGAAGATTTTGCATCTTGAAGGTGGGGCAGCTCCTCCTCTTAACAGACAGAAGAACTACAAACCATTTGGAGGTCTGGCATCAAAAGCTAAATCTCATGGTGAAGAAAGCCCATCCGAACATTTTTGAGTTCATCTTTATCAAGACCGAACAAGTCGCAAATGAGGTGAAGATTTTGCATCTTGAAGGTGGGGCAGCTCCTCCTCTTAACAGACAGAAGAACTACAAACCATTTGGAGGTCTGGCATCAAAAGCTAAATCTCATGGTGAAGAAAGCCCATCCGAACATTTTTGAGTCCATCTTTATCAAGACCGAACAAGTCGCAAATGAGGTGAAGATTTTGCATCTTGAAGGTGGGGCAGCTCCTCCTCTTAACAGACGCAAATATAGAAAACTGTATGCCAGATTGACAGGCCTTAAAATGAAATTTGTGCAGCAACTGATTGGACATCACACTTTCTTGCTATATAAATGTGTATTCAATATCATCTGCTAAACATTACTGTATTATTCGTATATATTCCCCCCAGTAAACGCATGTGGCGATAATCGAAGTTAATCATACCAGCCAATAATTACTGGTGACGCGCAATAAAGAGCAACATTTAAAAAAAGGAAAAGCTTAACAGTGGGAAGTGTGATATAAACGGGATTTATTCAGTCCTATACGGAGTATGAACATATTCATATAAACACAAGGCACTGTCAGATTAGATTCACTGACAATAGATTAAACAGACCGTCAAATTTCACCAGATATATTTCGGTAACAAATCTTCACCAGACAGTGTCTAGGACTGCCAATGTCAACATACCAGTGTCGGGTGGGCGCCCGTGTGTGAGGACGGTGCCATGGGTAACCACTGGAGTACCTAAGTGCAACGTCCGGATAACTGATTCCCTATGTTTTAACTCACCTTAGCTTTATCATTGCATTTCCAATTTGAAGATGGTTACCTTTAAAATTTAAAAGACCAATGTGCTGAGTAAAGATAAAACATTTAATTCAGAAATAGCTTGCCATCAATCAATCAAGTCATGAGGATCAAGGGCAATAACTCTGCCGTTCGGATCAAGGGAGATAAGAGGTCATACATGATGAGTATTGAGAACAACATACAAGTAAAAATACTTTAACTGCATCTCGGTGGAGTTCATATTGACTTCACTGTCCAATTAAGGATTGCCACTAAACAAATCTTTACAGCTCAAATAACAATAAGGGACTAGATGTTTGGGACTAGCAAAAATTCAACATTAACCATGAATCTGTACAAAACAGTGGAAATGTAATAAATACAAAATAAAACCACAAAAATGAGAACCCAAAATGAGACTTTTTTTCTTAATATATCAAATACCAACAAATAGCTTAAAGCACTAATCAACAGTCTTTTTGTCTTAAAATTTGTAGACTGAAAACGTAAGATGCACATAGCCAGCTGCATGGCGTCGTCTAGTCATTGCACATGCGCTCCTATCAGTGGAGAATATTACAGCTAATGAACATCTACCACAAAATGCTGCATCTGTCCAACAAAACCCTCAACATCATTATAATGTACAGCACAGAAATGTCAGGGTGACAACGTACAGACGTACAAATATATGCCAAAGCTGCATTTATTTCCATTGTATTAATTTATGAACAATTACAGACGAGTAATTCCTTTATGTATATACAACAAATAAGTAGTCAAAATGACAACAGCAACAACCTTCATTCAAAAAAAGGTCCCAAAAGTTAGACAGTATGTTTTCTTTCAGGTTACTTTCACATTCCAGTACAAGTGAAAGACAAAAATATGATATATATGTTTTTAATACATAGATATAATAATAGTCATAATTTAATGATACTATAATACAATAGTAATGCAATATACAGAAAAAAAAGAACTACTGATATCTGTAAAGTGTGGGGGTGGAGGTGGGAGGTGCTGGGCTGGCTGTGGTTGTTCACGTGAGAAAGGTGGGTGAGTTTAATTGGTGAGAAGGGTGTGGACATATGAAGGTTAGCTCAATTGTTGTGGATTAATGTGTGGCTGGGGTGTTGAACTAGCTTAAGGAGTGGACCTGGTTGAAGTGATTGCTTAGTGAATGTGATCAGGTGGGGGGAGGGGTGGCGAGTTTTAAATTGTGGCTAGTACACGCACCCCTCCATATAGGGGTTAGTATTGTACACGTGTGTCATGCTGTGCATGGCGTAAGACAGTCGATGGTGGTCGGGTGTGGGGCCTGGGTGGTGAAGAGCAGGAGACTGGGTCATTTCCAGGCGGTGAGCGTGCATGGGCTGTGTAGGAATGTGGGCAGGTGGGGCTACAGGGGAGGGCAGGGCTAGGGGCTGGGTCTCTGCCCCTACTTCACCGGGCCTGGGAAAGTCAGCAGATTCTCTGGCTGGGTCGGCCTTCAGCACGGGTCTGTGGTTGTCGGGGAAGGCCATTGTGAACAGTGCTTCAGGGTCGCACACAAACTTGTAGACGTAACGTTCTCCTGCCACTTTCTGCATGATGCCTTTCTCGTAGTAATACCTCAATGAGCGACTCAGCTTGTCGTAGTTCATTGCAGGTCGATTTTTCTGAATACCCCATCTCCTGGCCACCTGGATGAACAAAGTAAGAACATTGTATGACAATCATGTAATGGGTCTATAACAGTTGATAATATCTGTCAACTTCTAACACATAAGCCATGTGAAACTTATTGGTAATATTAAATCTTATTTAATATATTCTCTATATCATCAATATAATCACTCGATCGATTATCCTCAAGTTATTTTAAGAAGCATTAGAGCTGATTTAATCATGTACCCCATTGTACATACTTGTGTATACCATATTTCTTAGAGAGCTATCTGCATCTGTATTATTATGAAATCCCCTTTCACAACTGAAGTCTCAGCAACATTAATAGAAAGCTAAAAGCAATGTAAAGCCTAGAACCTACCTCCTCAGGTTCAATGAGTTTAAATTCAAGTCCACGACCAGTCCAAGCAATGAAGGCAGAGTTTGTGGGGTCGTCCAACAAGGCGACAAGGAACTGCCACAGCTGTAGTGAACCACGCCGCTGGTAGGTAGGGGGTGGGGCATCCCGATGGAACCTCTCCAAGTAACTCTCCCCGGTACATGTCTGACTTCAGCTCAAGACCTGCAACACACAGACACAAAGGTGAGTGGAGACAGATACAGGTGAGCAGAGACACTCACAGATGAACACAGAGAGATACAGCTGATAAGAGACACACACACTTGAGCAGAGCAGCGCATGGGTGAACACAGACAGATACAAGTGATCAGAGACATACAGGTGAGGAGAGACACACACAGTTGAACACAGACAGAGACAGGTGATCATGACATACAGGTAAACAGAGATACATGTACAGGTGAACACAGACAGATACAGGTAATCAGAGACAGATACTTTTCTCATCAATCAGGGTGGTGCCAACTTCCGCCCATCATGTTTGTATGATTCGTACCACATCCCATCAAGATGCACACAGCATGGGTAGATGATACGTGTACGGTATATCATCAGGATCGGACAGTACTGAACTTCTTCAATATTTGAAGGTATGTTGAACAAACGAGTCTGATTAGGTCCCATAGATCACCAAAAATATAGATGGGAAGATAACATCATTCAAATACATGTACACTGGCTCATTTTCCTGGCTTGATCAAGGGAAACTACTCTTGCTGTCATTTTGCTTCTGAACGTGATATTATGTCTGTGTGAGGGATGATCACCATGCAATACACTACATGCAGTTTCCTTCTCCTGTGGGACAACACAATATACAGCACGGTACCTGGCCTGACTGTATGGCTACACCAACAAGAGTACAGGCAAAACTTTGTTATAAGTACACATGTAGGAAACTTCACAGATTTATAAAGTATTTAAATACATGTACCTGTATAACAAAGAATGTCCATAAAATAATAAGCTTTGTTTATGTTCTCAAAAAATGTGAAACTGTACAGCACTGATGCTGAGATCTATGCCTTGCCACGAGTCCAGTGCCTCAACACCTTAGCTCACATGGACCAGGTAATGATCTACAACTATATTAATGACTCCTGACAGGCGTATGAATGATGATAATGTCTGTGTGAAAACAGGTAACACAGTATTTAGTACCTCCTTTGATCTCTAGAGAGAACCAATTACCTATTCACCTGCAAACTGTCAGCTCGGGCTTATTAACGTGAACAAGAGCGATTATGAGATTTACTTCCTTGAGAATGTATACAATTGTCACACCATATTTACACACAATTTAAAAAGAAATGACAAGAAAAATTATTAGAAATCAAGTTAAACCTTAATGAAAATGCACACAGGACATTATCTATTATGAAGCACTTGACTGCCAGTAACACATATAAATCCACATATAGAAACTGGACAGGTAAGACATCCAAACAAGGCAGGTAACCACCCAAAACAGGTAAATCACTTACCCTTCTGCCAACAGTGAAGGTAAACCACCCACCTGCCAACAGTACAGGCAAACCAACCGCAACAGATGTAAACCACCCACCTGCTAAGAGTTCAGGCAAACCAACCGCCTGCCAACAGTACAGGCAAACCACCCGACCTGCCAACAGTACAGGTAAACCACCTATCTGCCAACAGTAAAGGTAAACCACCCACCTGCCGACAGTACAGGCAAACCAACCACCTGCCAACAGTACAGGCAAAACACCCAACCTGCCAACAGTGCAGGTAAACCACCCACCTGCCAAAAGTACAGGTGAATGACTAGCCTGCTAACAGTGGAGGTAAATCACCCACCTATTAATTGTCACCACAGGTAAACCACTCACCTCATAACAGCACAAGTAAACCACCCACCTGTCAACAGTACAGGTAAACAACTTCTCTGCCAATAGTACAGGTAAACAACCTTCCTGCCAACAGTACAGGTAAACAACCTTCATGCCAACAGTACAGGTAAACAACCTTCCTGCCAACAGTACAGGTAAACAACCACCTGCCAACAGTACAGGCAAACCATCCACCTTCCAACAGTACAGGTAAACTCCCCTACCGGCAGATCAGGTAAACCATCTGACCTGCCAACGATAGAGGTAAACTGCCCATCTCTCAACAGTGCAGTCAATCAAACCAACCACCTGCCAACAGTGTAGGCAACCACCTAACCTGCCAACAGTACAGGTAAACCACCCGTCTGCCAACAGTACAGCCCAACCGAAAACAGATCAGCTAAAAAACCCACCTGCCAGTAGCACAGGTAAACCACCCACCTGCCAGCAGTACAGGCTGACCATCCACCTACCTACAGCACAGGTAAACCACCCATCTGTCAATAGCACAGGTAAACCACTCACATGCTAATAGTACAGTTATGCAATTAATGTACTGCCCATTTAACTGATTATGATAATCAGTGGTTGTAGAGACAGTTGGGTATTGGATTTAACACAGATATTTGTCTCTGACTTGTGATTCCATTCAGATATGGAAGTCTCTCTGCGGCTTGTTCCTTAACACAATCTGCATTGGTGAGAGAGAAAACACTCATCGGGGTGATATAACAGTGTTTGGCCATTCTGACACTCGGGGGAGCTAATGTCATGACTGGACTGGAAATCTCTGCCCAATGCCCCTCAGGGAGCCTGCAATACAGACCGAAATCTCACCTTAAGTGGCTTGCCATACAGACAGTCCTCAGTAACAATCACTGAGAAAAAACGCACACAAGTGCAACAGTGCTTGGCTGACTGCCTGAACAATGCCTTGGAGACCTGCTTCCCCCAAACCAACACCCTTGTACTGATAGGCCTCACTCAATTAGGGCAATCCAATTTATGCTGGAAGTCAAATTACTACAAGCTGCTAATTTAAGATCTGCATGCAGCAGAGGGGAATCTTGCCAAACTTAGAGCTAGGCTCTGTGCTTGTCAGGGCGAGTGCGTGTGGTTGGTGGAGTTGTGTGAAGAAGTCCCAGTGACAAAACGCATCGTGTCCCAATCCCCTGTTGAGATCAGGATGCGCTCTCTGTTTACCGCGACAACTAAATTGCTGCTTTAATGCTTCCAGGACTAAGTACATGTACCAAGTTGCTGTAAAAGCACTCGTGATGATTTTCCAATTGGGTGGCCACAGCCTAGATGCAACTCACTGGCTATCAAGTACAATGCCACTCTCCATGGCACAAATTTAGAATCTTTTTAACATTAATTTAAGTCTCTCTCATTTTCTGCACAGATTTCCACAGGTCTGCAAACAATGCAATGGCACACATGTGGTCCAACCTCGATGAGGCCATGACAAATATGCCAAGATCTTTGAAGAATGACATGAGAACTGAAGGGCTATCTTTGGTCATCTATCAATGAGAGGGCAAAAAACACAAAGACAAATGGTGTCTTCATACGTAATTGGGCAAAATTTCATTGATGAGCAGAAAAACCTGCCCACTGTACTTAGACAGAAAAACTGACAGATAGCCTCGAAACTGCCTCCTAACCTTTCTGATGTCACCACAGACATTTTTATACAGTCAAGAGGATGTCAAAATGCCAGATTCGGCTTAAGCTTTGGGATATTAATTGAGTTTTCTCATGAGCGTGTTGAGGAAAGGCCTCAAGATACAGAATCTTTTTCACATAAGCCATTATTTGCTTCTCCAATTGTTCTCGGCTGTCTCCATGCCTGTTTGGTGGATGTAGAATTGTACACAAATATCTTTCCTTCACAGAAAACTTGTAGCATTACCTTTCATCTTCCCTAGCAGCCAAACTAATACTTCATACAACCAGAGCTGTAGCAATAGCGTAACATTGCTTCATACTGTTATTGACAGAGCATTACAACAAATATTGATTTCTAATCAGACATCCTTCTGTTACAACCCCCAAGTGAACAAGTGTCATTTTGCCCACTCTGGCTACACCTGCGAGGGTGCTAACTACTCTCTGCACCCCGGGTGCACAGCATTATGCCCCCCGCTGCATCTGAGCTGCCTTCATTAAACTGTCCTTAATAGGGCTAACCTTTGTCTGAGCGGCTTGGCCAGCCAGAGCTATGGTGGTGTGCTCTGACCCCTGCTGATGTCCCTAACCACATGGTGAACACCCTGCTTTGTGCCTGACAACTGGGATACTCTGCTCCTACACAGCTTTAATTACTGCTGATGTCTCTCATATATTATTTACAATTGCTGTCTTCATTGAATGATCCCAGTGTTGGGCCTCTGCTCCACAAACACAGCTTCAATGCCTTATCCTCTTAATCGTCTCAGTTCAACAGGCAGGGCTAACTGTCCTACAGCCACCAAGCCTATTACAGGCACAATTACACCATATGCAGCTTACAAATATTTAGATTAGATAGTGTAAAGCCACAAGGAGACAACTAAATCAGATAAAATAAATGCCCAGCAATTTGCCTTTGTTCTTTGGTTGCTACATAAAACCTTTTCCTCTTTGTTAATCCATCAACAGGCAGTTTGTCAGGAAAATTATTAACTGAAATAAAAACAACTTGACACAACACAGCAGGGCTAATAGCATTTGTAAAATTTCAATTCCTTTAGATGAGCTTTTACGTGTTTTTACATCCCTGACATAAGGTTTAGAGACAAAGGCTGATACCCATCAACTCTAGGGAATAACTACAGAGAGTGTAAGGCCATACAATTAACAAACTGAAGTCCACCAGTTCAACAATCTACACTAACGCTGCAATTTGGAAATCTGTCAAGTCCATATTTCACACAAAACCCTCCCTCAATTAAACAAAAAATTAAGATGTTTATGAACAATTCTGCCACCACTGCAAAATTTGGAAACTATTTCGTGTTCTTCTGACATAACAGTTTTAATGGTTAAAAGATTACATAACCTATGGTAAGGCAGACAATGATGAAAAAAGTATGAATGTATCACAACCACGGGAGTGTGCACTGAGTGAGGGTAAAGGCACTGGGTTGCAACTGTGATCACCCCATCTGCTTCCCCCAAACCCTACCCTACCAAAACAAATTCTGTACCATAAGTCAATGTTGACTGTCAGACAGAACTCACTGTTTATGTACCATAAGTCCTAAATTACTGATTTCATGCAATTTCCATTTGTGATATTTTTTGCAGTTGTTTTACAGGTTCAGTATGAAGATATCTTATTGCAGATAAACAGTCAATTTCTCAATTAAAGTGCCTGGCAGACTGATGGACGGCTTATGTGTAAGTCTTCTAACTGGAATAACAGAGTTTATGGACACTACTCCATCTTCAGCATTTAATGGACCTGCCTGACAAACCAGGACTCTCAACCACCCCCACACCCCTCCACCTCATGTCACTACCCTGACACTTCATACACTTCCATGGGTTCAATTTACCTTTTACAGTTCAGTTTACAGCACTGCACTGCCTCTTACTTTACATAGAACGCCATCAATAAAAGCATTTATTTCCAGCCAATAAAAGAAACTTTTGGAGGATGCTGTGCCACCTATAAAAGTTGTCAAACAATAAAACAAAGCCTTCATAAATGACACATCTGTAATCCTATATCCAAGCATTAAACACAACTGAAATAGCCATTAAATTTAAGACTGACCTTTGTTTGTCAGATAAATTTCATGTTAGCAAAAAGGGAGTTGGGTGCCAGAAGTAAGAGAAGTTCCATTTTACCCCAAAAGCTGTAAATTGTGAATATCTATTATGATGTACATCTTACAAATGTATGTAACAGGATAAATTACATATGCAGCCTAGGAAAAATTATTACGAACAAATGTCCAGGAGGAAATATAAACCAAGCAATTAACCTGGGCTGTATTAATTAAACAGAATACAATGTGTCAGTAATTTGCGAAGAGTATTGAGTTTTAAAAGACTAGAAAATAATGACATATAGAATACGCTGAGGTATGACATGAGTATCCTATTTCATGAGCGTACAACCGTTCGCTGTCCACAGAGAAGACATACATAGCAAACAGGCTAATCCATTCTGATTGCAATTAATTGGTCTCCATGGCAGTGGCACAGTAACATATCTAACCAACACTTCGTCAAAACATTCCTAACATCAATAGTCTTCAAATTAGAGAACTGCAGTGAATAAACAAGAAAGAACATATTTCTCCACTGTGGATTATTTATCTTTTTTTTTGTTTGAAGTTTGTCTAACCCAAAATGCCGTTGCCACTAACTAGCAGTGAATCCTGGACTCATTAAACAATGAGAGCTGTCACCAGGAACAGCTCCCAATTTTTTATTGCGGCTGTGTAGCGGGAGGCTGACTGTCTGATTGGGCAGGGTAGGAGAAAGCGCCAGGTGAAGATTGATGTCCGCTTCAACTCTCAGCCACTGTTTCTCCACCAGGGGCATTCTACGGCCATTCAACAACCAATTATCTCAGAAGAATGGGGAAATTTGAGACGAGAGTGAATTCGCAGTTGTTAGAATGCTGGGATCGACAAAGGTGTAAATTAATTGGCAGTGCGGTTAATCATGGGGTTTATTTTCTGAATGATTCCTTTTTATATGGCATCGCAACCCATTGCATTAGATTGTGGTGTATACTGGCACTGTGCAAGACACTGTTACACAAGCACTGGTAAAACTGTGCCAAGTTTACCCCACAGTAGAGCCAAAGAGATGATAGAGTAACGGCCACAATCAACACGCTCGCCAAAACTTCGCGAATCCCTAAGTTATAATCAACCAAGAAACAATTCTGCCTTGTTCACATGGAAAGATTTTATATGTGAACTAAACAGAAGTTATACTAAAGCCTGTTACCAACTTAAAATACTTCACCACAGAAGACAGCTTAACATCTCACACAAAAATATAATATACAACAGCAGCTCCATTAGTACATAAATTCTACAAAATTTATTTCATGTCAATTTATGTCAAAAAGTTTCCCCATCAAATTCCAGGTGTTCAGCCAGTAAGAGGAAGTGTTGGCTGCTTCTTTGGGGGGAGGGGGGGGGGGGGGCAAAGTAATGGTTGTGAGCCAGTAGAGCCAATAAAACAGAATAAGCCCCAAAATAACAGAGCTGTTTTTATTATGTGCACAAAGGGGCAATCTGGCTGGGAAATAACATAGCATGGGAAAATCACCCCATGGGTAATATATGGCTCTAGATCCTTATTATGTGAGAATAATCCAATGATTATGGAAAGATTGTGGAAAAATTGAACACACCCTTATCATAACTTGTGCTCATAAAAAGCCTGAATGCTATCCATCAGAGACACTGGCTGAAACGGTGTGCAGTACTGACCCGAAAGACATTCCCTCCACAACATGCAAGGTGATGTTACTGACAACTATGTTGGCCAAAAATTTAGCATCAAACAGGGAACCATGTTGTCTAAGAAATGATGTCCAGTAGAATATGCAAAGTTAAAATGTGTTTGACAAAAACTGCTGTCTAGGAAACTACTAAGGTGAACTGTGTTGATCTCTGAGGATGCAGAAGAAACATGCATTTTACCAAAAACTGCTGTCTAAAAATATGTAAAGGAACAGTGCTAACAGAAAACCGATATTACGAATGATAGAAAATATATTGCAAGTATATTGCCAGGCAGGATCAGAGATGAAAGAGGGAAGTGAGGGACAAAACCTGGGGAAACTAAAGTTGTTAACAACTTTCTTCCCAGTGCAATCTGAATGACATAGAGATATATAGGCCAACAATGCTCTCTGATTGGACAGAATATATCTCATCAGTATGTGGTGATGAAAACCAACAGTCCAATAAGTGTAAAATTCATGTTAAGAAATGATGAAAATAAAGCCCTTTTGTACCAAAGAATGAACAATCATTTTGGGCACAAGTACTAAGGAGATGAAGACATTTTAAACAAATGAAAATCGTTACACACATCTTAATGAGAGGAGATCTAGAGTAAAAGAATTGCCAGGCCTTTATTTTCATAATTCTTTACCAGAATCTGAAGATCCAAAAGAAAAATGATTAATATAATATTAATATAGTATATAACACTAAGCAGGTTTGGGGATTTCAGGTGAATTGAATTTATTATTTGTGATTTAAATCCATAAGAATTTGCTTGCAATGTAGGATAAAACTAACAGTTAGGTGATTCATTTCAAAATCCTGACCAGCTTACAATTTATTTTGATCTCTGTTCATCAGTATACAGGTTCTAGAAAAGTTGTTTATGGTCATACGGTCGTGCATTAAGGCGATGTTTACGCTCGTATGGTCGTGCATTATGGCGATGTTTATGGTCGTACGGTTGTGCATTATGGCAATGTTTACCATCATATGGTCATGCATTATGGCGATGTTTACAGCTGTATGGTTGTGCATTATGGTGCCCCAAAATAACAGAGCTGTTGGTCACATGGTCGTGCATTATGGCGATGTTTATGGTCGTACGGTCGTGCATTAAGGCGATGTTTATGGTCGTACGGTGGTGCATTAAGGCAATGTTTACACTCGTATGGTGGTGCATTATGGCGATGTTTATGGTCATACGGTCGTGCATTATGGCGATGTTTACCGTCATAGGGTCATGCATTATGGCGATGTTTACAGTTGTACGGTTGTGCATTATGGTGCCCCAAAATAACAGAGCTGTTGGTCACATGGTCGTGCATTATGGCGATGTTTATGGTCATACGGTCTTGCATTAAGGCGATGTTTACACTCGTATGGTGGTGCATTAGGGCGATGTTTATGGTCGTACGGTCGTGCATTAAGGCGATGTTTATGGTCATACGGTCTTGCATTAAGGCGATGTTTACACTCGTATGGTGGTGCATTAGGGCGATGTTTATGGTCGTATGGTCGTGCATTATGGCGATGTTTACGGTCATGCATTATGGTGATGTTTACTGTCCCATGGTCGTGCATTATGGTGAGGCTTACGGTCATATGGTCATGCATTATGGCGATGTTTACGGTCGTACCATCATGCATCATGGCGACGTTTACTGTCCCATGGTCGTGCATTATGGTGAGACTTATGGTCTTATTGTCGTGCATTATGGCGATGTTTACAGTCGTATGGTCGTGCACTATGGTGATGTTTATGCTTGTTTATGTTTATGCATTATGGCAATGTTTACAGTCGTACCATCATGCATCATGGTGACATTTACTGTCCCATGGTCGTGCATTATGGTGAGGCTTATGGTCTTATGGTCGTGCATTATGGCGATGTTTACGGTCATACAGTCATGCATGATGGGGATGTTTACGGCCATAAGGTTGTGCTTTTGGGCGGTGTTTACGGTTGTACAGTCGTGCATTATGGCGATGTTTACGGTCGTATGGTCGTGCACTATGGTGATGTTTATGCTTGTATGGTCGTGCATTATGGCGATGTTTACGATCATATGGTCGTGCACTATGGTGATGTTTATGCTTGTATGGTCGTGCACTATGGTGATGTTTATGCTTGTATGGTCGTGCATTATGGCGATGATGACGGTCGTACAGTCATGCATTATGGCGATGTTTACGGTCATATGGTCATGCATTATGGTGATGTTTATGCTTGTATGGTCGTGCATTATGGCGATATTTACGGTCGTACAGTCGTGCATTATGGCGATGTTTACGGTCGTACAGTCGTGCATTATGGCAATGTTTACGGTCATACAGTCGTGCATTATGGCGATGTTTATGGCCGTACAGTCATGCATTATGGCGATGTTTACGATCGTAAGTCCACTTGTTGAGTTGACAAACTGGAAATTTGAGAACAGTTGGTCATTTTGAAAATTATTTCAGGGACTTTCTTATGGCAATCTAAGGAGATTCACGTAAATTTGGTGAGAATCCGATTCCTGGATTCCCGTTGAAAATAAAGCCCTGAAAAGGGCAAACACAGTTAATCAGTGAGCAACAAAAACTGGATATGACACCTTATCCAATGCTTAGCAAAACAAATTTTAGTATACCTAAAACATCTGTCATATGACCATATTATTTTGGTAAAAAACAGACCAGAAAAAAGTTTTCAAAGAAAAAAAATATGACAGAAAACATGCCAACACAATTTCTAAATTTTCTTTCAAACACTGAAATATTCAGTTATATGTAGACAAGGTTTTCAGGACCTTAATATACACAAAAAGTTAAGGAGATAGTATTGTTGTGTAAAATCCAGTTTTAACACTGAAGTAATAACTGGGAGGCTGAGATCAGACAAGTGTTTCAGTTTCTCACCTGACCTCTAACACCAGCCCTACACTGCCATTCTAATGCAGTCATAACTCCTGCAGAGGTCCGCCGCATAATTTTACATAACAAAAACTGTGAGGGTAGCATTAGTGGCAGGTCCTGCTGGGTGCTGACAGGTTCACATCCATTCTCTGTGACAGAGCTCACCAGTAATACACACATGATAGATCCAGCTGAAGGTTATGGCACTCTGTGATTTATCGTCACAGAGAGGAATAAAGCCTGGCCACAGTCCTCAGTAAGTAGACCTGTTCCAACAGACCAAGGGCTGCTAACAGGCGCCCACAACGTCATGCCGTAATTTACATGAGTTATAGGCGACTTAATTACAGCCAGGCTTGAAAATAAACTTCATTACGACCACAAGGACTGCCCCTAATAAAATCTCCCTGTTTTTATTGTCTGTGCTCGTGCTCAGTGTCCGCAACCTCACTGTATCAAATTTGGGCTCCATGGCCATTGCAGATGCTGGAATTATCCCAAATTGATCAATTATGACAGCACACCTTGAGATGAATGGCCAGGGATGGAAGAGATTAGAAAAAGACATCCTAATCTGATCAGAGTAGATTACAGCAGGCCAAGTAATAACCCCTTCATAGATTGAAACATGCGAGAGACGCAGAAAAAATAAGACTAAAGCCTTCTGGTCAAAAATGTCATTGTAATTCTTTGATTAAAACTTATGATATGATCAATAAGCTTACGGGAACTGTGTTGAGGCGGGTATGGGTGGATAAAAGTGCGGATCCGTCAGCAAGAGGTTAACCCAGAGTAAACAATGGCATTTATTAACACCGCCTAGCAACAGAGTCTGTTCTAATGAGAATAAAACTGGGATCATAAGATCACAGTGTTATACAGACTTCAGAGCGAATATGTTTGATGTGATTAAAATCAACCACAATTCTCCACAAATAAATTTCACTCAAATGAAGAAAGGATATTATTACTCAAGACAGCTTTTTATTAAATATACTGTACATATAATTAATTCCCAACAAGTGTACATGTACTTGAATTTTGTTACTTGGGCATCGACAACAAAAATATCTGCTGTCAGCTGTAGGTAGACACAGACAACTGTTGAGAAGGAGAGTTACATAAACCTACCTTCATATCTCTCTCTTTGTTTCTCTCGGAAGCGTTCCAGGTAAGTCTGGTTTTCATGATACAGCATTCTCATGTGGTTTTCATACTGGTACTGTACACCTGCTAATGACAAGGGAACACTGTTATAGGACAGGTAAGTTAGCCATTGTATGCAGGTAATACCCCTAATCAACTTAACCACTGCCTTAACAGTTCAAATGACCACACAGGTATCTCATTATCAGGCCTGCTTGGGCAGAAAAACAGCATAGACATTAACTTCACATCAGAGCAATTCAAGTAGAGAGAAAGGTGGGATAAAACATTTCATCTTTTTCATTCCAAGTATTTTCTGCTGATCAACTAGGTGTACTTGATGACCATAACTACACAGGCCCAAAAAATTTATACAATAACTCATATAATTATTTCATTCAAAACTGGCTTCATAAAAATTAAAAACACAATAGAGCAATATTATGTTGTATGATATAATAAAATATTTCATGCTTAGCATTTACATTCTGGAACAATAAACTGTTGAAATTTGTTACCAGTATTGTGCAGCCATTTATGGGCATGTTGACTGCCTGCTGTCAAAGAAAAGTCAAGGTGAGCCATGCTGACCTTCTCATCCTTTAGAACTCATGGCTGTGTCACTTATGTATACAAGTATTTCAGTCTTTGAAATAACAATAATTCATACGTTTTAGATCAAACAGAAAGACTGTGCAACATTTTTTGTTTGTCTTCAGCAAGCAGCCTGTTTTCATTATATTTAGAAAGCAACCAGGCTACCTCTGTTTATTAGGTAATAAGAGGTTCACATGGGTCAGATGTGGGATAATTGGGGAACTAATACACTTCTGGCTTAACCTTGAACTTTAAGAAAATTATTATTCCTCTTATTGGCTTGGATTTGCCACCTGACAAGTGAAGAATAAAATGTGCAACATTTTTTTCATGCTCATTAGTCCACATATCTTGAACAAATTCATGAGACTGTTTTTTTTTTTTTTGATTCTGTTGCAAATAATTTCTGTTCGCCAAAGATAAGTGCTTGAAGTTTCTGGCATGTTGCAGGGTAAAAAAAAGGTTTAGAAAAAATAGAATGCATTTACTTGGTTATATACCTCATGCTTTCTCAGGAAGCTTAGTTTTCTGGAGTCATAAATTCGAGTATATTCTTCCCAGATTTGGTAAACAAACTACATTTTTTTTCTATTTTCAACCTGTGAACAACCTGAAGCATAACTCCCATGGCTGTCCTGATACTCAATTTCGTCAAAATTAAAAGTTTGCAGAAAAACATGACTCCTGTCACATTTTTCATTCAATTTAACAAAGCTTATTTCATTTTAGGCAAATTTCATAGGAATTATTTTCTGATGATAGCTGGCTAATCCATTTGTGATATTTGGTCCGAGGGGATGTTTAGAAAATATTAGAGCTTGTAAATGGAAATATGGCCTGGGGCTGTAAACATTGACATAAGCTCCCAAGATTTGATAAATTAATGCATCACTGGGCTTGGCCCGTGTCTGTTGGCCAGAAGACAGTGTATCAAAAGCTGTATTACTCGCCCTTTAAGCGGATTACAGCAGCGGTAAACAGCCAATTAGCCCATAACAAAGATGGCAGCCGCTGGAGGCTAAACTGATCAGAGATACTTTCACTTCAACAGGCACATTGACAATAGTGATTCTTCTGAAAGCATCTGAGCGCGATGTTAGCAAAAGGACGGCGTCATCACATCAGGTATCATTTTGACAACTAGCCTGCAGATGTTTCACCATTATTCCGGCCAATTTGACTGCAGACAGCTCAAATCCCTAACATCAGTGGAAAGAAATTATTCAAAAATCCTTTGCTCTTTTTACTTTCTAAAAAACAAAATCTATTAGCTGAAAATCTGCTTTCAACTTTCTGTGTTCACCAAGAAGATACATTACAAGTTTAGAATACGTTATAAGTTAATTCTTCAGAGACCTCTATTTAACCAAAGACCATATGCTCCTCATTGACAGCCAACATATGCAGCCACTATTGGCTTGAGATGAAACGGACAGACCAGTGCACATCACAACAACATTAGAGCAACTCTTATAGAAGTATCTGCGGGCCGTATTCACAAAGCCTCTTGTTGGGGTTTTAGAAGACAAGTGCTGGTCAGGTCTGGCTTTGTGTGCAGTCAACACAATAGGCCTTGCTCTCTTGTCATGGCAGCCAGGAGCCAGCTTATTGAGGAAGATTGTCAGCGGCGCTAAGAGACTGGAATCAAGGCCTCACAATCATTACTGGATCCCGTGGGGTTTGATTATGGCCGGCAAAGAAGTGTGGCATCAGCCTGCTGGTCCTCTAACTACCCTGACCTTCAGACTCTCTGGTGTAGGAGGCCAGCAACCCGCACTGTCCCGAATCACTAATCATCATTGGGCAACCCGATACAGCATTCTACTTCCTCAAATTCAACTCTGGAGACACTTCGAAGTATCGCAAATCCATGCCCTACATACTTACAGTTCAAGCATTAAATTAATGAATTAAACTTCACTCTGTTGGACATAAGATGTGCTGAAAATTGGCCAATCTCCAAATACCCCTGTTTTTCAAACAAGAAAACTTAAATCTGAGAACGATTTATTCTATTGTTCAAATGAGCTATAAATTTTGCCTGTCTTCGTACTTGCTGCGCTTCACGGACATGTGCAATGTCTAGTCCAATACAGTAAGGAATCAGGGTTGTCCTGGATCACTTCCTCCTTTGGGGTAATAAAGTCTGCTTACTGAAGAAACCATGCCAAAACTCTCCTGCTAAACTGACATTACTTTAAAAAATTCATTTCAGACCTCACCATCATCAAATTTCAAAGAAGCACTACTGTGATGAAATAATTAGATATGATTTATGCCGCAAATGACTTGCTCAGCGCCTCACTTCAAACTGACACAAGTTAATAAATCTGAGTCTGCATTATGGCACTCAATTAAGGCAGCACAGCCTTGTCTATGATGACTCTTTGCTTTGCAACCTCTTTTCTGTAGAGAGATCTTGCATTACCAATTAACAATAAACAATAGGTGAATAATACAACATTAATGAATCCCTGTGATAGAAAAAATTCAAACTGTACGTTTGAGTTATTGAAGAAGTGATTAGCCTTAAAACATGATGAATGACCAGATTTGTCATTACAACACTTTTGCATAAAATCACTTTTCCTTGATGAAAACTGGTTATGCCAAAAAATAAGGACAGGGCAAAATTGGTCAATTTTGTATCATTTACTCTTTCTTTTAGCACATCATGAGAAACAAACTCCAGTCAGGCCATGGGATCCTGATCAGTTGTCATCAAAGGACAAGTTGAAATGGCTTGTGGTCGACACAACATGAAAGTGGTTTGGAGTGAGCAAGGCCAGTGACATGTGAAATCCTACGAGGTAGAGTCCATGGGCAGGCGTCTTGACCTATCCCTCACACATCACCAGTCACAATGACACCTTCTGTTTAGCCATGAATATTAATGAATTCCCCAGAGTTTTGCGGACAAACTGTCATCTGCATTATTCAGACCTGTCATTTTTCACAGCGCAAAAGCAGCACCATTTCCCCTGTGAAGCCATACTGCTGGCAAAATGATCACAGTTTAAAACTGTCAGCGCACAAAAACATGAAGCCATAACTGTTTCTCCACCCTACCATGCTATCAATCCACACAGAATTGCTCCTGTAATACATGATTGATTGTCATTCGTAGCACCAGCAAAAAGCCACACAAGACAAATGTGCAACATGAAATATACTGGTTTCATCACGTGAAAAGCTTTTCATAAGCATGACTTGACATAAACTTCAGCTTTTCCCAAACCTTTGTTGACCCAAACTTTGTATTCAGTTCTTACAAGCCACGCTTAGGAGAGCTACATGCTCCATTTCAGTTTTAATAAGTACTCTGGAAAATTTACATACATACAGGAAACCTTCAACGCCAAGTTAAATACCCTTAATCAAATAAACTTTGGTCAAATAAAAAATTAGAAAATAAAATATTCTTTACAGTATACATAACAACAATAATATTTTCTGCAAAATTTTTTCATGAAAATTTATGGAATTTGTGAACATGCATTTTCTACCTGATGAATCATCAAGAGCATCTGCATGTACTGAGACAAACACTGATGATGTACACACACCTTCTGGTGTTTAGCACGAAAATGTGTATAATTTGAACATAAATCAGAAAATTTTAAGATATGTAGATATGAATTTTACAAGGAGCACTTCCATGTTCAATGTTCTCACCTTCCAAATGTCCTCCACTCAGATAGTCATGGCGCGCATACTCTGCACAGTGTGGGCTGCCATCTGCTGAAAGGTTACAACATCAAACTGCTATACACATCTACACTTTTCATGTCAAATTTATTTAATCAAACAAAATAAATAAAACAAAAACATTCATCTACAAGTTTCCTGAACATGCATTATGCAATGTGACCCATTTCCCAAATTTGAAGAATCATCTGTAACATAAATTTACAGTTTGAAAAAAAGTCCGTGCAAAGTTTGCTTGAATGTATTGTTTTCAATGTACCCATACATTAAGCCAAAGGGATGGGAGAATTTATGAACAGTAATTATCATAAGGCAATAATTAGCAATTTATGACACATTTGGCCTGACAAGAGAGATGTTATGGAATGGCATAACTCAGATTTTATGAGCTTTACATTCTAATATATGACATATAAAGACTCTGGAGACTAATGGCTTTTATCAACTACATATCTCCATGCCAATTAGTTCTGGACAGGAGCAGTTTTATTGGTCACAGCTTCAGTTGGAGGAATACATGTATTTGCAGAAACAAAGAACATCTCTGGACAGGCATTTCATAATATACAGCTTCACAGCCTGAATGAATGGGAACAATTTAACAGTGACCAATCAGCCAAGAGCACCCCGTCTCTTGTTATCATAGTAACAAAATGGTTTCTTTCTGCCACTATCTCATTGATGCCAATTACTTTAAAAACATTTATTTCATGCCTAATATCCTGGTGGGATTTAATAAAAGGGATAGTTCTAGATGTATGTCTACAAAAACTGTCAGATTGTAAATTCTGATCTACTCCAGAAACTATGCACGGGTTCACGTTTCCACATTATGGTCATCAATTCCTTACACTATGATAGTGAATAGGAACACGGATCTGGCCACGTAGGTAGGAGTAGGTTTAATTAACACAAAATAATAAAGCCTAAATTATTAATTTTGAAGCAAGTATAAAAGTACACGTAGCACATATGGTCATTAGTCATGAAAAGTCTTCAATAAACTTCACAGGCCAGCCCTTAACGTTTTCCAACCTGTTTGTTGTGCCGTTAATCACCCCCTGGAACAATTCCATTCTTCACCCAAATCACAGCAGCACATGTTCTTCTGTTGTGCTCTTGCTATGCCTCTACTTAAAATGGGGCCTTAAATCCAGAAAATAATGAGACCCACTGAGTCAAACACTAGGTTGGATGGTCGGCCACTCCACACGAAGAAAAACACCATGCGTATTCTTAATGGACCAAGACCTTTCTAGTTCACAGTTGACATCCCACTGGGCCTAATTACAAGTCTGTGAATCAAACTATATTGTGGAGGGGAAAAAAACAAACACATTCGGTGGGTAAACAGTTTCAAACACATATGGACATGCAATCCTGCAGTCCATGGCTACATCCTGCAAGAAATATCCTCTGCGAACTTGTACGCTCAAAGGTATTACCAATCTATGGTAAGCTCATTCTCTCAAGCTGTTATTCTCTTAATTTATGTAACTGCACATCTTTTAATTCTTGAACATGTCTGTAGTAAGATAAAAAATCGTTCTGTTCCTACTGAATCCTCCATAGTCATCTTACAAGTGACACTACAGTTTACAAATATTTGCTTCAATTTGTTCTCCAATTTACTCCTGGAAGGGAGGGCTAAATGCTGTCATCAACAGTTGTGTCTGGGGAGGAAATGAGGATTGTTTTACCATGAATTTTTGACCTGGCCTGGCAGACGACCAGTAAGCCATAGAAGGCACCTGTGAGAGGATTAGGGCTAGTTGTTTTATTTAGAGAGGGGCACAGTCTTTAACCGGGGTCTCCGGCAGTAAGCAGATCATCTGTGTGCCCACACATCAGTGCCACCACAAAAAAGGAAACCCCACCAAGCCAAAACACCTCCCGTCTAATCTGTAGGGTTAACCCTGCCTGAGATTGTCACTTAATGAAGCTCAGAGGGGGGAGGTAAATTTAATCAGGAGATAGTGAGAAGAGATCACGGTAAAACACCCATGGCGCATATGATAGGGAGGATTAATAATGTAATAGTCGCAGTATTAGTGTCCTATCGGCAGAACCATCCACATCAACCAACCCCTCATCACCCACTTCACTGTACCCCACCCCTCCAGCCCACAGGGGTTCAGGCTGATTTGAAAGTTTCTATGTTAAACATAGATACTTTGTCTTGTTTCCCAAATGTTAATAGGTAATGACACTGGGGCTGAATTCAAGAAAACAGACAAAATTTTCGATGCTTATTGACAACAAGCTGAACTTAGTAAGGCAGGTGAAAATGCTAACAAGTTTCCAACAACAATGCATCAGCTGGTGCTCTATTCCACTAAGTATAATCAGACCATGCTCTCTGTGTTGTTCATGGGCTAATCAATGGGTAAATTAAGTCAAGCCTCAGCCACTACAGAGAACTTTTTGCCAGCCCACTGCTTGAAGCATGAAGGCCCAAGGGCAAATTTGTAGCAAACAGACATGAAGGATTAGCGGCCTTTGCTCCCCGTAGTTCCACCTTAACGTCAACGTCTCGGAGCTGTTAGAGAACACCGACCAAACCACCATCAGCTTCCCGAGACTTGATTACCGCTCTAATTACCTCGCGACAATTTCTTCTCCATCAGCCTCACCTCAGGCACTCACCGAGAAGAAAATTTCTAACATTTCACCAAAATTCTGCAATCTTTTCTCTCCTACCCTGTTGGTTAGACCCTGATAGCAAGTTCAGCTTATTATATGCCTCTGACATGCATTTCGTCCACTCAGCAAAGTATATATGGTCTTTGTCATGGATAGAGCGACGCTCTGGATATCATGGTCAGAGCATTGGTGAGAAAATGCCCCAAATCACAGTACCGACACAAATAAATATTGTATGCTGCTATTCTAAATTTTGATTGGCACTTCCTCTGAGTAACAGTAACTGTGTTCCAAATTCCACTAGGGTGTTGGAGGAGAACTGATCTTTGTATGCTAGTCTTTCCCCATGTGTGGACATAGACACCCCAATTTGCTAGACAGGGGGAACCAAACCAAAACAGACGGGTATCTTTAATCTGATCTGGGGAAAGGTGGATAGAAAAGCCACTACACTGCTGTGTAAAGCATTGGTCTGAGGCAGAGGGCCATTGATTGTTAAAGAATCCTGACCCAAGAGCAAAGGTTAAAGCCTTTTAAACACACCAGGCCATTATTAGTTTTCTACATGGTCAGGTCGAACTTGTGGTAGCCAATCAGGTGGTCACTGAGGGGAAAACTAAGGCAGGTCCATTACAAAGACTGGGTGTCACTCTGACAGCATCAGGACTGCTACAGTAAAACAGTGCCAAATTACACCCGATCATAGAACAGCAACCAGAAGTGAAAAAAAAAAACATTTTATGCAAGTAGATATTTTTGAGAACTGTTTCGGCAATAAATTCAGTCGATGAGATGATCTAGAGAGTGCACTTTGTGAAGATGTCAGATTTACACTTACTTTGCACATTGTAGATATGTTTTCAGATGTGTGTATGGGTGTGCTCCTTTTGTGAGGATGTCAGATTTAGGCTTACTTTGCACATTGTAGATATGTTTTCAGATGTGTGTATGGGTGTGCTCCTTTTGTGAGGATGTCAGATTTATGCTTACTTTGCACATTGTAGATATGTTCTCAGATGTGTGCATGGGTGAGCTCCTTTTGTGAGGATGTCAGATTTACGCTTACTTTGTACTTTGTAGATATCTTTCTCAGATGTGTGCACGGGTGTGCTCCTTTTGTGAGGATGTCAGATTTACGCTTACTTTGTACATTGTAGATATCTTTCTCAGATGTGTGCACGGGTGTGCTCCTTTTGTGAGGATGTCAGATTTACGCTTACTTTGTACATTGTAGATATGTTCTCAGATGTGTGCATGAGTGTGCTCTTTTTGTGAGGATGTCAGATTTAGGCTTACTTTGTACATTGTAGATATGTTCTCAGATGTGTGCATGGGTGTGCTCCTTTTGTGAGAATGTCAGATTTACCCTTAGTTTGTACCTTGTAGCCTTGTTTTCAGACGTGTACATGAGTGTGTTCCCTTTTATTCACATGTTAGGATGTACTCGTTTGTGAAAACAATATATTTATTCATTTGATTGTTTTTCTTTTATCTGAACACCACCCACCAAGGTTTTTAAGTGGAAGAGACAGGAATGTTTGGAGAAAAACCACAGCCCTCTGCTATACCTAACAAACCCTATGATTTTAAGTCACAGCCAAAGCAACAAGAGCGAGGTTCGAACATGCAATGATCAAGGGCCTAACCGAGACCAAGTCAGTGCTTTAACCCATCTCAGCTATGGAGAGCCTCTTCAATTTGAGCTGAACCACAATAGTGGAATCTTCATGTTAGTTTACATGTGGGTGGCCTATTTGTGATATACATTTATAACATGTCTGAAGAAGTGACCACATTACATGTGCCTACTGATCATCTGGCTGGGAAATAAGCTGCCTCCCACCATCATGGCAGCAATAATACCCATCACATCTCTTCACACTGTGTAAACAGCTTACCGAGAAAACTTTCAAGAAAGAAGCAGGACTTACCTGCTGTGTTACGCTACATTTAATTTGTTTGTGGAGTATATCATTAACTGGAGCAACAGACTAAAGCTTACCACTTTCATAGCCTGTGTCTCGTGGTTCGGCTTTGACAGGTAACATGGTGGGCATGCCAGCGTAGCCTGGTGGGCGTGCAGAGGGATCAAAGCCTCTCTCCTGGTACTCCTGTTTGAAGTACTGGTGGGAGTAGGGCGTGGCCACCCCCCTCTGTTGGGGATGAACCAGGTATGGCTGCTGGGGCTCTGGGGACCCATACCCACTACTGGAGCCTGAACTCGGCCTGTTGTACCTGTAACAAATCACATCCAAACATATATCAACAAATACTGGAGTTCTTAGATTATGATAAACACATCTGCATGAATAAGTCATCCTACAGTCAGAAAGCTATGATGTGGACAGGTGGTCATTGCCTTTGATAACTCATTTCAGTGATTGAGTGAGTGCTTGGGGTTTAACATCATACTTCACTCCCTTCAGTACACCTACATGAGACTTAAGAAAAATAAAATCATTTTATAGTTCTTAATATATACATTTTCACATGAATTTAGGAAGAAGCTGTGCAAAGTAAAATTTGTCCTAAAATGTACATCTTCTCAAATGTACTGTAGATATATGTGTAGAATGGTCGTGTTAGGGTAGACCAAAGTAAGTAGATCTAACGAAAGATCTACACAGTGTTGACAGTGAAGAATGGTGAAGAAGCTCCTCCACCACCATAATCTATGTACACTGTACATCTATACCCTCTCTTTTCCCTAGCTGTAACACCTGTCATTGTTACAATGTTAAAAAAAAAAAATTATCATCACAATCTCAACCTTTTTGGTCCAGGAAACAGCCTGTTTCAAGGACAACAATTGTGTATAGTTATAAGGACGGTCTTTAAGTTTCTCCAAATAAGAGAAAATTATGTGCTGAGGCAGTAATTCACCTGCATCGTATGCTCTGTCAGTTTTACATGGAACGATAAAGATCGGTGCGCTTGTCGTCAAGGTAACCAGAACACAATCAGCTAACAAAAGGGCTATCACTTTGTAACTGTGTAAAAAATCGTGCACATTGCAACCAATCAAAGTAGGCTAAATTAACTGCCAAAGTCTGTATTTTAATATTGATTTTTATAACACCAAACCATTTTGCCGCAACACTCTATGGTTGTGTTATGGTCCCAGTGCCACAAAAAAGTCTCTCATTTCTCAAATCCCCCCATCACCAGACGTATATTTGTAGGATTTGCTTCCACACATCTACTTCAGCGGATTTACTTATGTAGCTTGTCTAATTAATTTACTTTTATCTGGTTTTAAATAGTGTTGGGTAAATGGTTATTGCAAGTTTAAAAAATTTAAACAGTAGATTCCATATCATATACACATATATAGACACACAATGCGATTACTTTCCTCACATTTCTAACTATTAAAAGCTCAGTGAGGTTTGCATAAGTTGTCTTAAATACATATTCATCCACAACTCATTTTGATGGTCAAACCGATGTGATTGTGTTAGACCCAGAGTGATAGGAGTTCCCTCTGTTAAGCACGGCTGGCTATATGCAAGAACACCGTGTTTTGTAGAACAGAACCCCCATCCATGCTTCATAGCATTTTTTGTAACAAATACTTGATGTTCACAACTCTAGAATTACAACATAATGACTTGATGTATAACGTAAATAAAAATGACTTCCAAGCGTTGTTAGCAGTCAGTTTGATAATGTCATAATCTACAATAGGTAGTTTGTAAATAAATCAAAGGATTGGAAAAACTAAATGATCCCTATTATCCAATTTCAAATGCGTGGCTGAGATGGATGGGTTAGTAGCTTATTCGCTGGCCTTTTATCTCTCGCGTTATCCATTTCAATGCTTTCAGCTCCATCATTACAGGCAATCAAGTTTCATTTAGCGGGGAAGATTGTGCAGGGCGCAGGTTGGTCGTATCGGCCAACCTTCTGATCATCAACCTGATAAGAAGGCATTCAACGTAACAGAAGCGCAAGCTGTCCAAAGTCACCATGTACTTTATGCGAACAGAATCTGACCAAATAAAAACAATCTTTTTGCTATGAGATTAGCTGGCAGATTTCAATGGCCTGCTAATTACCCCGTTTTAATGTGAGGATTTTGGCCCACTCTAAAAGCTATTGATTCTCAGACTTTCGTCATCTAAGTCAAAACGCTCCATTCTTTGACAAACAAAGCTGCCCATTGTTTCCTCTTTGAACACTCTCTGTCAGCTAAGGGGCAAGATTCCCTTCAGCAGAACATCAGAACTTGTTGAAGCTTTCTAGACACAAAACAGTCATTTATAAATGACAAATCCAGACAAGATGCTGTTTTAGTGCAGACGGCCTCTGGCGCACTCTCTGTCTGTTCAAACCCTCTGTTAAAGACGAAACACAAATGAAGACTAATCAAATGGCTTCAAGAGGATTACTCTAATGATTTGTATTTTAATGTGTTCTTTTCCAATACCAGCATCAAACCCTCTGGCCTCTAACAACTCAGTCAACAATCATATAGCACTGAATAATTAACTGTCTTAATATGAAAAACTCATCAGAATTAATGCATTTTAATGTTTAGCTTAATTTTTTTTTTTTGTTGATGGACCTAAACCTCAGAGGTATTTACATAAATTCACATTCCAAAAATAAAAATAAATAAACATGTCAATTAAGATTTAATTTCATGTACACATTTTTAAATGACTTTCATATTTTACACACACACACACACACACATATATATATATATATATCAGTATCAACATTTACCATTTCATCATAGATATATGTATGTAGCACAATTGCTTCAGGAATTCACACTAAAATTTGAAAATAATGAACTATAGTAATTACCTTACCAATAACATTGCATTCATCTTGGTGAATATTTTATTGGTCTGACAATTGGTCAATATGTATTCAAGGCTCAATCATTGGAGAAATCACATTTGTTGTGCATAAATGATAACCATTATACTAGTAACCTGTATAATAAAGTGATAAAGACCAAGTGTATTCTGTGCAACATCAACTGGTGTTAACTGATTCAAATTAAGATACATGCCTTGATTTACCAAATTCCAAGTCCAAATTTTTACAACTGGAAACTCCAAATTGTTTTTTTTTTTTACTGATCCAGATTGAGTTTATTTATATTTTAAACACCGGCTATAACCTGGGGTTGAGCTTAATTCCGCTTTAGCGACAGGTAATTTTGTGCACGTGAAAATATATATGATATACCCGTGTGTGTGTGTGTGTGTGTGTGTGTGTGTGTGTGTGTGTATATATATATATATATATATATATATATATATATATATATATATATATATATATATATATATATATATATATATGAATGAGACAAGAAAGGTTAATTTCATTTGAGGTTCATTTCTGGTCATGATTTTATTGTTCATATATGCAGATACTTTTACAGGTATATTATCCTGATCAGAGATATACACTGCACAGTAAAACAGTCGTAAAACATGGTGATTCATGTTCAGTTGTTGGTTGTTATATTAAAGCTAAGAAAGGAGCTAACAAACATTATATCAAAAGTGCAAATGTGCAAAATACAGAGATAAGGCTTATCCTCCTCAGAGGTATTTAATGAAACAGTTATAAACCATGCACGTTCAGTTGTTGGTTGTTATAAATATCAGAAGAAAGAAAGAAAGTAATAAATATTACATACTACATTACAAAGAAAGTAATAAATAAACATAGGCCCTATATAGGGCTACAAGTATTTATTATTCGCTGGCAGTTTATGCAAAGATTTACCTCAAAGATGGGTTCGCAGGATCAAGGAAATACTGAAAAAAAATACTCAAACTGTTTAATTTTCCGAGTTATAATAATATATCAAGAGTGGCTATAATCCTCTTTTGTTTCCTGCGGTGTCGCTAATCCTTGTAATCTCGATCAGAGATTAAAACAACAAGAGGTGGATTGTCATTATGTAATCAGATGACATTTGCACCTACTGTGAGCAGTATTCAAAGAGCCTAAGAGGTGTGACTTGTTTTCTCGCTCCAGTGTTTGACTGTCAAGTGAGTACTTTTAATCAACTGGCGAAGTCACCAGTCAACTTTTGAGCAGTTCAACATAAACCCTGTCAATTCGCCATTATCGGAGCCAGTCATTCATGTGTTCAAGCAACACGATTAGTTTTAGATTGTTTTTCGGTTTTAATCGTCCTCGGTAGCTGGCCAGAAACCACTAATATTGCGTTGTTGTATACAGTTCATAATTTGTTAGAACCTCACTCATTGGTCCACAGGACAGACACAGCCAATGGGATAGTGTGTATCAAAGTGACATTCACTGGAAGCCAGCATGTGTTGTATCTTCTTTCCTGTATCTTGTTTTATACCCACTAAACCTTATCATCATAGTTTGAATATATTTAAAGCCTAATTTTAATTTAATAACAGCCAATACATGCTTCCCCACCTTCGCTTGTCACAGATGCAGCCGTTCCCTATTGAAGTCAATCACTCATCGCTACACATTTATTTTCAAATTCAATTCAGTTTATACCCAAAAATTTGAGTACTTGTAACACAGAATTGCGTTTTCTTACCCCAATTTTCAGTTTTTAAATAAATTTTACAACCAAATACCATAGTCTAAAATCAAGGTGTATGAATCTGTGGTACATGTTTACATAACTATTAAAGTCGATCACATCCTGAATTTAGGAACATATGCTGAATGAACTCATCTCGGGTTATAGTAATGTACCAAATAAGCTTCTCCCTGATCCGACATATCAACCAATACTGACTTGTTCATGCAGTCAACCAACAGGTGCCTGTTGTGTTAAAATGAACCCTGAGACAGGTGATAATGCAAGGTATGAGGTAATATTAAGCCGGCCAACAGCTGGTGTTGACAGAGAAGTCGGGTGAACACAGAGATACATGTATGTCCTTAAGTCAATGTTTTGATTTCAAAATTTGTGAGAAATTTGAGTGGCTGGCTTCTTCAGTGACTGTAATTCATGTGTAATTGGACATTATCAACAATTGTCAAAAATATATTAATTTTGTGACAATTACTTAGAACACAATCTTTATGTTCAAAAAAACTATCAATTTCATTTCCTTTATGGTAACATTGGCCGTGTCTGATTACACGCCATGGATCTGTGAACACTGTCACTTTTCTACACCTTGAAACCTACAGGCAGATAGTACAACATGGCAGTTAGCTCAGTAATTGTAAATAATATAGGCAATTATAACAGCTCTTGGTGTGCAAAGTAAATAGGTCCTGTGATGTTCTCACAAGAAGGTAAACACTTGTGAAAGAGGGCTGGCAGAAATGTGTCAATAGTTGGCTAATCACAGAGAAGCTGTAGGGACATTCAAGGAGTTAACAAAAGAATCACTTCAAGACTGGGCTCACATCAAATGGTTTGTAAGGCCACTATGGTCTCAATAGGCAAACAGACCATTGTTCCTGCCTTCTAATCCACCAGTGTACAACGCCAACCACCCAGCCTGTCATCCTCACTTAATGACTGCTCCTCCTCACAAAAGCACCAAATATAGATCTGTCGACGCTTCAGAAAGCAGACCATGTTTCTGTTCAATGCCCGTGTTTCTACACCAGGCTCAATCCTTTCTGTCTATAGTTCTGATTGGTCTTCTGTACACTTTTTCACTGCTTGTCCTTGTGCATGTGGTCAAGCATCAGCCTTGCTGTGTTGTGGGCGGTTAAGTGTATGGGTGAGTGGTCCTGTAGTAAAAACAGGGGCCATTGTCCCGTTACTCTGTTCTACAAGCTCTGACTTTGTCACTACCACAAACTCCATTGTCAGCTCCCTCTTAACTGTTTCCAAAGCAGCTTTACTCTGAGTCGCCTTGACGATTGTCTGCATTGTCTAGATGATTGCAGTCTATAGAATCTAGATAGAGCCTCAGTCTCTCTTTTGTTGAAAATTTCCACTGGTACAGAAAGGCCGGGTTTTGTAGAGAAATAACAACCAGGAGGAATTTGGCTGATGGGCCGCGTGCGACTGACAAGATGTCTTTATCTCAGAGAATAGCTTGTTACCTTTGTAACAGATAGTTCTCTGGGTGAATAAGCTGGCATCAGGGTAAAGCAGAGAGACAACAGCATTTTCTCACAAAACAGACACCAACTCACCCTGAGCATTCAGAGAACTACAGATTTTAGATAAGCGTGTACTTGTTGACTGATTCACCAGTCACCTTCTGACGAATACTGGATTCAACCAGGACAGCAAATTCATCCTGACAACCTCCTTATTAATTATAACCATAGCTAAATGCAACCCACTAAAAAAGAAATGAAAGCTATTTATAAAGAAACTTATGCAACAAAAACAAACAGAATAATATAATAAAAAATGATAAAGAAAAATTAATAAATTATAAAAAAAGTCATATGCAAGTTACAACTACAATGTCAGAAGTGCATGAAGAAGTCATTTTATTTCTGAACTATTGTTAATACTAAAACTATGTAAGCTCAATAATTCTCTTTTATATTGATATTTTTGTCTGTATTTATATTATCCTTGGCCGTTAGGGGGAAGGTCTGCCAGCAACCTCCGGATGGTCATGGGTTTTCTTCGGGCTCTGCCCGGTTTTCTCCCACCATGATGCTGGCCGCTGTCGTATAAGTGAAATATTTCTGAGTACAGCATAAAGCAACAATCAAATAAATAAATATATTATCTTTTTTTGTTAATCTAACTTGAAAACTTTACCAAAACATGGCTGAACATCTTAATTTTGTAATTGGCAGATAATGCTTTACACTGATCTCGCTACTTGCTCATCAGTCAGCCTGGGGTGACATGTGACAGCCAGCTAGTCTCTAACAAAGCCGTATCAATCGCACCTAGTGGCCCTACACCACAAACAGATAACTAATCATAACAGACACAAATTGGGCTTTTTACAGGGGAACTAATTTGAGGATTACAACCTCTAATTTGATGACATTAATGCTAAATAAAGAAACAGATGGACTGGAAGTTACAAATGGTTATCTGACTATTTGAGATGAGAAGTTGTTTATACTGTGGCCTAATCACAGTGGGAAGAATTCAAAAAGTCTCTGACACATGCATTTATTATTCCTTAATTGTCTTCGCACTTTCACATAGATCCCAAACTCACCTTACAGCATTTTACAGTTTCTGTAATACACACTGCAGTTTTTGTAATACATATTTTAGTACAGTTTTTGTAAACCATATTACACTTTCTTTAATACATAAATGTGATCTTTCATTTGTCTTTAGTTTGCAGATGTGTTGTAAAAATAGCTATGTATTTGTTGATTTTTTTTGGAAAATTACATGTATTCAGCAAAACACCAGAAAGAGAAACATTGAGATCCTCATCATGTGCCACCTGCACGTGTCTGATGAGCTTATTGGAAAACAAAAATGACAAACCCTACGCAGATTATCTGAGAAATAAGCCAATTGGTTGTACCGCTTAAGAAGCGCATGTGTACAAGTCAGTGAGCTGCATTTGAGGAAGCCTGTATTAAAGTATGAGGGAAGTTAGAGCAGTGTTATGTACTGGTTCCCACTCAACAATCCCCTGTGCAGCTGTGATGAGCTCGAGACTCCAATTAGAGCCGTCCATCCCAACGACCCTGTCAGCCGTGGCCTCGTAGCCAGCGGGACAGAGTTAAGAGATTACACTCACCCACTAACTAATGGATTAGCACGCCACAGTCCTGCCAACAACTCTGGCCCAACTTTTTGTGGCCACTTTTTATCCAGTTTTCTTCTGTTTAGTTCTTCAATCTCTTCTCCCTTAACCCAAATCTTAAGCACGTGAAAAAATTAACCAACAATTTAAACTTTATTATTATGTTTATTACTTTGGCCCATTTGCCAATGAAAGCCTTGATTTAATTTTTTTACCTGTCCGTGAGTGACAGCAGCTTAAGGCATATGCTTGTGTGGGTGTAGAGTATACAAGTATATGTTAAAAGCAAGATTTCTTCAAACCTTAAATTTTCCGCCTTCGAATGAAACTGTAGTCATTACTTTTAATATCTGACTACAGATTTCCAACATTGTAACAAGGTGTTTTATTTATGTCTGTTAAATCTTCCAGATTTTACTAAAAAATTTTGACATTTCTTTGTGAAATATATTAATGACTTGTTAATAACAGCAATAAAATGTCTTATTACGACCTGCCTGCATTTGAGCAATGTGGCCTGCTTGGGTTTTTTTCCTTCTAATCATTCCCCAATTTGGCAATTTCATCCTGTGACAATCCTAATAAGTTCTTACCAGAATGTAACAAAACTTCAAAGAGATATGGTGGATTTCTATCACAGAATTTATGACTGAATACCAGCACAATACCGGCAAAGTGATACCTGCTGATGAAGTAGTTTTGTCTTCCATGCTGTGCTAATTCACCATCAGAAATTACATTTGTTTGATACATTGAAAGACGATGACTGCGACACCTGAGGTTCAACACTCAATCTTCAAACTACCAATCAAGTAATACAATAAAACAAAATTTCATGAAGTCAGACGATTTGAATGTGTTGTGCTTACCTGCTATCTGATGTGGTGTAGCCACAGTTTGTTCCACTGTGGGTGGGGAATGACGCCTGTTCCTTACATGACCCCGTTGACATGACGGACTCCTTCCCTGAGCTGGTTGAGCACGCTGACCCACTGGGGGAGGGCATGTGCTCGTAGGGAGCGCTGATGAACGATTTCTCTGTGTAGCTGGGATATTTGGCAGAAACACTGTTTGATGGTTGTTTTGGAGTGTCCACATGAACACAAGGTTTACAACAATCGGTGTTCTTCTCCGTCTTAACTTTCATGTAAGGATTCACTGCAGATATCAAGAAGAATGGACATGTCAAACTCCAAAATAAAATAAAATGCCATGAAAATGTGTCAACTAAAACTTTAACATCTTAAGACTACAGATCTCTTGAAAAACTATACTGGAGCAGAAACAAATCAAAGAAAAAAGAAAAAAAAAGCTGGATCAAAAACATGACATAAAATCCACATAAAAGAGATTATTGTGGTATTTTTCCACAGCCAATATATCTAACAGGAAGTCCAAAACACATATCTGTGATAAGTAAGTGCTATACTTCGAACTGAATAATCAGCAAGGTAGGAATGGAGATAAAGTTGCATAGAGAGGACTGAAGCAATAAAGCAGCTCAGTGGTGGGCCATTACACAGGTAAGGAGGCCATCATTAGAAAAGCTTTCCACCACTGTTAACGGAGAGCTTCTCCAGGGGTGCCTTTTAACGACACAACCATCTTCAGCCATAAATTACCTCCAATTCTGCTGAGGTGTAATCCCAGACTAGGGCACCTTTGGTTACTGCCCCTGTGTAATGGTCAGGTGCTCTTATTAAAGTGCTACAGCGACGGGTTATTAAGACTTCTGCAATGATGCACTTGCACAGATCTTTACATGGACATCTGACAGTTTCTAATGATAGTGTAATTCAGTACTACAATGGTGACCGAAGTGCCAACAATTTACCACTTCAAGAAGAAAAGCAAAGAGGACATTGCAAAGAAAATGAAGCTTAAAAATATTACACCTCATCAACATAAATAAACTACCAAACATATGCTAACCTCTTTAAACACACAAATTTCTGACATGGCACACAACTGTGTAACTAATGGTCTACAATGAACTTCAGTAGCAACCCTAATTCATTATCTCAATTAGGTACAATTTTGTCCAAGAGGAAATAACTTTATCAGGTGTAGAATAATATTTTCCCGGCAGTTAAAAGATACAATTAAAGCATTTGGTTTGATAGAAGATAATCATATGATAGCTCAGATTCTAGTTATGATGGGGAGGGATGTTGAACAGCCTATTCACTACACTGTTCCACTAACGAGTTTCACACTTTTGTCAGCAGGGCACCTTTACCTCCAGGAAATTTTTCACACTTACATTCAGATATTAATAACTCTGCTAAACTTTATTAAAAATCCACACAATGCCCATAAAAGTACAAGTAGAAATAAAAGGCCGGCTCAGTCTGGTGCAATATCTGGTTAAACGTAGGTTAATCCAGGCATAGCATTGTCAATATCTCTGTTAACAGGAACTGATAATTACAATGCTCTGCCATTGTCTTGTCTTTGAAATGAGATCCAGGTAAGGTAGGCCTGCAATAAATGGACAGGAAAGACTGACACATATCAGGGCTGCTCCTAACAACAGCTTTACCATGTAATACATGCATAAATCATTTCGGCTCAGTGATTCGATTGAGTCGATTTCATGAAGTAATAGAGACTCGGGCTGGTTCACTAAGCACATTGTACGTTATACCTGGCTTTAACCACTGGCCCTGTACACCCGACTGTCCAGACTAGCCGTTCAGGTGGGGCCAGGGCGGCTGGGGAAATGGGAGGGGTGGCTGACTGAACATGTATGCCTGTACAACAACATGGTATTAATGAGTTTTTATCTGAAGCCTGGCATCCATGAACACTTCAGGTAGAAACAAAATCTCACCGAAAGTGTTTGTTTTCTTTCTTTTTTATCAATGACATTAGGCTGAACTCAAAGGGTGGTTAGATAAAAACAAAATTATGACCAATGAGATTAATAATGCAAACCATTAAAGTTGTTCAGAAAGACAATCTTGGTGCAAACACGGTTTTGCGTATTTATTTAATTTTTTTTTATGTAGCCAGAAATGATCCAATCCATTAGTATAGCGACCTTCAATGTGTATTGATGTAGTGTCAAAATGACTTAAAAACTGATACTGATTTATTCTGTGCTAAGTTTAAATGAATACTTATTACATTGAAGCAGAAAATTTCATAATGTCCTAGATCAGTTAAAGCAACTTGAGCAGACAGGCTGTATGATATAGAGCTGTCAACCTCCAACCCATGAAGCTGCTGAACATGACGTTCTATACAGGGCCAGTAAAGGGGCAGAAATGGGGAGAGAAAAAAAGGAAGAATACAAAGTTCCCGCGAGCTGGTCACGCCTGTGTCATTTTGCCGGGAGATAGAGAGTTGTTCAGATGACAATAGATAGCAGCAAGACACAATGTCGTCCGCGCCTAGAGCCTAATAGAAAGTCAATATGGGAGGAATTTATCAAGCCCGAAACCCTTCATAAACCCAGCTATGATTAATCTCATCTGTTGGCCGTAACTGAATTGCAGAGACGGGGCACAAAGCTCTGATTTGGCCTGTGTGTGTAGAAGGTCCCCTGGGAGAGAAGATCAGAACTCCCTTAAAACCCACCTACCCTTCATCAAGAACACAGCCACTTGCCCTCCACACGGCCATATGGCTGGAGCACTAATCAAACTGCTCATCTTTTACAGGGTTAGAACTAACAAAACTCTAATCATCTGTACTTGTCACTATCGCTGGTGGTGATACTGACAAATCCCAATATAAACTTATTTGATCAACATGCCAAGAACACTTACTCTAATCTTTGCGTCAAAAAGAAAAACATAAATTTAAGATACTTTATTATTGTAAAAATCACCTCAGTTTTTGACATCTTGATTTTAATTTATGAGATACATTAATTTAAGCAAAAATTAGCCTTATTAATTATTTTAAATATGAGTCAGTCTTATTAATTATTTTTAATTAATTTCACTCTTACTTTACTGGATAGATCTTTATATCTTCACAAAAAAAAAAACACTTTGTTCATTAAGTGCATATTTAAAAACCATGTCTTTAAATAACGTTTGATCCCAGATACAATTATTTTGTTGTCTTTATTTGATTGGTGTATTACGCCTTACTCCAGAACATTTCACTTGTTCATTCAATGCATATACCATTGAACAGAACCACATGTATTTATCTGTACTTCTTCATTTCAGGTTCAAGGAACTAATCGCCTATATACAAGTAGTTTTTGTCTCAAAAAACCCTCAATCATAAAAAGACAATGAAATGCCAAAAAAAAAAAAAAACTACAAAAAAAACCAATATTGTATGTTTCTGGGAAAAACTTCAAGGCTTACTTATACTTTAGAACTGAGGCTGTGTAAAGACATTTGTTTACAGCTCCCTGAGAAGAAGGAAAGTTTTACCTGAATTATTAATTAAGTAAGCTGAGAGAGCCAAACATAAATAAGAATGTCTTGATGTTAGCGGCAAATTAATTACCTAGCATGACGTAATAGTTATATAACACTGTTGAAGCCTGGATGTATTAAGGCTAAGACTTTTCAATGCTAACATAATATTAACACATAAAACGCCTGAACTATACGTCAGCCAGTGCAAAGAAAAATTACTGAATTCCTCAGAAAAAAAAAAAAAAAATGTAAAAAAGTGTGGGGGTGGGTTTCAACATGGGTGACATCAATACCTGTCCAGATCAGTCGAGTTTGACAAGGCGGCCTCTGAAGCTTGGTGACCCAAGCGTAGACGGACAGACAGAGACTAGAGCGGGCTAACTACCTGTTCTTACTCAGCTTCTATTACAGCCTCACTGATGACTGGCCATTTCAATTGACTACTCTCTAACAACAGGACAAATCTAAGCAAATGAGACCACTCTGAGGCTAATTCCATAGCCCAGGTCAGAGGTGAATGGAAATGTACATGTCATTAACTGGTAGAGGAAATTATTTGAAGTAGTAACCGTATTTTTAAATCCAGTCTTTTGTATTTAAAATTTGAGGACAATTTGAAAGTGAAATAAGCTGAGCAGATTGATAGATTTTGTGGCAAAACTTTAACCTTACCTTAATTAAGAAGTAAGCTCTGGATCATCCTTTATATTCAGCTGTTACCATGGACAGATGCTGTACAGCTGTGTTACATATAAATTGTTCCCCAAGATTTTATAAAGTCTGCGTACTGCTCAGTATTTTACACCTCACATCTTATTAAAATGGCCAATCAAATCGAGGAGAATGGGTTGAATGCCTGTGGACATATCTCAATGTGCACGGGCCAGACATCATGTGCAAAGCCATTTTAGAGATAAGGGCCCCAGGCAGGTATTTCCGAGGAGAAGTTAGCTGTCATCTTTCTGTTCTAATCCAGCCTAGAAGACCGAGACATTTGTCAAGGCTCTTAATCTAAGCACTGACCAGTACCCCTCTTCACTATCAATTTCATTAAAGGTAATTAGACAAAGTGGCAAATTCAAGCAGAACTAATTTTGTTTATTACATAGTTTGGACAATGCTAGCAAAGCCATCTTCAGGTTGGCAGCATATTAACTTCATTAGCCAGATCATCTTGCTCTGCCCCAAGTCAAATGAAAGCCTAATTTACAAAATCTTTCTTTTCCTGTCCAAACCACAGTCGGGCTTTGAGGCCTGACAGCACAGAGGTCATCGCCAGAATCGGACAGATTAGCACCAGACACTGACAGTTTGTGCCAGAGGTAATACACTACGCAATACCTCAGTTACATGCAAGCAAACCTATCCCCAAGTGATAGATTAAATGTTGGCTGGTTAGACATTGGAAGTGAGCCGTTCTTAACGAGATTTTCAACAGGTGTACTTATCAATACTTTCTCCCTCAAAAACGCCTTCATTAATTCGTTAAATACATCCCTAAATCCATCACAAACCCTTTAAAGTCTTTTTCAGCCATAAGTCAGAAAGTAGCTGGGTTTTTTTTTTTTTTTTTTTTTGACTGCATAGATATATCAGCACATAAAAGTTACACTAATATCTGTCACATTTTTCTTAAATATTATCGCAGTAATTAATTCTCATTGAGTAAGGCCATACAACTGTAATCTAACAAGTAGATGTTTAACTGAGTAAAATGATCTTAAATTGTGAATCATACACAAATATATCTGGCATACTTTCCTTGTGCTTTCCCTGTTTTCATGCCTCTTTCATTTCATATGCCATTTCTAGCCTCTGGTTAAATGTAGGTCTCAAATACCTTAGTCCAACTCTCAGAGAAACTTTTCCCACAGAAAAAAACTCTTAGTTTAGACAAAATATCAAACTTTATACAAAAAAGTCAGTGGAAAAAAGAACAAGCAGCAATGGAGAGTATTTTTCAGATTTTCCCTGGAAATTTCAGTTGGTCTTGTAAAGACTCCCGCCAGATGGAGAGGTAGGGTAGGGCTGGTGATTGTTGTAATGTCAATATTGTTTGTTTTTCTTGGGAATTTTATAGTTCTTGTGAGTTTTATCATACAATATCAATACAGAGAGCTGACAGAGTGGACCAGCGTACGATGTGATACAGGACTGACGGACAAAAGAGGCCAGGAATCTCAGCCCAGTGACAGGGGATTGTCAACTGACTTTTCACTTTCTCTTTAAACCAACAATAAAGGGTTGCCAAAGTCTGCACTCAGCTGTGGCACACCTACCTCTACACAGCATATTCCTCTATCATCCCAAGTCAATATTTGAGGACAAAACCCCTAAATCCGACTGCCTCTTCTAAAATCCATTATAATCATCCCAGAGTTATCCGATAGACTTCCCCTTAAGCTCTGATATAATCGTCACAAAACAACTTGTACACCACTTCCCGCTGGACAAAACACAATTCCTATTAATCTGAAAACACCCCCAGTAATTTCTCAAAACTACAACAACATTTCCTGCATAGCTTCCACGCGCTTTATCAGAAATGACAATGATAAGAATGTGATCTCGTTTCTTTACTTGATACATTGGCTGCCTATATAGGCCCATATCAAGCACTGTGGAGATGTCTAGGTGTAACAGAAAACGATATGGATACTGTAAAAAAATTCAGTATCCTAAATGACCTAAAATTTCGTAAATGACTAAGTTGCTCATTTTTCCAGATTGTAGGAGTTTTATTGATTTTAGAAAGCTGCTTTGAGAGGTCTGGGTTGATATCCTACTGAGAAAGTAAATTTTAGCACCAGAAGTAATGTCTCATGACATTTATTTGCCCCCAAAAATGGTGTTTTGCGGTGAAAATTTTAGGTCATTTAGGGTAAAGGCATCCTCCCAAAAAACATCATAAATTAAGAGTTGGCCTATATCCTTCTTTTTTGTAACATAATCAGAATCTATTACAAATGGAAAGCATTTATCTTATGTGTAAACCATGCAAGAAGAAAACCTTAGCATTTTATATAATTTGTCTAAAAATTTGTCAGTTACTGCTTCCAAACTAGAAGACATGAATCAAAGTGTCCTCACCTTGCATTTATGTAATAATTTAAAGATAAAACTGGAGACCAATACATAAAACTGACTAAACAAAGGTAAAATCCATGTAAATTTCCACCATTTACGTATATATTCCATGAAAGAAATTTTATGAAATTTCATGTTTTCTTCATGCAATAAGTTGACTAAAACCTAAGACTTAGTTCATATTTACAGGCATTTATCCATTCCAAATATATAACTCAACATTTTCAACTGTCACAAACAGATTTCCCAGAGTGCCTCCTGATTAATCTAGGGAACTCTATGACTTGGCCAATAACACACAAAACCATCTTGTACATATATTTGTACCTACTCAGGTGCCAAATACATCATCAAGCTTGACCCTGTTAGGTCCAAATTAACATGACAAGAAAATTAAACAAATCTATTATTGATCACTATGGAAACATATACTCCAGCCCCATTGGACCACAATTTGTTACCTGATGTCAGCCATGCTTTATAAGGCCAGATACAGTTACATGGAGAAAACGATCTCATAGTATTTTGAGAAAATAATGATTTAGAAACTTAGGATTACATTACCTTAAGTTTTCACAAGAATTCATCATTAACTCCAAAAATAAGACACCAAATAAATAGATAAAATAAGAGCAATCAGTTTTGAGGTGTATACACAAACCTTGTAAATTATCAAAATATTAATATTACACATGTGGACTGGTGAGAAACTTGTAACTCATATTTAGAGTTCCAGACATCCAAAAATTCTAAAGGTTTGAACAAAGAATTTTAAGATTTTTGAACACCGGTAGTTTACATTTCTGAACATTCATATGATTGAGGTTAAAGTTTTACTAGTATATCTTTTAATTATAACACAAGCAGGTGAAGCAGTAATTAAGTTACTGAATGTACTTCAAAGGCAAAAAAGATTCTATAGAGGGAAAACAAAGTAATTCCCTCATGTAAACATGTAATCTATCATCTATTTTCATCATTCCTTCTCACATCTGTAATATTATAAACTACATATTCATAATTACATACAAAATACCTGGGATTATTTCATCAAATATGTCTTCAATGCCTGTCATGGTAGAGAGAGGCATCCAGATTGAAGGTGTCCAGCCTGGGGTGAGAGGCCTCAAACAAGTGTCCGGTGACGACAAAGTGTGAGAAGTCAGATTCAGGACCCAGTGTCAACCTGGCAGCACTAAGACAATATGTACAGGCTGACTGGATCTTTGTCGTCCTGTACAGCACAATGCCGATAATTAAACGCCGATTCTCTAGTGTGGAACAAGTGAATCAAAGTTCACCGAGTTCATTAGCAGGTCAAGCCACAAGTAGTCCAAAATTTCATCAGTTGAAAAAAGTTCCACACTTTTATGAAACCCGTAATATTACATACAGGTTTGCTGAACTTTAAATTAAAGTTTCTGTCAGTTTGAAACCTGATGGACACAGACTTCCTTGAGACTGGCTTCCTAGACACGTGATGAAATAGTCACAAAGGATCTCTGGTAGTACCAAGGACTTTTAGAAGAATCACTAATGCTTAGAATCTGGCCCAACATTGTAGCCATTAACCTGTAACAGTTGTAACTGTTGTAAGAGCTGTGACAATGGCTTTAGATTTTTTTCCAAGAGAATTATTAACCGTATAAATGTCCTTTGATACAATTTGGCATAAGAGCTAGGTTAGACAACGGCAAAGTGAGAGACGTGCTGCTAAAGAGAACAAGCGCCAAACTCTCGCTGCCCTACAGGAACCTAATCCAGGAAACAACATGTGTGGAATGTGGACAACACAAGACTTCATCCCACAACTTTCTCAACTTTTGTTGCACGCCGAGGCTTCCCAGCAGCCAGTTGGCATTCTGACATCATGCTTTGTTTATTCACAGCCAGTTCTGTGGACAATACTGTTTAACAACAATGAGGGAAGCTCCCAGTACTAAAACATATGCCTGAGGGTTGAGGGGCAACAAGACAACTCAAGCAACCAATCAGAGCGAAGCGCATAGTCTAGCTCTGCGACAGTATTGAATGTTAAGTGCCACAGAATTTTAAACTGTTTATTCATCAAGCTGCAGACAATGGAGGGAGGAAGGTATCAAGCAGTCAGGGCAAACACCCGAGTTCATAGAGCAGCCTGTTGTAATCAATACCCTGCCATTCCAATTGACTACCGACTAGATGGTCCAGTGATGGCACATCATGGCTCCCAGGTTTATCACCATCCTCAACAATCAGCAGCCAATGCTCAAATTGATCCCACAATAAGATATTCCATGTCACAGCACAGATTTACATCATGAGTTATCACTGAGAACACCAAGGGCTGAGATGTCAGAATAGCCATTTCTGAAGAGGAATCCACTCAGACAGAGTTCTGGCGGGCTGGAGAAGCAAACATGGAGTTGTACGTGTAAAATAAACACTCTGATCCCCTTACAGATCCAACTAATTGCTCAAATTTGTCTAATTAGAGTCTTCAAACAAAGGTCACTGTGAGAGATTAGTGGTCAGAAATCAGGCTGGAATCTGGCCAGGGTTAGCCATTGAGTGGCCGCCCCATTCTGTTAGATGAAGATCTCATTAAACTAGCAAACACTTTCTTGACACAAGGCAGGGATTATCCCCAAAATCAGAAAACTCACTGACATTTAGGCTATGCAGCTGAAGTCAACGTGAAAAAATTAAAAGCACACAAAAGAGAAGAAAAATCCATATTCTAATATTTTAGGCAACTATAAATGTATATGTATTGGCTAAGACAACAAGGGAAAATATCATTTTGATGTCAGGTTAACCTCCCAAACAAGCAAAGCATTCACTACTAAAACTCAAACCTAACTGTTGTGAAAGTCTTTGAGAATAATCAACAAAATCACTGGGATGTCCTGGCAATCACTGAATTAGTTTTTCTATCATAAACTATGTGTGTTTATTGCTTAAAATGATATTTCTGTAGGCTAAAACAATTATCACAAAGCTGCATATTTATTTTATTTTAAGTAACAGTGTTTTCTAGATGCAGGACATTATGTAACTTTATTAGTTCTGGTTTCTTTCTTATCAACACTTTGTTTTTTCCTCTTCTCCAAGTGTTAGAAGAAGACACATTTGACATGGATTTTTTCCTATGTTAGGCAAGAGTCAAACAACTTTATCAGGCAAATCAACAGCTTTTTCCCAACTGTTTAAGTTTTCTAAAAACATGGTGATTTGCGTGAGTAAGACCTCGAGAGCTGGAAAGACGGCATGCTACGATTTCCAATATTACGTTAGAGTTACGCCGAGCGGATGAGAGGCACAATGATGACAAATACTCAGGCAGACACAGGAACGGAACCCGGTAGCAAAAGTATGCTCAAATACTCTAATAAAAAGATCTTTTCAAGTCACTTAATTAAGTGTCCTTAATTTTATTTCTCTCATCCATTCCTCATTTGTAAACAACTGATAGCTCATGAGTACATATTATGAACACTGACCATTTTTCAGCATGAATATACACATGTCGACACTTGGATATCCTCAGGCATATATCATTGTTTAACGGTTTAGAAAATGCTAACGACATTTAAAAATAAAGAAAAAAGAAAGAATTTTGATAACTACATTTTGAACTTGTAATCATCACCTATAGTTAAAAGGTAAATGTGGTTCTAATGAGGTGTGTGGGATATATTACAACCTTTCTCAGCTAACCAGAGTTTCTATTAGAGGCCAACATTTGATCACCAGCATTTGATCACCACCCTGGAGATCATTCTCTGTGCGTTCTTTTGACAATATTGAACTAAGCTCTTCACATACGACAAGGCCCCAACAGTTCTCTCTGTGTTGTTCCAACAATCAATGCCCAGCCTTTCGCAGCCTTGACACACACATATCTTAACTCATCACAGTTTCTACTGCTTTCTGCAACACTAAAAACTCAACAAACCTCTCAGCAAAATGTTACAGCTATGACATTTAGTGTAGGATATGTAACAGTATATCAATAAATCTCTTCACATTTTGTAATTTTGTGAAAATTGATCCGCAAGAAAAACATATTACACCATCAAAACTAGTCGGAAGGGGGAAAAAAAGGCAAAATATATATACGTCTGAGTCATCAAAGTGCGAATGCCAAAATACAAATTGCCCATCAGCATTGGAAAATTTCCCTCTACAATGGTGTGTCATCCAATAGGGTGGTGGCCACTCATCCCAGTTGTCTTACAAATACCATACCCCTTCATATGTAGGTAAGGATATGAATTTATAGACAAGACATAAATCTCAATCGGCATGATAAACAGTGATCCCGTTAGGGAATGGCAAAAGAGCTTTTCATTTCTGATCTTACAAGGGAGTCGTAACTCTTGTGTGGCTTGGTTACTGTTTGTTTCAAAACAAAGATAAAATTCAAATTCATTTTTATCTGATTTCTGGTCTGAACCCACAGCCTGTACACAGTTTTAAGGTTATAACATGTTTGAGATTTGGAAAAGCATATAGTGAGAAGTATGATGACAAGAACTTGTAGGGCCAGCCGCCCACTCTAAGTCAACAGGTCTTAGCTGAATTCATATCTAAACTAACACAAACTTTACTTAAGTGGGATCAAAGCTTGACAACACTGATGTAATGTTTGCCTTGTGTTATATCACTGGAAAATAAAACTTTTACAACACTTTCCCTGGCAACCCCTTGACACTAAATTTAACACACCATGTAAGACGTAGGATACATGCATATATCAGATGAGAATCTGCTGATAATTGTCCATTAATTGCCAAGAGCAGAAGATATACATATCACAGACAGAATTAGCTTGCTTTTAATATCTGTGCAATTTCATATACTATCAAAGTAACCTGCAATCAAGACAGTTATAAAAATCTGTTGGCTTCTTCTAAGGGCTATGAATTTTTTTCCACTGAATAGAAAGTTGAGCAACTGAACACCAATATAAAGTATTGTTGATGTTTAGTCTAAAGAATGCCATAGAATTTAGATTTTGCTTGGCTATTCAGGGGTAATGACAAGATACAAACACATTCTTAGCTCGACACGAGATAGGACCGATCGATTTTGCTTACGACAAACTGACATGACAGGCCTACACCAGATAGGAGAGGGTCGAACATCAGCAGGAATTGACAACCATACACTTCTCGGTCTTTTCCTAATCTAAAATGTCAAGATCTCGGGCAAATACGAAACTCCCACAATGAGAAAAGACCAGGTAAAGCAAAAGGCCCCAGAACAATGTTAATTTACCAAGTTCTTGCTGGCAACATTTTTTTTCTGATGCCTAGCATGGAGATGTTCCTCAGAGTGTTTAAGGTCCATTCAGCCCAATGACAAAGTCTGTTTGTGCGCAAATTAGCAAATTGGAGGAACACCGTGTGGACAAAGAAAGATTGGTGCAGCGTTGGAGAAGAGTGGTGCAGAGTAAGGCAGCTTTGCGCGATCTTCCCAGGCATGCTAACAATGAGACAGGCAGCCAGCGTAACAAAGTGTTACAATGGTCAAACTGAAGGAGACGGCACGCCACCTACCAAACAATCGTCAAGGTAACCAAGCCTACACTAAACACACCTTCACACAGAAGAGAGTCTATCTTCAAGATGAAAGATTTCCCTTCAGAAGGAAGTGTTTCCCTCAAAGATAAATTTGTTCTCAAGCAGATCGTTCAGTGTTTAATTGCATTTAAATGAAAACACCTTGAAATGCTGATAGAGACATTAACGGGCCAGGTATATGGTGACACATTACTTCCTGTTTGGTTGTAAAATTAGACAGGTGCTTGTAGGACATATGCATGTACAGTACCGATACTTGATGTACCTTCATGTTTTCATGATTTTCCACTTTTTCAAGGCATACCTATCATGTAAATATGTCTTCAGCAGGAGAAATTGCTGGGATAGTCCACATCTGACATAAATTACATGTAGATGATTTTCATATTATGTACCCTCCTCTGACACTGCAAAAACATTACACTGCCCCTAAAACAACCGATTAAATCGGTGTGGCCTCAGGACATGAAGTTAGCATTGCATGCTGCCAGATTGGTACAGTGTACATGTTTTCAGCAATAAAAAGGTGGCCTTTCACCATATATTCATTTTAGCACACACCATGATTAATACACTTATCAAGTATACTGAAGTCAACAAAATGCTGACATTATTGATTACTCTGCGTTACATCCATCACAAATATCAGATGGAACAAAGAACTATGACATACATTATACATACAGCAATACAGCAAGGACGTTTGAACGCACACTGAAAGTAGTGACAGCTATGCTTGTATACATGTGTATGCAAGTGGCAATGTGTGTAAATCCATAATGGATTATGTCATGCTAACATGCAGTCATTTATTCCATGGACTTCCTTGAAGCAAAGCCCTTACAGAACCACTATCATATTACTTTTCTTATCATATAATAAATCTTTTACACAGTTCTTATAACTGTTCACACCATATTAGTTAATGCTGATTTAATTGATTTAAATGAGTGAGTGAGTGCTTGGGGTTTAACGTCGTGCTTATACTGTGATGGTTTTCATCAGTCATCATTACTTGTAAGCTAAAAAAGAGACATATAATTTGGGGAAAAATATTTCAATATTTAATATTTAGGAGAGAAACACTGTGGTTAAAAATTAGATGTAGGTTAAAAAGCGTGGAGTACTGATATCTCAAAAGATCGAAACTTACACAAACTCAAGCATGAAAATTAGCAATTACAATTAGGCTAATAATAGTCTTAAACACACATGGTCATGTCATTACAGCTACATATTAACAATCCACAGAAAATGAACACAAATGAAGCCAAAAACAACCTGAAACCCTTCAAAAACATGGACAAGTCCTGACATCCAGAGTTCTTATCACACTCAGGTATATAATGATTTATAAGAATTAAATTTATCATCCACTGTGATTTTAATAATCAGCCGGATGAACATATAGAAGTAAATTGATCTTAGAATAATATGTACCTACGAGAATTATTCTCAAAACTTCAGTGAAGGTTTGATTTAAACAGGGAATTTATATTCCAAGAAAGACAAAATTGTCACATCCATAATATTTTATCATACAGAAAGCATTTAACGTATATCAATTCCTCCACAAAAATATCTCATTGATTTGAACATATATTTAGTATATCTAATTCTTATTCATTATCTATGTAGAATGATACATATCTGTATGAGCATATCACTTACACACAGGTAATAACAGGCCAGCCTGTACAAACATGCACAAGTATAGCATGTCGCATCACTGTACTTCTACTTACATGTAGCAATTAAAAGCAAGAAAATGAAACATTTTTTGGAAATCATTTATTGTTAATTGGCTATGCGCAAAAGCTAAGACTTTTATGTATAAATTATTAATGAGTAAACCTATGAGATGTTTGATTATGACAAGCTTAAGGGGAAAAGTACATTCTCCAAATATCCAATGTAGATAATGTTTACAAGATAACAAAAGGGCTGTTATTATGGATATTCATGTAGTGTAATTCACAACAATGTAGACATATATTTACATATACACAGTGTCTAGTCGTTGTGCTAACTTACATATGTTAAATCAAAAGAAACATTTCTTTATAGAACCCTCATACACAAGTTAAATTCTGTGTGAGAAAGATAGTCCTGCATTTAGAAATGTAATGAACATGAACCAAAGCGCCAGAAGGGGGAAAACAGAATGGGTACATATAGGCATTCTACGAAGACAATGACATGCGAACAGAGCTCTTACTTGTAGGGAAAGGGTTGGTGGAGGGCTTCACACTCAAATCTATAAAAATGAGAAAAACCAGCAAACCAAACATAAAACAGATTGAAATATTAACGGAAAGTTCATTTATCAGAATAAATTCAAAGGTTTTTACAGTAATTAATTTCTGCTGACTTACTTCTTACCATTACAACCATCACGGTTTTTGTCATCAAAAACAGCAAGTAAAATTTGCAACAGAGATGTCAGAAAAATATAAATCGAGGCCTGTTGTATTTTTATATCATTAATAACCTTCAACAACTAATGGGTTACCAATATCAACCACTGTTAATATAATGTAGGATGCACATCTCTTTCTTTTTCTCATCACTATCACAGTCCTGACATTTAATCAATGGTTTTAAGACTGAAATAGTTTTCTGCGAGTCATCATGGAGGATGATTATCTAAATAGAAGGTTCTTTGATCACCTATTGTCACTGGTCTACAGACAGATACTTTACATGAAGTAAGTCAATTATATTACAGCATATAGTACTCTATGAAGTCCTCAACCAGTTAGACTTTCTAAACGTGAGGTATATTTAAATGTTAGCAAGACCGATACTGCAAAGAAAATTATAATATTAAGTATACACAGTATTTTCATCAAATGTTTCCAATTCTGCTTATTTTAATATTTCTACATAGAAAGTTTTGAAACATTCAAAATTTTAACTGTTTTGACTTCATTGATGCATGTCCCAAAATCCTACTCTTAATTGACGGCACAACCAAAATGTTAATAATACAAACTAAGAAACGCATCATAATGAAAAACAAATTATTGAAGATTTATTCTTTATATATACGTCAAAGTCCACATTATTACATTCTCATTTTAGTTAATGTAGTCTTCATTCAACCAATGCCATGTGTACTTTCGTCACATTAACAGTTACTTCTGCACTTCAATTCAGCAATGGTTACTTTCTTCTGTCAATTATCCATATTACCAAGGCAAAGATATAACTTTACAGGCTTATGAGAATCATTTTTCCTTGCTATGATATGTTCTGTTCCATTTCGTGACTTGAACACACATTTTTCCTATGGTGATAATTGAAGACCCTTTTAAGGAAACAACTACAACACAAGTTCAAACATTTGTCCTAAAATACAGACTTTCTATAGTTAAAAGCATTATAATTCATGCTATCGTGTCATTATATCACGTCCTTTAGAGTTTGAAAAATTCCCTTTTTCACCTTTATCTCACAATTTATATATTTCAAAATCATCTGGATTCAAGATCACTTTTAAATAAATCTAAGCTATTTTATTTCCTATGAAAACAGTCACATAAATAAAAGAGGGTACTCCTTCACTGAGTAAAAAAAACTATTCAAAAGCACAGGAAATTACTTCTATTTAAAACTAACAAGCATTCTACCAGAACATTCATGTGTAGGAATGTTCCAGTCACCTCAGTGCATCTTCACGAAATTATGTCACTCACAAAATATGTTATCACAAATTTTCAGCCCTTTCACTTACAACTAGCACATTTTCCATCAAGGCTACACAGAAAACAAATACTCTCCTTGTATTAAACATTTACATCAGCATCACCAGGATTATTCACTTGTACACCACCTACTACCTACATGTACATGTAGAATGTTCACCTGTGCACCATTCCTACCTACTTTATTGCCCAGATTTATTGCCCAGATTGTTCACCTACACAGTATTGCCCAAATTGTTCACTTGAACTGAATTTACACCTATAAAACCCACATCGTTCACATCGAGACCATGTAGATTGGTCATTTATATACCAGTGTTGCCCAATTTGTACTTCTATACATACAAAAATGTTTCAGATTCTTAATCAACTAGTCAAATAATGGCTTTAATAACTGTATATTTGTCATTAGTATTTAATGCCTTACTCAAGAATTTTACACTTCTATTTATTTATTTGTTTGATTATAGCCACAATGAAGCAGCCCAACATTTGCTTTTCTCCCACCACTACGATGTGCACATCTGTAGGTCAAAACATGAGAAAGTTTGTCAGCAACTTGTCGTAGATCAATGGTTTCCCCCTTTGCACTCCACCCATAATACTGACCACAATGATATAAAAATTCGTAAATATGGCATTATTAAAGTAACAATCAAACAAACACATACCGGTAAATCAAAAGCTTATAAATATGTCAACCCTGCATCCCTCTCTTACTTACCTCTGTGATCAGAGCAATTCCCTCAAGTCAAAGTCATGTCCCATAATCAACTAAACAGTTTGCATCGTTACCTCAGAAGTCATTCTATCAAGCCACCCTCTGCCATTAGGCTAACCAGGCCATGTCACCCTATACCTACACGTGTTGTCTGCACCTTGTCCCCTCTAACTCTCAGCTCCAGTTATTAACAGGAAAACCCTGTGTGATTCTTTATCTTCACGTGTCTTAAGACAAGCCTGTCCCCAAATCTTCCCAGTGATCACCCTCATTTACCTGTCCTAGTGACAGCTTTGCCAAACCTCCCACACCTGGTTGATTTACTGACTTTTGAGCATCCTTGGCTTTAATGTACACCCTGGGTTACCTGATGACATGTTTACCTGGGATTAATAAGTGACACTCATGTGAAACAAACTGACACACTACAACCTAAACACCTCAACCCAACAACATAGTTACTTTCACTATGCAATGTTTTTAGTTCTTCTCTCTGTTACATTAAAGATCTAAAGTTAGCCTAAATTTATGAAATACTGTTTATGAAATACATGTAGCTTCACTTCTTGCATAATTACATCAAGAAGTCAACAAAAAATACTTCAAATAATCATTGTGTATATGGTAAATGACATAGATTTTAGCCACATTTATTTTTAGAAACAAACCAGTGTCATAAAATACTGCTTTCGGTACTGAAACATTTTCCCAATAAGATGTCACCCTACACTACAGAACACCTTTCTAGGATCAACAGAACATTGAGAACCAGGGAAAATGGGCAACATAGTCAAGGGCAAGATTCCAGCTCATTTACCTGTACACATGTAGAATGGTGAAAGGCTGAATGTAAATTAGAGTGCAAACATAAGATAAGATATATGTACTTTGAATGACAGATGAAAGAGATCTCATTTTCCTGAGAAATACCTCGGACATTTTATCACCATCTACACTATTTTCAACCTCAAATACCTTTCTCATTAACTTTCTCTTCTAACTTACATCACATATGCCCACCAACATTCACTTTGTCTCCATTACATCCTCACTCTTTCGGTATGACGGAATCAGAAAAGGCCTTCGAACAGCGAGGCCATGCAAACGGGAACGTTTAATTGCCTATTAAACACAGAATCCACACCTGGACAACAGCCCATGTCTTTTAACCTTCATGCACTTATTTCTAGAATCAATAACTTATTTAAAAGATCAATCACTTATTTCAAAGATCAATCACTTATTTCAAAGATCAATCACTTATTTCAAAGATCAATCACTTATTACGCGTACTCCAGGAAGAGCTTGAATATCATTTTTTTGTTTAGGCTTCCATAACTTCCTTTTCCACCATGGATGTCAATAAGTGATTATCAATGTTGAACCAAACACTATAATATCGTACAGACACTGAGACAGTTTACTTTTCAGAAAAGTAAACTTTCATTTTTTTAACACTGAGCTAACAAAAATTAATATTTCAGGCTGAGGAAATTGACAGAGAGATGATGTTTGTGAGGTTTGAGTCAAGCTGTCCCAGAGAAATTGTGTGTATAGTCATACGACCCTCAATAGCTCCTGCCGATCTCTTGTTGATAGTTTTTGGAAATCTTCACCTCGCTGGCACAAATCAGTTTGTGGTACAGAAATCTTCATCTCGCTGGATCAAATCAGATTGTGGTACAGAAATCTTCATCTCGCTGGATCAAATCAGTCTGTGGTACAGAAATCTTCATCTCGCTGGCACAAATCAGTCTGTGGTACAGAAATCTTCACCTCGCTGGCACAAATCAGTTGGTGGTACAGAAATCTTCATCTCGCTGGATCAAATCAGTTTGTGGTACAGAAATCTTCATCTCGCTGGATCAAATCAGTTTGTGGTACAGAAATCTTCATCTCGCTGGCACAAATCAGTTTGTGGTATAGAAATCTTCATCTCGCTGGATCAAATCAGTTTGTGGTACAGAAATCTTCATCTCCCTGGATCAAATCAGTCTGTGGTACAGAAATCTTCATCTCGCTGGATCAAATCAGTTTGTGGTACAGAAATCTTCATCTCGCTGGCACAAATCAGTTGGTGGTACAGAAATCTTCATCTCGCTGGATCAAATCAGTTTGTGGTACAGAAATCTTCATCTCGCTGGATCAAATCAGTTTGTGGTTCAGAAATCTTCATCTCGCTGAATCAAATCAGTTTGTGGTACATAAATCTTCATCTCGCTGGATCCAATCCAGCTCATGAACTTTAAATTAATCAGAACTATACCATCCACAATACTATTTCCTGTTTTGTTTTAAGGTACACATAAATTTTCACCAAAAAATATACATACCAGTATACATACGGGCACAAACTTATAGACGCAATCATATAAACTGTCATACAGCAGTCAATATTTTCTTTCTCAAAAAATTTCTATCACCAACAGCATAAAAATACAGGTTTTCACTGATTTGAAAGAGTTTGGCCTAATATTATAGGTATTATGAAGATGTTCAGAGACTCATCACACACCTGGCTAACCAAATATCAACATTTTAGATTAAAATTTAACAAATTACCTTCTATAAGACTATGCAATGTTTGTCTGCCCAGTTTAACACTGCAGTCTGCATGTATACTACAGTTGCCTGTGAGAACATGTGTAGGTGGTCTGCTGTTATGTGACAAAAAAAAAGTGCCATCATCAGTTAGAATCAGAGCCATGTGCGGGCTTGGTAGGAGGGGCTCACAGGTGCTTGGAGTATGTCAACCACATGTGGCAGGGACTGCGCGCCTGCCTGTAGTACGGGAGAAGTCTAACTCACCTTGTGCCAGCCAAGTCTCCTGCATCTGACTCAAGTCTTGAAACAGTTCTACAAAGGAAATAAGAGCAATATATCATTATTCTGACACGGAGACGGGTAAGCAGCCTTCATAACATACATCATGTCCACTGCCAGTGCTAAGGGAGGAGGGGTACACCTAAAATCAATGGTAGCTTTCTGTAGCACACCCATTTACTGGCTGAGCGCTCAGCTTACATCCATGTTACCCCCACATACAACCCCATTGTGTTTTCTACTGATTATAACCACAATCATTGAAGACGAGGAAGCACAGAGTATAGAGAGAATACAGACAAAAGCCCACAAATGATTACTAAATGATTGCTTACCACAGTATAGCTAACTATCACAGTCACTGCTGCACAACTTCAACACCTTCAGTCTCATAATTGTTATAATCTGCTTTATTTAGCCATCACTATATTCTTGTTTTCACACGAGTGGATCAAAATCTGTTTACACAACTGTTTCCACCGACACTATTGTGAATATTACACCACGAGCCTTATTTAAAACGTGGAGATCTGCGAGCACCAATGACTGCTTGTTTATCAACAGAGTGACCAGAAATCCATTTACCTACAGGGGAACAAACGCTGGCTGTTCCTCCTATATACAACAGCCAACCACGTGAGCATTCTGACAGCCCCCAGATAGGGCCAGCAGAACAGCTTACCCTCTTACCCCTTACATATGGTTTAGGAAATGAACAACAAGGTGTCAGAGTCAAACAAGATTTGCTGACATCTTTAATTATCACTTTTTTCACAATCTTTGCTCAACACTCACTCGCAGTTGTCTTCAACATGAAGTAGTCATGCAGACATCCCAGCTCAAAGTTTACCATGCTTGAACAGTGTCACTTACAACTAACCTATACATGCAGCTCCTCCACTTTATTTGGTGCTATAAGATATCAAGGTTGTTAATGTATTGAAGAATTAAAGTTTCAAAATGAAATCAAATTTTACTAAAAAAAAGTGTATATCAAAGTTTACACTTAGAAAAAATAAAAAATAAATATTTTACATATACATGGATATTTTCTCAGTGAAGGCTTTTTCATATTTTTCCTTGAATTTCAATGACACCACTAAAGAGTCCAGATTTAACATATTTATCATTCAACATATAAATGCACTATGTTCTGTACACAGCAGTCACTATTTCTTTATGTTTTATACTGATTTTAATAATCTGTACATCACCTAAAGTTTGGTATACAAAAATGCCCTTCCAGAAGTAAAGGAGCTATAATGATACTACTGAAGGCTAAATTTGAGTTTTTCTGATAAAAAAAATTCATCAAACTTACTAAAATCTCTTAGGTAACGCTTTTATGTAGATGAATAAATTGTCATAAAAAATTGTCACTTGAAAACTGCTAAACTTTCGGTGAAATCCAGTAATTTAGTTTGCCAATATGAACAGTCTCGATCAGCTCTTACATGTATTAAGACGCATGTCCATGTGCATTTATCTGCCCAGTAGGCTTTACCCTCATTAGCGTTAAACTCTCGTAATAAAGGTCTAAAGATTTAAGCCCACTTTAGTTTTAACATTTCTGAACAGCCCCCAGTGGAGTATGATATCACCATATGTTCCACATAAGCTGTACATTATGTATAAACATTAAATGGTAATTGCATAACTTTACAAAAAGGGCCCTCTTAAGCTTTGTTTTACTTGGTATTTATTTTTACCTTTGTTCAAATAAGCTACAAATATTTAATGTTGCTAATCAATTTTTGGTTTTCACTTTGATGACATCTAGCTGGCTGTTTAACTACATATGAACGTAATGTACAGTTAATTCCTCCATCCTGATCAACCACAGAGGTTAGACATATATAGGTGTGGACAAACCTGCATTAAGCCAGGCATATCTGGGAGTTGGCCAGTCAACACCCAGAACAACACAAGTAACACAAACATTTAACTTAATTCATTTAATTAAACCTCACAATACATAGTTACACAATTAACATACATGTACCTGTCAATATGGGAATTACAAGTATTACAAAAAAAATATTATGAGTGTTCATTGAATCACTAAAGACTGCATTAAACATAATTATTAACTACTTTTCAAATTAATTTTAATATTTTAAATTTAAGTTTCTGAATGGAAGAATAAATTGTGACTATAATGGGTAATGCACATAATATTTAATAAATGTTATCTTTGATATTTAATATCAATTGTTTATTACTGATGTCAAATCTTATCAAGACATTTTTTGCAGAAAATGAAGATTATATGTCCATCACACTTGTGCAAAAGTTTTCCCTCCAAAAGTTACTTGAACAAAATACAATATAATATAATTTTAAATAAGTTTCTTTACTTATTAATTTATTAATGCTTAACATTATCCAGAGCCAAAATTCACTCCAATATGTGCATTTATAAAATACGAACCTGTTGAAAATTAATTAATTGATCAGCAAAATCTTCATTTTTGATGAATATACCTGTAAAGAAGTATGCTTTCATAGTAACTTAAAAATACAGTCGTCGTCATACGACATTAAACACCAAGCACTCACTCACTAAAAATACGGACGTAATTTCCTGCTACTGAAGACTAAATAGGTCTACAGTGTGTTGCTCTGAAGTCCTCTGCTCTAGAGAAGTATCGTATACTGATATTACATTTGAGGTACTTGTGTCATGGGTTTTATGTAACATGCATCAGTTTTGAGTTATCAAGATAACAATGGTTGCACTTGTGCACACAGATGCACAAAGGAGTTGTGATGGTTAAACTGAGAAGGTGATTCCGCAGGTCAGGGCTGGGTGTGAACATCGGGACATCTGCTGACCATACGCCCCACAGCTGGCCACAACAAAGACGCCCGAGTAACAATTACAGCTTCTGGCCCCAGCGCACAATGATCTGCGGCAATTCACATATGGTAAACATACACACCATCACTCCACTACATCGGCCTTTCCAACTTTTACTCTTCAATCACAACTATACTTTTTCTCACTAAACTTTGCTTAGAACTCTTTTTTTTAAAGAGTCAGACACAAATGGTGGAAATTCAGCATTTCCTGGACTAATTTGGACAAATCTGTTGTGTATTACAAGGCATGTGGGGTAGGCGAGAAACTTTTAGTAGATCGTGACACAATTCAAATCTGTGCCATCAAGTCTTGATCTAAACGCTTAGCAAAATAACCTACTGATTAGCGCCATGCCAGTTGACATATTGCTGGCAGATTTCATCATGATACCAGTCAACAGACCTGGGTAATAGTCTGTACATAAAAAACATAGGGCTCTGTCCTCATCATTTCCATCAGGTAACAGCATGGGAAGCAGCAAACACAAAGCAATTACTCACAGTGCATAAACGATTAAGGCAAACTGTAAGTTTAATACATTTATGTTCAAACTAACTAAACATTAGCTGTATTATTTAACATGTATATTTATACATGACAAGTCCACTACAGCCATGCTGTTTGGCCTTTTAATACCAGTATTACTTGTAAAGTGATAGGCATAACCTTTTCTAGTAGGCTATTAACTCCTTAAGCTGACAACTGCATGCATATAGGGCAGCTGTTGCTGAGATAAATTAAATAATAAATTTAAAACACCGTGAAGTTTACATGTCACAGCCAGACTTTTATCCTGAAAACGAACGGTTGGGTGTAAAAACGTAAAAGTTAAAATTAGCCTCCTAACCCCTGTACCCACAAACTCAGAACATTCCCAGGCATGTCTCCCAGATTGATCAGGACCTTACCTCTAAATGCCACTACAGGTGATTTAAAATCTTATAAAAGAACATACAAAACTATGTTGCAGGGTGTCACAAACTCAAAATTAATACTTTACTCAAATTTTATAAAAGCATATTGATATTTTGGGCTTTAATAACAACAACAACGACTTAATTTCAGTTCACATGGAACATAGGCCTACCATCCATACGTGTAACAGGACTTTTACTCAAAGTATCACGTCATCATATTAATGTACATTTTCATCATCAAGTTTTTGAAACTAGACGGTCGGCAGAAAAAGCTCTCTATATACCAGTACATGGTAATTAGCCCCTAACTTCACTGATAAAGAAGTCTCATACTGTTCACATTCGCAAGAACTAGCACTGTACGCCTGCATTGCTTTGAAGTTTTCACTCAAATATTTTGTAACAACGTGGATACGGACCTACTGTAAGTGTACTGTACATGCTTGAGCAGGCTAATGAAATTTGAAAATAAACAGCGAGGTCGATATCATTTTCATCTACCAGTAGCAGACCTAGGCCATCATTAGGCTAAAACGCTCAGTTCCAGATTTCACGCTCAGATACAAAAAAAGAATAGGCCCCTATAAATACATGTATCGGATCACTTTTTGGATGTCATAGTTACCACAAAATGGAGATGGAAACGGAGAATTCCCAGTCGCCTAACTGCATGGCAACAACTCCTTTTCGCTTTCGCTTTGAGAAGCTGGAGGCATACATTTAAGTACGCGCGCAGCCACTACCGCACGCGGAAGACAGTTAAACTCACGATTCGGTTCCTAAATTAGAACGTAGAAAATAAAATAGTTTCGATAGTCTATTCTGTTTAACATCGCGCAAAATACAATTTGGCTGACTTAAGGTTGGGTGGGAGGTTGTTAAATTTAAAAGTAGGCCTACATGCACAATCTAAAGACCCGAAATTGTATGCATATACATATATTATTATGTTATGCTTTAGTTAAGATGTTCCTCTTTAGTGCTTCCGGAATACACCATAGGCTTAATAAAGTATCTTTTGACATTTCTTTCTGACCCATGCAGTCAAATAAAGAGTTATTATCGTAGCCTCTAAGCTAAGACTGACCAATGAGGTCCCAGGCTGGGATCCAGCTTTCGTTTTTTTTTTTGTTTTTTTTTTTCGGCCATACCTCAGGTATTTGCTGATGCTTTGTTTGCTGTGCATGACACTCCGCTGGGGTCTTTTCATCAATAAATATAATCGCCGATCGTTCTAGTAAAAAAGTCATCAATAAATATCATCGACGATCATAGGTCTACTAGTGAAAAAGTAATCAGTAAACATCATCGCCGATCGTAGTCATTAATAAATATCATCAAGTCATTAATAAATATCATCGCCGATAGTACGAGTCAAAAAATATCGTCAACAAATATCTTCGCCGATCATACTAGAGTAAAACTCATCAGTACATGTCATCACCGATCGTACTAGTGAAAAAGTCATCAATGCATATCGTCGATCGTACTAGTGAAAAAGTCATCAATAAACATCATCGCCGATCGCTCTAGTGAAAAAGTCATCAATTCGGAGCTAAACGCCAGTGAAATACGTAAATAAATAAACACTTGTTTGTAAATCTAACGTTTTCGGTTAAATACTTGATGCGTTTTCTGCACGAAGAGGATGTTGCTCATTCGGCCTACCTTGGTAATGTGAGTTGTAGAGTGGACAGATAGACACTGGTCTTGTAACTAGCTTAAGACGCACTGTGTCTTAAGCCGGGCAGTGGTCAGTTCCTCGTTCTCGGACATCGCACTCCCATGCAGGCTATCATGTTGTGGCCAAAAAATAACAAATCTAACTGAGTATTTTCTTTATGTTTGCGTTGTTTTTCATTTTTCTGTTATAATGTTAAGTCTTCCCACCTCCTTGTTTTGTTTGTCGAGATGTCCCTGTGTTTCGGCCGTCCTCGGTTTCCGCCTCTCCGGCCACCGTGTCGCACACCATTTTTTCCCTTCCCCAATCTCTGACCGCCCTCTGTATCATACTCCCGTATTTGCATGTCTTTGACCAGGTGTGAGAGCCTCTTATATTAACGTGTATTATCATTTCTAACCGCGCCGCCTTTTAAAGCTTGATTTCCACGTGGTAATTCTTACATATCACCCAAAAAAAAAAGAAAAAAAAAACAATGCATAGAGGCAAACCTTCTTGAAATAATTTTAAAATCACTCAAACTTCTTATAATTCAGTGGCGCTGTCCCGATTTAGCATAAAGTTTCGTGTTTATCGCATAATTATCCACTGATGTAAGCTTCTAACGATGTAAGTTTCCTTTTCATTAGTTATCACTTTCATGGGTTATCATCCTTTTATTACAACTTTTATCTCTTTCGAAGCTTCCTACCTACGCTAAATTAACATGCCACGTGTTATGCAAAACAAGAATAAACAAGCTGTCCAACCTACTTGCCTTTAAGATGTTTCATAATTTGTACATTACACAGTCTTATATCTGTTTAACCACTCAGTCGGTGATGTTTTGCCATCGTGAAGTCTTGTGAAAAATCAAACCAGAAATTTCATGTAAAAGTGTAATATTTGTAGTACTGATCATAAAAATATTAACAAATGACCATATAACATCCACCTGCAGATGAAAGGCACATTCGCTGCGCAGAAATAGGGTCATCGGCTGATGTTACACAAACACAATGCATAAATTTTCTGAAAGAATTCTCAACTGTCATTATTTGCGAAGAATACTATCACGGCAAAACAATGAATAAAAAGGCAAAAAAACAAAAACAAAACAAATTAATAAGTAAATAAGAAGAAGAAATGGCAGAGAAATGTGAAGAGGTCTTACTGAATTCGAAATCATAAAAAAATAACATATAAGATTTAGTATGTCGTCGAAAAAATGGCTTGCGATGCTGTGGTTGCGGGCACCTGCCGAAGAGAGTGAAATAGCGTGTGAATTGGCCACAGGCTTGAGGTGGCTTCCATTTGTGACCGTGCCTTAAAGGCACCAGCTAGCCTACAACGCGCGAACAAGGCCAACTTCCAGCTGTCAGCTCATATACAGAACAGCCTGCCAGCAACACTTCCGCGTTGTACGTCTACGTAACAGCGTATTCAAAACAATTACACATAATCGTCCATTAGACAGATTCTAAATGATTTTTAGCAGACAAATAAAAGGTTCTAAATGATTATTGGCCGATGAGATGCATAAAAGCATTGTTCAATGTACATGCGTTTTTAGTGTTTAATGTTGGCAGGGTATACATAGTTTCTCACTGATATCAGATCTACTAAATTGTCTTATAGGGTCTAACTGATCAAACACGATTTTTCAGTGGGCATATTTAATGTTTAAGCGATTTCAAAATACAAACGGTAGCCGATTATTTTTGGCGTTCCTAATGACGGTCCGTTTCAACGGCTCTTATGCCTATTAGTATCCCCCCCACCCCGCCTAATTCCCCTCCAGTAAATTAACACATCGGCAAATCATAACCCAGTTATATCTACTCAACACATTTTTGTCCGCCCTAGAAACTGAATGATGACGGTTATATCTTAACCCTGATATTCCTGTAAATATATATATATACGTGCGAAATATATATTCTCTTCAAAATTATTATAAAAATGACGTCCTTATGCATGCCAGTGCCATACTTTTCTTCTACAAAACTAATTATGGGAAATAATATCTTGCATCTCACATGTGTAAGAAACTCTGTATTAAATATACAGTGTATATTTAATACGCGTCTTTTAAATTCACAAAATAACAAGAGAATCCGATATCTTATTTTGTTTATATATAAGATTCAATGTTAGATTTAGGATGAGCCAACTACACACAAGTCTGAAGCGAAATCAAAACGGTTCTCACCTTTGGATAAAAAGTCTTCGTCGGATTTCATGGGATGATTAATTTAAAAGGCGGACTAGTAAAAGCGTAATACTAACAGGATCAAAAGGCAGCCGTTTATGAAAGGTCGGACGTCGATGGGATAAAAATGTGGAGTTAGCCCAGAGTGCGTAGAATCAACAAGGGCGTCCACCGAACACCGAACGAATCCTGCAGCCTGTCTCAGACGAAATGTAGACACTCGCAGCTCCCATTGTAGCGTGTCTTGCATTCTTTATTCGTATATTTGGACACAGCGAGAAGAAAAAACAACAGAGATCAGGCGCCAGGGTAAACATTTGTGTAAGAGAGGCGTCCCAAGTTCTTGCATTTTTCTCCTTTTCCCGACATAACGCTCTGTGCCGTGACCGAGGAGCCCTGATGGGGGGGCCCTCAATCGATCAGGTCTCCATCCCGACACCCCGCAGCAGTCTGTACAGGTAAATTTACCCCCTCCTGCGCCCTACCCTAACCTGACTTCAGTCTGTTATGGTCAGAATTCCTCTAGCGAAATTTCCTGTGCCTTCCAAAACTTCTCTATACATGGTATACACACAAGAAAATATAATAAATACTATTGCACAACGTTGTCCACACGATATGCCTTCATTTGCAACATGCTCATACATGATTACGAGGGATACGCGAATCGTTGGAAATTTATAAACAAGTACTTGCTGTTTCAAGTATGTATCACCTACAGATATTCCAATGTAAACTTAATCCTCTGCCTCAATACATGTTTACTTGCTCGGTCTATGTATAATGTCTATTAGAACACGATCCACGTCTTCGTAGAAACTATAAACGGGTATATGAGCCGTTCATCATCTGGGTTGTACGTATTGTGTACTTTGGTTTACTTACTTCACATTCTCAAGATATTTAATTTTTAACAGCCCGGCTGTCACATTGCCTGTTTATAATAATGAGCAGAAACTGGCTCCGAACTCGCAGCTGAAATGGTCTGTATTAGATAGTTCAGGGGCCTGTTTTACAACGCTCTCGCAAAGTTGCGCCTAGCGCAGTGGCCAGAGTACCATATATGTCTACTACACGTTGTCATAGAAGTTACGCCAGGTGTAGTTTGCGACTGCTGTGTAAAACAGTTCCTTGGACAGTGAATACCCGTATTATTCCAAATATCCCTTGCTGTTCTTTTCAACTTCCACTTCATTGAGGGGGGGGGGGGGGGATAATTATCGTATTTATACCGAGATGTGACTGTTATGTAGGGTCACGTGGAAAAATCGTATGTATCTTGTCGACCATTCTAATCGATTGTACCGGAGTTCGAATCCAGCTGCCGTTAATTGGTTCTGCTACTGCTTTCATGAAGTGAGGAGGTTTGTACGTACCAGTACCTGGTAAAGTGCTTTCCTAATACTCTGGTGTCCCCAATCTCATAAATCTTGCCGTAATCATGACAGTGGAATATTCAAATTGAGTATATGACGTTAAACACCGATGCCTAAAATATAATTATTTAAAACTCGGAAAAATAAAGTAATCGCGAATGTGAAAATAAAATGTGAAATAAGATTTATATCTGTAGAGGAAATAACCAAGTTGATGCGGTAAACTTAACCTGTACATGAAAAGGATACATGGCTTTTTAACATCGTAATATGCAGTTTGCCTATCAGTTACAGCAGAAGGGCAGTATTGCACGGCTGACGGAGCTGCCTATCGTATGCAGCAGAAGGGCAGTATTACACGGCTAACGGAGCTGCCTACCACGTGCGGCAGAAGGGCAGGATCACACAGCTAACGAAGCTGCCTCTCAGGTGTAAGCAGAAGGACAGTATTACACAACTGACGGAGCTGCCTATCGTGTGCAGCAGAAGGACAGTTCTACACAGCTGATGGAACTGCCTATCGTGTGCAGCAGAAGAGCAGTATTACTCAACTGACGGAGCTGCCTATCAGGTGCAGCAGAAGGGCAATATTACACGACTGACGGAACCGCCTATCAGGTGCAGCAGAAGGACAGTACTACACAACTGACGGAGCTGCCTATCGTGTGCAGCAGAAGGACAGTTCTACACAGCTGATGGAGCTGCCTATCGTGTGCAGCAGAAGAGCAGTATTACTCAACTGACGGAGCTGCCTATCAGGTGCAGCAGAAGGGCAATATTACACGACTGACGGAACCGCCTATCAGGTGCAGCAGAAGGACAGTACTACACAACTGACGGAGCTGCCTATCGTGTGCAGTAGAAGGACAGTTCTACACAGCTGATTGAGCTGCCTATCAGGTGCAGCAGAAGAGCAGTATTACTCAACTGACGGAGCTGCCTATCAGGTGCAGCAGAAGGGCAATATTACACGACTGACGGAACTGCCTATCAGGTGCAGCAGAAGGACAGTATTACACAGCTGACGGAACTGCCTATCAGGTGCAGCAGAAGGACGGTATTACACAGCTGACGGAACTGCCTATCAGGTGCAGCAGAAGGACAGTATTACACAGCTGACAGGCTGACATAAAGAGCGTGTCGGAATGTATATCGGCAATTTTACAAGAAGGTTCAAAGAGTGTCTCGTATATACGGATGTATTTTCGCTGAGCGCTCGCTGACATATCTATATACAAGGCAAATGAACGTGTCTTGCTCACAACAGCTGAATGAAGAGAATTATTGTTCATTCTTGGAAACTTGTCCTGGAAGTCTAACCCGCAACGATTTACAGCTCAGAGTCCTTGTGGGGGGGATCAGCCGCGGGATAGAACTGGGCTATGGGCCCTACCCACGTACGTGTGCTGACGACGCACGCGTCTACCCGATGACAGAAGAGAGGGTGGGGGAGGGGGTGGGTGCACCCGCTGACATCGCCTCCCGCAACATAACTAATTTCTCCGGCTATTACATTAATACATCATATCCGTCAACATAGCCCTGTCTGTAAGACGAGATCATTCCTCTCAACATGCCAGCGGAAGCACTGGATTCACGGCGCAGCATCTTTGTCCCCTGATCATGATCTACAAGAAGACTTTTTTTTTCAAATAATTGGATGGCATGAGTGTTCAGCAAGCTCTCCTATCCTGAAACCAGTGTTGGAACCGTTATATAGATTACTGGACTGCAATGAACCAGTAAACAGCTACACTTTGTTCCCAACAACATATTGTTACACGAAATGTATCGTTTCTTTCTTTAAGGTTCAAAACTATGGTTAGTCAACAGGGAAGCGATCAAAATATTTGAACCTAAAATACTGTTTCTTGAATAAAACGTTGAAGTGTCGCTTTCTTTCGTACCCCACGAAGATGTCTGATTCAAAAAGGTCCCTCACAACTATATCTATATTCTAAACGTAACCAGCATATTAGAAAAATGAAGAATATTTGTAGAAAGCAAACAAAATTTCAAAGCGCATGAAAAAATGTGTTGTACATAGATATTTAGCTTACCATATTCGTTTCTGAGGGGTTGTTAGCCGCATGAATTCATTCACATCACACATGAAATCAAACTCTGTCTTATAGCCGATCTTAAACGCACATTAGCCCTCATTGAACTGACTTCAGACTTGAGACCCGCTTTCAATCACAGATAAACCGGCAGCATATGTATTCATGCACTTTTGTCCGGTTTGATGAAAACAAATTTGACGATGATCCAAAACTGTTCTGCATCATTTGATCATAATTTTAATTCTGCGCGGATTATGCGAAGGTGAACCGAAATGATGCTTGAAATTATGGGTATGAAATAAATCCCGTAAAACTCAGGACCTGACAACTTTTTAGATGTTGTGTCATGTCGACAACTAAGGATGTAACCAATGTCATTTCAAGGCACTGGCCGCAATACGGTTTGTCATTACATAAATGAATCAATCAAAGCTCTGCCGTTTTTCATAACATACGTGTTCATATGAATAAATTTGACGATGCGACCGTAGTACGCTCTATATAGGCTATAAAGGCTCCAGAACACGTCGCTAATAGTCATCACGTGAGAATGAGCCAATTTCGACAATTCAAACATTAATTCCTATCAGAAGTAAAGGTGGCATTGTCCTGGCCTATTACGCCTACTCAGTCATGTCAAATTTGACGAGAAGATGAATGTCGGGCTTATGTTTAATTCCAGGTATTCATTGTCATTCCTAAACACTGTGGAGCGCTGTGATGCAAGTCCCGCCCACAGCGCACGAAGAATAAGGCGTAGTACTCTTTAAGTTAACAGGGCATTTCATGTCGATGTCAACATCGACATCACATTCCTTACGGAAGTCAACAAACTTACTGTTAGATCGCCATGGAGCCTCTGTTATATTTATTTGATTGGTGTTCTACGTCGTACTCAAGAATATTTCACTTATACGACGGTGGCCAGCATTATGGTGAGAGGAAACGGGGCAAATTCAGGGGGAAACCCACGACCATCCACAGGTTACGAAACATATCATTAGGATTTGACACTGGACGTTGTTATGGGATGACTTCAGACTGTCGAACTAGAGAGTTGTTGGGAATCCCCATTCATAGTATATAAACTTAAGAAACATGAACATTCGTTCCTAGTCTTGAGAATCAAATATCTTTTCTGTGTCGCGCTCGTTGGAAACCAACAGAACTTCGAAAGACTGCCCGATATTCTACACATATTAAGCAACAGTCATGTGACTTTACGTGTCCCACACATACCTTCTGAATGTTGGATAAGATCCGAATCCATTCGTTTCCTCTTCCTGCTCGGATCAAAACTCGTTGTGTCAGATGATGCTGTATCGGGACAACCGGAATTCCGGCATTGATCACTGTTACTGCTGCTGCTGTTATTGTTGTTGTTGCTGTTGTTACATATTTCTTCAGTGGGGAATTTATGTGTGCTGTTTTTCTCGCTAGACGATTCACTATGAGCCTGCAATAGACCATATAGACATAACAAGTTTAACGGAGACTTGGCATGAAACGCCATGATAAGGAATGATAATGATTGTAAAATTGTCAGAACACTCATTATAGGGGCTTAACATGAAGATTATCTACAGTATTCTCTTTGACTGAAGTCTGATGAGATTAGGGAAGTCTGATTAAGTCTGAAGGGATAATTGTTTCACCGATAGGCCTGTTTGTTACACACTGTTGCTCTGAATTACGTCATGTATATTAGACACGCACAGTTGAATGACCAATAAAACCTGGTACACTGATGAGTGTGTTACAGCGGGAAGCTCACACTACCTTGTAGTCACAGTGCCCTCTTCTAGCACTCATCCATTCTAAATAATGACAGTTCGGTACCTGATAACCGGAGGCTTTTCTGATGCCCCATTATATCCACACCATATCCAGATTAGTCCAGTGCCTAGACCCTTGTCTGGACTATGTCCAGTCGGACGGGACTAAACTACGATTTACCTTTCAGTACCCTGCGCGACATGGGTGCTTAGCCCTGCCACATGAAAGTCACCAGTTTGTTGTAGCTGCTTAAATCAATCATACACATGTACATGCACATCTAAATTTGCTGAACCAGTCAGAGGATTGAAGTCGGGCACTTGTTAACCCGGTCTGAGCCTGTTACAGCAACATGAAACATGGTCTCCCGCGGGTTCTTGGTTTCAGCTTTATACGCATCAGTGTTCCAAATCAAAAAAGAAAGACAACAATATACTGCGATTACAATATTTGCGATATAATATATACTCGTGTGTATCTATTAACTGATTCCTTTAGAATGTTTAACAACTTTGAATGCAGAATAGGATATTTAATTTCATTTACGAATTCCGTAAAGTTCCAGAAAGACCTTTTTGGTCCAGTGTTTGAATGAGGTCTCCACCGAGGACGCCTTATATCTTTCAGTCAGCGATGGCACTGGGGATATTAGTAAATATATCTCTTGGTATGCAAGAGCATATGTTGAACAGATTAAACAGATTATTTTTTTTCGTAATCAAGGAAAGGGAACTGGTTACTTCTGGCGTCGTCAAATACAGGGACAATAGAGCACGTCTTTATTCAGATCGTCCTATTGTAATGACCCTAACACTGGCACACATTAACTCTCGATCTTAAAAACAGACAACAGTATAAAATGAAAGTGACTGTATAGAAGAATTGAATGGTCTGATATAAAATCAAGAATTTTTTATTTGTAATGCAAACCATTTTGTAATGCAAATCAAGCAGCGAAAGATTTATAGAGTTATAAGAAAATGAACAGGATGAAGCACTCTTATACCATACATGATAAAAAAATATAAGTAAATATAAGTTACTGTTTGAAGCTTCACTATATTTGACCATTACTTCGTTTGACCTTCATTTTATTTGAACTTCAGAGATTATTAGTTGTCCAGGTAAATTTATTTCCCGAGAATCAGTTTTCGTCTGATTTATGGTTTGAACCAAACAGGCCACAGGCTCAATAATTCGCCTGTTAATTGAACAAATTTACACAAAAATGGGCAACTTAGTATATACATGATCCTTTATACTCTCCTCTACTGATTCCATATACAGTATTACACAAGGAGCCAAAGAAACGTAACACAGTCCCCAGGCCAAGCGGCCATATCTTGTAGAGGTATTACGTCATTCTTGGGATTTATCTTTAAACCCAATTAAGTATTGGTTTGCTTGGGGCAGATGGTTATATACCAGTGATCAAGAATACATTGCCATGCTGGCACAACTGTCACAAGTGTAATATATATATCCTCAGGTAAAATGCTCACATTTCTGCCGTTTCCTGAATATACAGACCTATCCGGGGAGTATCTAGCACTGCATTAAATGTACAAAGAAGCGTCAACAGTTCTCCTGCCACCCCAGGGGGACCGATGTGCAAATCAGATATATCACCACTTCCGGTGTATAATTACCATACCAGCAGTACGGTATGCCTTCGACCTGATGGCCACGCGTGATATCCACACTTCACGTAAAGAATACCCGTTGTCATACCAGTGGCCTGACACGACCATTTAGTAGGTGTTTATAAAGCCACTGCATATTGCCAGTCAGGAGGAATATAAAAGGTGATGTAATAGATTATGTATTTGCCCATGCGTGGACTGTTGTGACATACATATGGCGATGACAGGCCACATTTTCCTCGTCAAAAATTACAGCAGAACCACGTCGTTGATGAAAATATAGGCAACTTATGAAGTCAGTTTTTTTTTATTTATGAATTAAGGGCAAATGCGTCTTTCAACAACTGTAACCTTACTTTTAGAATTCACACGAATATGATCAGATATTGTACAAAGATAAACATTAAAAGCTCACCCACAACAATAATATATGTTGAAAGTTGAGTTACCGCCAGATTTATTGTATTCACGTATTTATATGTTGAATTCCTTTCATATTTTCTTATTCCGTCTGTTGTATTGTCCACTGTATACCGTTTGTGCAAAGCTGACAATTTATATTCAAATGCGTGTAACATTAATCTGAAATTTCCGCAATCCGAAATGTGAGACGAGGATGCATAATGCTTACTGACGCACACAATATATATCTACGCATTTGCAAACATTATTATAACACTGGTGTACGAAAACAATATGAAGAAATATTGGAATGTAGCAGTTGTTCGAATAACAAATTATTTCTGATAAAAATATATAAATAAGAAGTGTCCTGTTTACGACTTTCCTTTTACTACATAATAAAATAGGAAATGTGAGAAACAAGGTTTGGTTTATAGACAGCAGTTAGTTTCTTGCTTGTTTTGGGAGGTCATCAGTTGCGTCTCGCAGTTTCTCTTATGTATAGAATTCTAAACACAGCGCCTGTAACATTTCTATGGTAAACCCTCTTGCTTACGGGAAAAAGGGGATGAAGAAAACTGGTACATACAATGGCAAATATTTTAGCTGAAAACCAGCGCGTGGAACTAAATCAACAGGATATGATATAGGATCGCAATCGAGAGTTTTAGCTTTCGACTGGAGTTCCAGCTGGCAATCCGCATGGGTATAGTCGCCCTCACACTATCTACAGTTCACCGCCTTCTTTGGAATAAATTTATTTATACATTATATCAAAAATATTATTATTATAAAATGTAATAATTTTACATTCACAGTATGGATCTAAAATGTGTTTCTTATACGGAGGGGTCAAGACGAGTGTGTTTTACACCTGTTTATCCCTGCATGGAGAGATGGGTTCGATGACGCAATTAGCACAGTAAGTGTATAATTCAGCCTATGGCACCCCTTCCTGCATCCAAACATAAAAATATTTCCGGCAATGGATTTGAAACCATTTGACGGTGCAGTGCAGCGACATCACAAAGATTCCAAAACAAAACAAACTCTTATCCGGAAATTGCTTCCTAGTTTTTTTTTCTAAATTATCCAGCTTATTTAATGTGCTGTGATGTGGACTAATACCTACATGGGGTTACGCTAAATCCAGGGATACAGTTATGTGAAGCCAATGGCTGTACAAGCAGATACGCTCTCTACCTTATGTGCACAGAACACCTTATCCTCGGCCCCCCAAGGGTTTGCCTTAAAGCCAAACCAAGCTGTGATGGGTCGTCTTAAAGTTCCAATTCTATCCCTCGTCCAAATTGTTAGGTAAACAGCGTCGGTTGGCCATACCGAGCCTAATCCACGGCATTAGGCTCTCAGATCAAGGCGGCTGGCCGGGGTTTCCCTTCCTGACAGTCCGCCAGTAGCACTGCAGGCACAGCTCTCACCCACCGTACAATTAGATCCCATGAGTCAGGTCGTCTGTGATAAGTATGTGGTTGATACCCTTTTCCCAAATGACCAGCAAACCACAGGTGATATGATTAATAAATGTGTCTGCTGAATGGAAATTCTCATAAAGCCCATATCCACACGACAATCCATTGGGGGCACATTTATGGTAATACGCAATAATACGCCTTATGCTGTATATCCTAGGTTCAAATCTTTATCGGATATACAAATTATCCATCGTGATTATTTGTCCTCGTTTACTAAAGATAATCCACTCTTACAAGACACGTTACCTAAGCAAAATCCCCGCTTAGAAACTAGGCTTATTTTTGTGTATTGGTTTGCGAATTTTAATACCAATCACTCTGCTATGCTGATATGATTTTCCTTACTATCATTCAGTTTGATAACCACAGTTTTTTAAGGCTGAAGCAATAAAATACAGTGAAGTCTAACTCTGCACGTTTACATGGGACAGTTCGGTTTATGAGTAAAGCCAACATTTCCGCTGTACATGTAAGATGTCCCCATTCGTTTGAAGAAAACAGGAATTTATGAGATCAAAATGAGGCAGAATTTCGAAAAATATTAGGAGTGACAAACACAAAAAAGGAACATTTATACTAAAATGTAAGCCGTTATAAATTAATTTCAATATGTATTGTATAGGCCAATATGGACTATTTTTCCGGTTTCCGATGCCTTATTTTCTTGACTAAATGCGTTTTTATTCATATCAGATCTTCTGATGAAGTGAATCTACTTCAAAATACTTGACCTTAGAGAAGAAAATCAATTGGTCTGAAATTATACTGACGGTCAAAACTAATACGCATGAAATGTAAAACATTGAAACTTACTCCAAGGCTAAACTAATTATGTGCTGTAACCAACTGTCTCAACATACAGTCTGAGAAAATGACATGTAAATGTACATGGCCTTTGCTATTTAAGAGAAAATATTTTGTCGGTACGGTGAGATCTCCCAATGTTCTGTGCCATTGAGGAAATATTTAATGCTGCTAGTTGGACTGTTTGAGCAGAGCGATAGGTTGACAAAAAAGACCCTGGGTTGTGGGAGGATCAATTGAGTAGAATCAATGGGTATAGAGATTTGCTACCTGTGAACGCGATGAGTCCTTCATTGTCACATACAGACTACCGCGCTCTCCTGTTTGTTCTGCATTTAACCACATTTTGGCCCCCCAAGTCCCCCCTTCTCACCCGCCGACCAATACATAGCTCACAACTCATCTAATCAGTCTACCCTTTCCCAACAGGAACTTCACACGAAGTCTTATCAGCCAACCTTGGACCCACTTATTTACCTTGCTGGTATATATGCAGCTTTCCACTTGCCCTTATTCCCTACAGTTTACCATTTACCTACAGGGTGGGATAGTCAAATTGGCCAAGCGGGAGGAGAGCGCGAAGTCAGGTGTAGTGAGAAATATCCGCAAGATCCATCGAACTTGGGCGAAAGTTTGATGGTTTCTAAATTGGCAGGTGTCGCGAATCAAATGTGAATTTATTACTTTATTTATTTATTTATTATTTTATTATTTTTAACGCCTTACTCAAGAATTTTTCCCTCATCTGACGCGGTCATTTTTAATCCTGGAGAAAAGGGAGTAATCACCATATGCCTTCATCAGCTATATTCCATTCAAATAAATAGTCCCGTAAATTCTAGATGTTCATGCTGTTTTTATTTAATTTTTTCTTCACGTAATTCAGCTTTTAATTAAAAACAATTCTATGTTGTATATATATTTTTGAAAATATTTCTATGACACTTATTACTTATTATTAAGATCCAACAACCAACAAGTGATTCCAGGCTATCAAAGTTATAATATATTTTATATATAACAGTCTGGGTTGTGATTATCAGAAGTGAGCTCTTCAACTAGATATATTCTACCTGATAAAAAAAATGAATATATAAAATCACATATTGTATTTACTCATAATTTTTATTATTTAATTATTACACAATTTTACTAGGCGCCCTATGTCGTTAAACAATGGCTTTACAGAACATTTCTACAGAACAGTTATATTTTAGCATATCTCCTGCAATGTGAGTAATGCAGCGAGACATTTGGTGGGGTGTTTCTTCTGAATTCACGATCACCAAACATTCTGGCCAGCACTCACAAACCTAGTGAAAATTTGTTTACCACTTTTTTCTAAAATGGAAAGCATTCAAAGTGAAAAGTCCTTTGAATTGACCAAACATTAAAGTTAAATCCTAAGTCTGCATATGTATTTATCCTTGTTTGTCCACCTTGGCTTATTGCAAAATTATTTATATGGAAAGTGAAAGTTTGTCGGATTGGTGGGCGGTGGAGCGGTGTATTTGTCAATATGGGGCTGTTTGAGGGTTCCTTACCCCGCCCGTCACCTCAAACCCAGCATGGCTACATGTCTGGCACGAAGTAGCTAAAAGTCAACAGTCGACGAAATCCTACCAAGAAATCAGCTTAGATGTAAAACGGAAACTCAACAAGAGAATAGATGGTCTCTGAGCCACAGCTTTCCCGGTTTTAATTCGCTCTGTTTTTTCTTCTTATTTAGCTAGGCCGGTCACGGTCATCGTGTCTGACCAGAGGTCACCTAGCGTCCAGCCTTTTTAGCGGACATCCAACTTCAGCCAATTCAAAATGAGTGTCACAAATCAAATAACCGGTTTGAGGTGTATATACACGAGAATACAAATTATACCCATCCCATATATTACTTACATTCTCCAAGTCGAAACGGGAGAAGTTCTAGTTCATATAAGCAGACTATGAATGTCAAAACCAAATTTTAAAAATCAAATTTTAAAGTAATATGTACATACATATGTGCCATATTTAGCGTGTTTCGATATAGTTCGAAAAAGCTCGGATCTAAAGAAAACATAAAGTCGCTATACACGAATATATAGGTAACAAATACATGCAAATAAATATGTAAATTAATGTGCCTATGAGAGCTTACCTTTCGGCTACAGGTATAAGGGGTAGGTCTGTTCAGGGTGGTGTACCCCCCGGCCGTCTTCCTAGCCTCGCTCGTCATTGTCACTTGTGTAAGGACTGTTCGGGGTATGCAACGCTAATGTACAAATCAGGTGGATCAGGCAATTGTGGGGTTTTGTCCGAACCACTCATTAATCACATAGGTTCACAGTCAACAGTCAACCAGCAATCGGTTTACACCGTATATACGAAAACTTGTGAAGTCCTCAGTTGTCAGAATCACGGAAAATGCAACCTTCCTCAATACTATATAGGAAAGGCGATTGACGAATGTAACCACACAAATCCGACGTCACTTCAATTCTACCTGGAAGTATAAACGGAAACAAATATGACGTTGGTTAGCAAATGAGAAATATTCCCTCGCTTATAACTCGGAAACAATTCCAGATTTATGTGAAAGTAGCGCTATGGTATGGTGGCACAATAAAGTATACCTGGCGTTCGCACATCTGGCGGAGTGAGTGCGGGGGCTCTTGGATCAGCCGGAGAGTTAAGCCACTGAGTTGGGGCCCACGGATCGGGAGGAGACCGACATCATCAGCTCGGCATCAGCCGTAACTTAACAGGACAAGCCCAATACTACTGGTGATTCAATGGATTTGATAGGATTTTTTTTTATCTCTTCTTAAGGTTTGGTAATTTAGCCTTGACTCTGGGGTTGTATAGTTAAGGACTGGCGATCTTCTACCGGAGTATAGCAATACTTATGTAATGACGGTAAAGCGACCGCCCGGGTGAATGGCCATTCGAAACCACTTTTGCTTGTGGAAAAAGAACTATCAAGTTGCTAGAGCCCAGTGCTACCGGTGAACGGACTTACGGACCGGGAGGAAACGGTGCTAGAGAATAGAAGTGACTGGTATCGGAATGGCTTGTCAAACATCGGCCCTAGTCGCGATTTAATGTCCACGCGACTGCCTATTAACAGCTCTTTACAAATATTTAATTCATTAGGGTAAACGTAATTTGAAGTGACCCGCGCGGCGAGTCGACCGCAAGTGGAATTGAAGTTCACTGAAATGTTGGCCCCTTGTTAGCTGGAAGCGGTGAATCTCACCCTTACGCTGGCGGGAGACGGTGTAGGGATACCGTCCATAGGGGGATGTGCTACAGTCTTTCTGGACATCTGCTGAACATTAAATAACCATCACTTTTAAACAGGATATGGATGGAAACAAACCATAGTTTATCAGCCCAAGATGTTACTAATCAGAGCGCTTTTGGTTTTAACAAGTCACTAATTACTCTGCTTCGTATGGTCAGTATATAAAAAAAAACTAGATACAATGGGCTACTTACATTATTTGAGCTCTCCATATATTCCTTAGGTCATTTTTTGAAGATTAGTGGTCTCAGTTAACATTATCAAACTACGATATTTACTTATATGGCAAATGTTCGAGAGAAAGCCAATACGGCGGGCTTGTGTTATAATCAGTATCGGATTACTGTGATTGATGCTCGTTTGTCAGTTATGTAACGGGTGTGTTTTTGACTTGTGTACGTATTGTTTGATATAATGAGACTTAGAGCGCTCGTTACGGGTGTGGTCATCTGGAAATGACAGCTTCCACAATCGTACCACACTGATCCGTATAATAGTGACTAGGTCCACGGGGAGTTAAGCTATACAAATGCAAAGCACAAAAACATTCTGGGACACAGATCCAACACGTCGAACAGAAATCAGAGTGGTTTATTTAGCATTCTATGAAATGCGAATTATCCGTGAAGTTGGTTAAAGATAACCCTTCTCTATGGGCGAGTAATCGTTAGATAATTCTCTTAGCATATCTTTCACATCAGACACTTAGTTCGATGAGAAATCAGTGCTACAGGGCTGTACGTTTAGCTACTTTGTTTTAAAACTAAATAAAATCACGTGGGTGTGATAAATAAACTAGTGATTCGTATAATCATGGCATACAAAACAGACCATTTTGTAATTTTCGTTTCACTGCTCTGAAGGAACTGCCTTCAAGAGCAGGGGACACAACCCTTTCCTTTTGACGTTAATCGCTGCTCACACCAGTCATGACGGGGAAACCATGAAGCGCTGTAGAGTAATGTCAACCGATCGCAAGTGATGGCAAAACTGCACACACATGTTGCAAGATTGGAATGGCACTGAGTTCTCTGCATCTCCCTCAGTTAATATATTCTGTGACAGTGTGAGCATTATTTGTCAAATAAGACATTTAGTCACATCTAGATATACCAGCTGACGTGTGAAAAGATAACTGAGAATAACTTTGCCATGTACCGACGACTTTGTCATTTACCGACGCCATTGTGATGTACCGACGACTTTGTCATGTATACCGACGGCTTTGTCATTTACCGACCATTTTTATTACGTACCGACCACTTTGTCATGTGTCCAACAATTTATAATGACGACCGTTTGGTCATATTCACAAAGGTCACATAGGTCATAAAGTGACATACAGATTGTCGATGATTGTCCTTTTCCATATCTGTAATTCTGAAAAACTAGATGAGATGCAAGATTACACAGAATTTATATTCTGTGTATACATTTATAGTACACTAGCAGCAAGCGTTAAATTAAGGACATCAGTTTTGGAGGAAACATATTCGTCAGATATCTGAAAGGTCAGGTGTGGACTCGAGTATATTGCGCTGCTGTTTCGCTATTCATGGAGATGTTGGTCGACTTCATTAATGTACGACCTTGAAAACCCACATACAAACAGATATTTGTATTGGGCTGTCCTACCAGAAAGACGTATCTGACAATGCTAGGAGCCTTGGAGTGGCCTGGTCGATTGGTGCAAAGATAGCGTGACCTTCTGTGACTAACTGCAGATCGCAACTCAATACGGAACTAACAACAAAAAACTCATTTTATGAAAATATGTTTTTACCTATATAAGATATCATTATTGCCCGAATTAGATCGGAAGTGGGGATGGGGAATAATGGAAACGAATGACCTATACATGTAAGTTGTTTTCATTTATCACCCTATTGAAAGTGTGTTTTCAGTGGTTCAGAGATTACGGCGTATGTCAGTTTGACAGTGGAAGCCTGTATTGAATAGGTATAGATGCAGTGATTGGTGGAGATGCAGGCGTATACATGCGGCATAACTGTTACCAGATCTACATATACGACATGTCAGACGTAATCTGGTCTAGATATGACAGAACTTTAAGCAAGTCTATGTAAAACCTAACTGTAATCTGGTCTGTAACAAAACTGTAACCAGGTTTACATATGACAGAACTGTAATCAGATATACATGTATGACAAAACTGTAATCCTGTGCACATATAATACAGAACTGTAATCAAACCTATATGCGACAGAACTGCTTGTCTCCCAACAGGATCGAGAGTTGCGCATTGCAGAATACTGAATTCGTTTATTGGGAGAAATCGGGAATAAAAAGGCACATCACATCACATCCCTCCATAGGTGTGCAGGTATATGCTCTTAATACGCAATCCGTTTATATAACACATAACATTTTGTTCCCTACATACAATCTTTCAAATTAATTCTTACTTTAAACGTTAATTGTAATCATATAACGAATTTGTGAACTTACCAGCAAGTTGTTCAGCCTGGTGGTTGCCCTAAGTCACCTAATCACTCCTCACATACCACCTGAAAACTTGTCACTTGTCGATATTTCTTGAAAATTTGGTCAACATTTCCACGCGGAGAGTGTCGGGGCCGTCATCGGCGCTGTTGATTGGAGCACAAAACTAATTACTCACTGGCCGAGTTCACTTCGAATCGTTGTCGGGGGAGTGCAGGTCGGCGGCTAGTGGCTGGAAGTGAGGTCTGTCGACTCTACTACGATTGTCACCATGCCAGGTCAGTAATTCGGAGGTATCCGTAATCATACAAAGGGATAATTTAAAGCAAACTAGCCTTCGAGATAAAGCAATTCGTGTTTAGAGAGAGCGTCGTATTAAAAAATCAGAATCACGTATGTATTTATTCGTGAAATTTACCTTTTCACATTATACTGGGTCATTTGGCAGGTTGGAGACGAAGTTTTCCAGCGCTCCACACGTGAAATCACATCCGGCTTACAAATACAGGGACCTGGATTTAGCTTTTTTTTCGTCGTCATTTCTGACCGCCCGTCCTATGGCCTACTTTATTCAAGACTTAAGCAGGGCGGGACAACGATGGACCGGTCGTAACGTTAGGCTGTCACTCTCTTAATTTGTCTGGTAATATTTTTTGTTTTGCTTTGTTTTGTTTTTCCCTTCAAACGATTGTCTTGTTACGATACTTTGGCAGCAACCCAGGACACTAACTGAATTATGTTATGCTACACTCTGAAAGTATGGCAAATGTTGGGCCATTTTTATTCATCCAAAAATCAGTAAAAATTACCACACATGTTCACCACGGGAAACCACAGTTGTACAGCAAACTGCTAGGTGGAGAAATCCGTAGTTTTTGTCTTTGAAACATTATTGCAGGGTTCTTGAAAGTTAACGTACACAGTTATTTTATGTCAGTAAATGCATACCGACATGGTGTACCTTTATTTTATGGTATAGTAAATGCGTATAACATAGATATGATGTACCCTTATTTTATGGTATAGTAAATGCGTATAATACAGACATGATGTACCTTTATTTTATGGTATAGTAAATGCGTATAATACCGACATGGTGTACCTTTATTTTATGGTATAGTAAATGCGTATAATACAGACATGATGTACCCTTATTTTATGGTATAGTAAATGCGTATAACATAGATATGATGTACCCTTATTTTATGGTATAGTAAATGCGTATAACACAGATATGATGTACCCTTATTTTATGGTATAGTAAATGCGTATAATACAGACATGATGTACCCTTATTTTATGGTATAGTAAATGCGTATAATACCGATATTGTGTACCTTTGTTTTATGACGGGTAAATGCGTATAATACAGACACGATGTACCTTTATTTTGTAGTATAGTAAATGCTTATAATACCGACATGGTGTACCTTTATTTGATGGTGTAGCAAATGTATATAATACAGACATGTATTTATTTATTTATTTGATTGGTGTTTTACGCCGTACTCAAGAATATTTCACTTATACGACGGCGGCCAGCATTATGGTGGGAGAAAACCGGGCAAAGCCGGGGGGAAACCCACGACCATCCGCAGGTTGCTGGCAGACCTTCCCACTTACGAATACAGACATGATGTACCTTTATTTTATGCCAGTAAATGCATATAATACAGATATGATGTACCTTTACTTTATGGTTTGGTAAATGCGTATAATACCGACATGGTGTAGCTTTATTATATGGTATAGTAAATGCGTACAATACAAACATGATGTACCTCTATTCTATGTCAGTAAATGCATACAAATATGGCTCAACGTTAATTTGTGCCATTAAATTCCTCTAAACATGGTTTACCGTAGAGAAAGTAAACTAGTCACTCATTGGTCTATTGGAATATATATCTGAATTGTTTAGACAATAAAACCGGCTGGAATTTGCCACAGAACATTAAACAGGCTAGATTACATGTATTAACCGACGTCAAGCTAATTTTAGTTCAAGGTTTGCATTGTGATATTTGATTGACAGTCACTATAACGCTGTTTTAAATGTAATAAAAACGACTTTACAATTTCTTCTCTTGTGTGACTGTTCAACTCAACTGCGCATCCATGGAGGACAGTCTACAAAGAAGTTAAAAAACGTTAAAATAAAGAAATCAAAATATATATCGTTTGAATTAATTTAATGTAGACTTGGGAATACTGGTATACAACTTCCGATTGTTGATGCCCATCTATTTGAACGGTCACGATCAGATAGCCATTTCTGTGGACTGTTGTCCGTTCGCCGCTATCAGGATTAAAGAGTCAGAGTTCAGTTTCACAAAGCGCGTAAGACATTTTTTTTATTGCACATTGTCGTACGATATTTTGTACGTCACAGTTACCGTACCATTGTCCTGTACATTATCGTACATTGTGAATGTGGGCCCAATTCTGTGGGATGTCGTTTCACCGCTATCACGGCCAGAAAGACATTTATCTGGGCTATCGTCATTTTGCCACTGTCACGGTGATTGAGGGTCATGTCTGTGGGCTGACGTCTTTTTGCCGCTGACAAAATTACAGTAAGTTCCGTAGGCTGTCGTCTTTTCGCGATTGTCACGATTAGAGAGTCATCATGTCGTGAGCTATCCTCGTTTCCCTGCTCTCACGATTAGAAAGTCATCATTTCTGTAGGCTGTCCTCTTTTCGCCACTGTCACGATTAGAAAGTCATCATTTCTGTGGGTTATCGTTGTTTCCCAACTATGACGATTAGAGCGTCATTTCTGATCAGAATCGTCTTTTCGCTGCTGTCACGATGAGAGAACCATTTTGTGGTTTTGTCGCTGTCACTATGAGAAAGTCGTGGTTTTGTCACTATCACGATTACAGAGTCGAGTCATTTCTGTGGGGGATCGTCGTTTCGCGACTATCACGATTATAGGATCATTTCTGTGGACTGTTGTCGTTTTGTGGCTGTTACAATTAGAGAGTGATTTCTGTGGGCTCTCGTCATTTTGTGGCTATTACGATTACAGGGCATTTCTGTAGGCTACCGTCGTTTGTAGTTATTACGATTAAAGTCATTTCGGTAGGTTATCGTCGTTTCGCCGCTGTCACGATCAGACAGTCATTTCTGTAGGTTATCGGTTTGGCCGCTGTCGTGCTTAGTGAATCATTTCTGTAGGTTGTCGTTGTTTCGCCGTTGTCACGATTAGAGAGTCATTTCGCTGGGCTGTTACGAAAAGAGTTTTTTGTGCTGGCGGTCTTCTTTTCCCCGCTGTATCACGATTAGATTGTCTGTTTTTCGACCGTCATCACTTCGCAGCTATCAGGGTATGTCGTCGCTTCCACGCTCACTGGATTGCTTGAGTGTGTCAAAATCTGTTAGTAAACAAATGAACAGCGTTAAATAACGTGGCTGTGAATAGCGTCTGTGGAATTGCAACGTATCTATAGGGATACTATTCGTCGGTTTTAGAGTGATTAAATACAGCCGTAGACTTGTAATAAATATCCCTGACAGCTCCAACGGAGCACAGCAAGCAGGTAACTGATATAAAGTTATATTTGGGTCGAGAAAAGAAGGACATGTTCGTGTCTGCTTCTGAACAGGTGCCGTTTAATCACGGGTCACGTGACATATCTCATATGTTCAGAATTATCATTATTTCGCCGTTGTACGCACTTCTATTTGTATTTTATGGAAAACGATACGTCTTTGTCTCCGTAAAGACTTTCGAGTGGAAAAAATGAAGACAGATCTAGTTAAATGAGGCACGTGATTAGCCGGTGTGTAGACGAGTTCGCCCGCATCCCGCCCGCCAGTTCGCAGCGCTCAATTCCCGCCTGGCACGCGATTCCCCCGACCAGCGGGCTGACATGTTTGCTGCGGGAAGAGGCACGCTGGCTACAGCGCTCACAGACAAACGTCAATACATGATTTTTAATTGAGATAACAAACAGAATACTACGTGATGATGTGATATAATAACGATGTAAACAAACAGATCAAGCGGGCTCTTCCCGGCTGCTTGACAACACGACCGGCAACATTAGCCACCAGCTAAATCTCCTCCCCCTATCCTGTCAACGTGATGTCAACACTGAGCAATTCAACATTGATTCGGGAAAATCAGGCGCTGTAATAAATCACTCTGCATGGGACAGAATGTTCGGAGAGCATTCTTTTAGCATTTTTAACAACATTAATGTATATATAGGTCCATTTACCTTCAAATTATATGTTTAAAAACATCATGTAGAAAAAGTTTTCGTATTTATGTTCTCACTTCGTCAAGAACACATTCCTGTAGGTACTGTTTTTTTTTTTAACACAACGGGCATATTTTAGCTCTGTTCTTCAGTATTTATTTTTTAGTGAATCGGCATAGTTTAAATTATGTTTTAGTCTCATTTATTACATGCGTGTGTTCAAGTTTAACAGAATTGACATGTTTTATATGCCTCAGATTGAATAGGCCGATGCATTATTTTATTATGTTTTAAACTATGTCCGCAGATTTTGCCTTTTTTAAATTAAATCACAGTATTTTACACTGTGCTTATAATTAAATCGACGTATTCAAGTCACCGTATTTTATAGTGAATGAATCAACTTGTTTTGTGTTTTAAGTTATTTCCTATATCTTCACTAAATCGGCATATTGTACACAATTTTTTAATCAGTTTTTAAAGTGATAAAACCAAAAGATCTCACAATGCTGTCGTACTAAGGAATTTTTTAATTAGAGAAAGGAGGTGAAGGTTGTTTCATGTTATCGACCACCTTACTTTCGCCAGGATATCTATTTTCTTGAACCTTTACTTCACTCTACTTTAATAAGTTCAGTCTTTTAACTTTGTGGTATTTAGCCAATCTAGTCATGTCGTCTTATTGTCGTTACTGTCAATTTCCAATTTATACATTTCCCTATATACTTTAGTCTTTTAATGTCATTTTCAATGTTTTATGCCATGTGTCTGTAATAAGTGTTTCTGTTTTACTCCTACTAAATGCAAATCTTTTGTGGAGTCAGTTTATGGACCCTGACGGATCTCAAAGTAAATAAATATAACTGATAGAGGCAAGCCTTAAATCTTAAGTATGGTAAAACTTGTGTGAAGTCGAAATACGAACACCGGGCTGTGTTCGCATTATTGCAGTTCTGAATTAATCTCGTCAGGTATACTAATTCTTTAACAACTTGTAATCTGATGGTAGATGTTAAGTCCGAGATTGGCATACGGGTATTCTCTGCGCGTGTGTATGTAAACACGGAGATTCCACGCACCAGCAATATCTTCGTCTGAATCACTTCTACCAGACCGTTTGTGTCTACACACTGACGCTTTCATATCCGTCGTCATTTCCAGATTCGCCAGAAGTTTCTCTACAACTAGACACCCCAGTGCCTCGCCCCCACCTCGAAGACAGCGGCCAGTTCCCCAGATTAGCAGATTTCTTTACACTGACCATTTATGAAATATAAAATATTAAAATATTATCTCTGTCGGCATTAACCATAGATTTGTTGGGCAGTCTGTCCAGCAGCCTTAATTACTCTTTGGCACGCATATAGAATATATATATATATATATATATATATATATATATATATATATATATATATATATATATATATATATATATATATATATATTACAATAACAGATTGCCCTCAATGTCTGAAATTCATGTTAAAATAAGGTTCCCATATATCCACGTAAACATTCCGATCTATATAACGTGTAAAAAAAACCCAAACAATTCGCAGACAAAAATTCATTTTCACATCTTTTTGTTTTGGTCTATGAACCAATTTTTCTGTAATGCGTTTAAAAATAGTTAATAAATCTGTTTGTTTAACTATTTTTATATAAGTATCACCCATCTGGTAGAATACGCGTGAATATATATTCCGACTGTATATAGCATACTTCTGAAATATTTCAAATTCATAATTTTAATATTTTGCTCACGACCATCCACAGGCTATTGCAGGCTATTGACGTTCGACAGGAGGGGAAGGCAGTCACTGGACAGTAAAGTCAGGACAGCATAGGTGAAAGACTTCTGGGTTATTGTGCTGCCTTAGCACTCTAAACGCGTCCACGGAGACATGAATTACCTTAAAGCAAAGGGATTCGATGGAGAAGTCTCATGAAATTATAACATTTCAGAAAATATAATGACATATATTGCGAGATAATGCGTAACGTCTTGCATGTCGGATGTATTAGAAGATTGTTGCAGTACTGGAAGTTTTAAAGGCTTTGTTGGTGCAATGCGTTACACCGGCGATACAGCAAATATGTAGATAAATCTCAAGAAAATTCACGTTTGCTTACATGGAGTTTCTGGTACTTCTTACCCTGAGTGTTACGTCTACACGTGAAATGTGTAGACCGTATAAAGGGCACGAAATGTCAACGGGAAGACACATCGCCGAGTGAGTACAGCGTTGTATAGGGCCGATGCTCGAAAACAGAACCATCAGGTTTGTCGTCGTTACCCAGCCAGCATGTCCTGTTTGCGTAAATGCGAACCGATCGGGAACTTTAAATGGTTCAAATAATAATTTCTCTTAAAGTTAATTGATATACATGTACCGTTTAAGAAAACTTGCTGTTGTTTTCCTTTTTTGGGATCTAAATTACGGCATTAGCAGTTGAGAAAAGAAAACCTAAAATATATTGGCTATACAAATATTCACAAGGTGTTTTAAATGTTTGATGTTATATAAAATATACGCTGAATTATGGCCGTGGTCAGCATGTGAGCAATTATACATCCGGATGATAGGAATTAAGTTATATTGTAGGATTATAGATGTGAGAAGTTTCTACAGATATTGAGGCCGGAATCTTGAGTTAATCTATAATTATAACATATTCAACATAATATTATGTTAGTATAATAGAATCGTTACCTTGAAATTATAAAACATGTTTTATATTTAATAACAGAGTACATTCCAGCCTCGCTCAGATAGCAGACTTTCTGTTAAATTTAACAGATTATTACATTTTGAGAGTACGGTAGATTATACATGCATACTATTAAATAGTTAAGCTCATGCCAGTGTTACCAGTCGTGTACCTTGTAATAGCAGTATGTATGTATTCTTTTGTGTGAAACAATTCTCTTTGTCCATGAAATCTTGATAGATCATCGTAAACAATACATACGTATAATACAGGATCACTCAATACCCTTTGGAATATACATGTATACAGAAACACCGGCATACGTAGCTAGAGAGATATGACCTTAATTTACCTTAATTTTAGATGTGTAAAGATCTTTAACCACTTACTCCTCCCAAACCTATTGGAGTGGTATAATATGACTCAAAACCAGCGAAAAGCAATGAAGTGGCGATTGTCTTTGTAATGGTATAAATTGCATTAATAAAGTGTTTAAGTGAAATATTCTTGAGTACGGCGTAATACACCAATCCAAAAAAAAAAAACAAAAAAAAAACAAAAACAAACAAATTAAAGTGTTTACTCTTCATATACATTGTAGACCTTATAATCAGAGCTTCTTTGCAACGCTACATCTTCACGCTACATACATCCTATGTGTGCCATTTGTGTGTTTCCTGTAATTAAAATTTGGGTAATAAAAGTATCATCGTGGTATTGGTACATTGGTCATCGGTGTCTGTTTAACAGCGAGGCGATTTCCCCGTCCCCAGCGGCTTATCTGCGGCGAGTCTCGAGCTCTGGGGGATTCAGCAGGTTTTCATTACGATGAGAGGAAGCTGGGGTGAGTTATGGACCTGAAGAGTTGTCCCAGCATAGTGATATAGGAGAAATTAGCACTCACTTAATATATTTATACACACACATATAGATTCGCAACACCGAGTGTTGATTCCCCCATATACTCTCGTCCAGGATTAACAACTTCCTCTTTGTAGGAATGAAATATGAGCGAAAATGTACTTTAGATAGTGCCTTGTTTGAATACAATGAGCACACTGACCCATAGGCTTGCTTATGACGTCAGTTCAGTCCTACATTACGCTTCGTGGCCAAACTGTATTAACCGATATGAAGATTGTTATCCTGTCTTTTTACATGTATACTTATATATAATTTTAATGTCTTGGCACGTTTTTATCGACAATGCAATTTGAATTGATTAATGCAAAGTTTCCTCGTGACATCACATTCAAACTAATCCTATCATTCCTTCATTAACACTAATGTAGGTGTGTTAGTACAAGAATAAAATTTTGAGCATGCAGGTAAAAAAGATTATAATGGAAAAGACCGAAGAACAATGTATCAGCGCATTCTTTAAAGCATCGGTGCAAATATCTCACGAACAAATGGCCGTTTTTGCTTCATTACATAGACCTATATATGTGCTCCACATGGTTTCCCTGGCAATTCCCTGAAAAAGTACAGAGAGTACTGAGTTTGAAATCTTGGCCCAACACAGGTTTGAACCTTGGGACGCTGTATAACACGTCGTCACCTCAGTGTTGTGGGAATGGTAATCGGAAACATTTTCTGATTTATCTGATAATTACTTTTGTTTGAGGGTTCCATTCAACATAGGGCGTGCATGAAATCATTTCAGCACAATAATGGGCACTTACACCATAAAATTTCACCAACGCGATCGTTATGAGTTCGAGTTCACCTCATACTGGCTCCCTCTCTGGTTGTAGGTGGGAATGTTTGCAAGCAGCCTGCGGATGGTCATGGGTTTGCCCGCTCCCACCGTAATGCTGGGCGTGTGCGGCATGAAACACTAATCAATAAATAAATAAATAAATAAATAAATAAATAAATAAATAAATAGAAGTATTATGCACGTGCATATTGTATATTTTGTTGCATAAGTACAACAGAAAAGGACAGCTGACTGCTCATCGTCCAAACCCTGGAAATATACACGAATCAACAAATCAAAAGAATGCCCTTCTTAATCCTGTGCTCCACACTGACTTCTGTGTTCGATACTGCGTAGTCCGCTCAGAATTGACTTCCACTGTCTCCATCCTCTCACATAAATAGATAGAGTAAAGTTGATCATTTCCTAAAACCGTTCAATCTCTTAATTTTTACTTTTCACTTTTTAAGCTGGCTTGAGGGGAAATTTTGAGAGAAAAATTGCAATAATTTAAAGAAATCGCGAATGCTAGCTAGGAAACTTTTTGGTATGTAAGAACGTGTATTAGAACACAGTTATACTTTTAATATGTATAATGACACATATGTCGGAGTCTGTAGTTAGTACAACGCCTATTTCTGATTCTTATGAAACTCCGCAATACATATTGCCAGATGAGTGTCCAAGGTACATTTTACTATCTGAATGTGCATAGCGCTAAATTCTCCACCCCATCTCCTAACTCCTACAGCTTTATCGGGACTTCGACGTCCCCAGAAATGGCCTTGAACACAGGATAACATTAGGGCAATGTCAAGCCTTAGTGCTTCGAAAAGGTGATAAAACATATCCAAGACGTACATTTCCGGGATGTGGTCGTGGATTTCCGCCATACAGAATGAGAACTTTTGATCTGCTGTCAGCTGTGGGTTTGTGACCCGTCTGCTGTACCATGTCTTCCATAGAACCACAGAGAGGTACGAGAGTCATACCCAGCAGCTCATCTGAGGGTGTCATTCGCATAACCACGAGCTTTGGGTGACGCGAACCACAGCTGTCATCGCCCCCCCCCCCCCCCCCTTAACGCACTGTGTTACAAGGAACTCTGTTACGGATATGTCCTCAGTGTCGGATACTTCTGTCAGAAAACATACAGGAATGCAGTTATACTATTATAATGTGTAATGACGTGTATATGTCATGTTATACTATTATAATGTGTAATGACGTGTATATGTCATGTTATACTATTATAATGTGTAATGACGTGTATATGTCATGTTATACTATTATAATGTGTAATGACGTGTATATGTAATGTTATACTATTATAATGTGTAATGACGTGTATATGTAATGTTATACTATTATAATGTGTAATGACGTGTATATGTAATGTTATACTATTATAATGTGTAATGACGTGTTTATGTAATGTTCATACCAAAGCGCAGTGACGAAGAATAGGCTGAAGAATGATTCTGACACAAATGTACAGATTGGCCATACTAATATCACAGCCTATATTAGGCTATTCTTCAGATACAAGACTATATAGTGTCCGTCTACTAATGAGCTGTGGCCAACATTAGGTCAATATTCGGATGTAAGTGTATACAGTGTCCCGTACCGAGGAGCTACATGTAACCAAGATCGCTCAAGATTCTCATATAAACATGTACAATGTCCATATGGGAGATTTATAGCCAACCTCAGACTATGCTACAAAACATACAATGTCCGTTCTAAAGAGATGTGACCAAGATTAACAAATGATTCGGATACGTGTTTGTATAGAGGGGACTTAAACAAATACTACGTAACGGCTACATGACTGGGTGTAGCACATCAATACCAGTATAACGGCTACATGTCTGGGTGTAGCACACCAACACCAGTACAACGGCTACAGGACTGAGTGTAGCACATCAGTACCAGTATAACGGTTACATGTCTTGATGTAGCACACCAGTACCAACACAACGGTTACATGACTGGGAGTAGCACACCAGTACCAGCACAACGGTTACATGACTGTGTGTAGCACACCGGTACCAGGACAACGGCTACATGACTATGAGTAGCACACCGGTACCAGTACAACGGCTACAGGACTGTGTGCAGCACACCAACACCAGCACAACGGCTACATGACTGTGTGTAGCGCACCAGTACCAGCACAACGGTTACATGACTGGGTGTAGCACACCAGTACTAGGACAACGGCTACATGACTGTGTGTAGCACATCAGTACCAGCATAACGGCTACATGACTGTGTGTAGCACACCAGTACCAGCACAACGGCTACATGACTGTGTGTAGCACACCAGTACATGCACAACGGTTACATGACTGTGTGTAGCACATCAGTACCAGGACAACGGCTACATGACTGTGTAGCACACCAATACCAGCACAACGGCTACATGACTGTGTGTAACACACCAGTACCAGCTCAACGGCTACGTGACTGTGTGTAGCACACCAATACCAGCACAACGGTTACATGGCTGTGTGTAGCACACCGGTACCAGCACAACGGCTACATGACTGGGTCTAGCGCACCAGTACCAGTACAACGGCTACATGACTGGGTGTAGCACACCGGTACCAGCACAACGGCTACATGACTGGGTCTAGCGCACCAGTACCAGTACAACGGCTACATGACTGGGTCTAGCACACCAGTACCAGCACAACGAACAAAATGCTGATGTGTATTTCAAATTGTGCCGTTCAGAACCATCATGTGGAAGACACCGATCACAGAATTGCCCTCATGCCCAATTGTTGGGGTGTGTCCTCAGTGCTGGGCGCGTAAACCAAGAGGACACATGAAGGTCTACAATTTTGAAGCCTTCGGAAAGAGCGGCGCTATACGGATGCATTTGATCGATTGATTGATTGATAGATTGGTGTTAAGCACCTTACTCATTAATATTTTCCTAATAATAAATATAAATAACGTGGACCGAATGATATGGCGAGCAAACAAGAATAAAAATGTGAAAGAGAACAGGAACGAACAATTCATTTGACCAAAACAACTAAGTTTGACAACAGAAATGGCTTACTCTAGGATTAGTTACTGATTTGCATGGACAAAATCAATAATCACAACGCATATTGGTGAATGACAGTGCCTGAAAGATTAATAATCTACCAAAACAATTTCGTGCTCTGTCAAACCTTTAAAACCTACATTTAATTATGGATGTGAAATTTTGCAGTCCAGTTAACATTGCACCATGTACATCCAGTGCCCAAAACATCACCTCTCGGACGTTCAATCATGGAATAATACTTACGCAACAGACATTGTGATAGCGTGTGTTTCTTTGTGCTGGGACTAGTATAACATACTGTTAGATGAGTACCTGCTTTTGTACTATGATCTTAAGATTAGCGGATTTTCTGGAAATGTGGCCCTCGGCCTGTACACTAGAAAGTTACATGTACAAGGCTAAAGTCGTGTTTACACGGTGCGAGTGTCGGGTCAACCAGTCGAATTCGAATTTAAAGAAGGACGTGAGCTGTTTCATGCAATGCACATGTATAGCATTTTCACAGATCGCATTGTGTGATGCATTTACCCAATGTACAATGGTCTAGTACTGTAGGATTGGTATATACTGATCTAATGTAGGATTGGTATATACTAATCTAATGTAGGATTGGTATATACTGATCTAATGTAGGATTGGTATATACTAATCTCATGTAGGATTGGTACATACTAATCTAATGTAGGATTGGTATATACTGATCTAATGTAGGATTGGTATATATTGATCTAATGTAGGATTGGTATATACTAATCTAATGTAGGATTGGTATATACTGATCTAATGTAGGATTGGTATATACTGATCTAATGTAGGATTGGTATATACTAATCTAATGTAGGATTGGTATATACTGATCTAATGTAGGATTGGTATATACTAATCTCATGTAGGATTGGTACATACTAATCTAATGTAGGATTGGTATATACTGATCTAATATAGGATTGGTATATACTGATCTAATGTAGGATTGGTATATACTGATCTAATGTAGGATTGGTATATACTGATCTAATGTAGGATTGGTATATACTAATCTAATGTAGGATTGGTATATACTGATCTAATGTAGGATTGGTATATACTAATCTAATGTAGGATTGGTATATACTGATCTAATGTAGGATTGGTATATACTAATCTAATGCATCATGACTCAGAGCTGCATGCAGGATTGGCGTACTTCACTCATATAGCACGATCCGCTGCTGCATGGAGGATTGGTGTAGCTCACTCATGTACCACGATCCAGTGTTGCATGGAGGATTGGTGTACCTCACTCATGTACCACGATCCACTGCTGCATGGAGGATTGGTGTACCTCACCCATGCACCACGATCCACTGCTGCATGGAGGATTGGTGTACCTCACTCATGTACCACGATTCAGTGTTGCATGGAGGATTGGTGTACCTCACTCATGTACCACGATCCAGTGCTGCATGGAGGATTGGTGTACCTCACTCATGTACCACGATTCAGTGCTGCATGGAAGATTGGTGTACTTCACTCATGTACCACGATCCAGTGCTGCATGGAGGATTGGTGTACTTCACTCATGTACCACGATTCAGTCATGCATGGACGATTGGGTTACTTCACTCGTGTACCATGTTCCATTACAGCATGGAGGATTGGTGTACTTCACTCATGTACCACGATCCAGTGCTGCATGGAGGATTGGTGTACCTCACTCATGTACCACGATTCAGTCATGCATGGACGATTGGGTTACTTCACTCGTGTACCATGTTCCATTACAGCATGGAGGATTGGTGTACTTCACTCATGTAGCACGATCTAGTGCTGCATGGAGGATTGGTGTACCTCACTCATGTACCACGATTCAGTGCTGCATGGACGATTGGGTTACTTCACTCGTGTACCATGTTCCATTACAGCATGGAGGATTGATGTACTTCACTCATGTACCACGATTCAGCCATGCGTCATGCATGGACGATTGGGTTACTTCACTCGTGTACCATGTTCCATTACAGCATGGAGGATTGGTGTACTTCACTCATGTAGCACGATCTAGTGCTGCATAGAGGATTGGTGTACCTCACTCATATACCACGATTCAGTGCTGCATGGACGATTGGTTTACTTCACTCGTGTACCATGTTCCATTACAGCATGGAGGATAGGTGTACTTCACTCGTGTACCATGCTCAAGTACAGCATGGAGGATAGACGTACTTCACTCATGTACCACGATTCAATGCTGATCCAGTACTACGATTACTGAGCCGAGGAATGGACAGTTAAAATGGATTATACTATACATTAATGTTCAGGTGTGTAGTGGACAGGTATGTAGCCTGTAAGCTTACACAGTGCACTTACTTCCGTTGTTTCTACCCAACGCTGTTGTCTTCCTGGCGACGTCTCGGTACAACTACATCCATCGTCAGAAAAATATTCGTACCCACGGCCTCGAGGCCAAATTCGTAACCCGGTAATCACAGCGCAAATTGAACTGAGTTACGCTGTCTGTCGTCAAGGTATTAAAACAAATGGTTTTGAGACTTACTGCTCGACCAAGTGAACCCTTCGTCTTAAAAACGTCACATGCCACACTCGAGAATGTGATGCCGCTACAGACATGTGATGAGACAAACCTTTGAGCTCATCTCTCTTACAGCATCGCATGAACAAGGTGTGTATACATGGCATACGCTTAAATAACAATCCTTGTTCGCACGGCAATATTCTATCTGTTACCATAAACATCATATACGCGACTAGTCTTTGAAAGATCTCTTTATTCCCTATTTTCAAACCTCTAAATATATGCTATCGAGTGGTCAAGGTGCCTGCCTTTAAATCAAATAAGGCGCAAGTTCAAACCCGGCCTTGTACACGGAATTGTAGACCCCCTCACAAAAAACAGTCGACGACGCTCGTGTGTATCCCTATTTGTACTGTCGAACCATCGTTGGAGACCACTTTGCTCCACCAATATGATGATTACATGTCTTTTGTCATTTATTTATCGCTTCGGGAGCGGTAGATCCAGGGACAATCCTGTATCGAGTCACACCTAAGACCTTAAAAGAGGTAACTTCCTCGCTTGGCGTTCAGCATGAAGGGGATAGTGCGACGGCTGGTTGACCCGTATCAGTTTAATGGCTCGGGCGGGGCAGCTTACTTGGCTTCGGTAAGTCGTCTCAGTGAAGCAGCACTAGATAAAAGAGCGGTGGAAATCCGCCCTGCAACAGGGAGGTACATTTCACGTACATGTACTCTCGTCCTATGTCTGAAAAATCGTTAAGTACGACGTAAACCTCTAATCACTCACTCACTTACTCATTTATTTATTAAATTGATAGGAATATCAAGAATATTTCACTTATACGACGGCGGCCAACGTTACGACGGGATGAAACCGGACAGAGCCCGGGGGAAACCCAAAACCATCCGCAGAATGCTCCCAGACCTTCCCACGAACGTCCGGAGAGGAAGCCAGCAGGAGCTGGACTTAAAGTCACAGGGACTATATTGGTGAGGTTCTTCAGAGTTAATGCGCCGCTGACCACTTGGCAACGGTGGTCCCTTTTGCATTTATTAGACTGTTTACGCTACACTCAAGAATATTTCACTTGTACGACGGCGGCGAGCATTATGGTGGGAGGAAACAGGGCAGAGCCCGGGGGGTACCCACGACCATCTGCGACCATCCATGACATGGTGTAGAACGTTCATGTGGGTACATTTTTTTCTGTCAAACGGGTCCGTTAGTGCTACAGGAAATGTCAATATTAGAAACACCCTGGGATTAGTTCTATTGAGGATTAACTTCACACTGGCAGTATGTCTTCCATACGAATGTGGCCAGCAGACTGATAAGTCAACATAACAAATGCTTGTTCGGGACGTCTGGGAAACCACGTGGACGTGCAAAGAGAAACGGCTTTTAGTACCTGTACATCAATATGCCCAATCTGGATCGTCCATGACTTCATATGGTCATTACGTCACTGCAAAACAACAGAACTTCATTCAGTAAGACAAAACACAAAAATGTAGTATAAATCAAAGAACGGAGAGCGGGAAAACAGAATTTATTGAAAAGGAAATCTGTACATCCATAAACAATGGGAAAACAACCTACATTAATAATGAGAATTGACAATTTTCCTGGCGTAGTAAAACCGGCGAATAATACATAACGATATGATATGCGTCTTTACAGTGGTAAAATGGTGGTTGCTGAGTAACCAAGACAGAATCGTATACCATCAAAACGAGTCACTACGGAGACACGCGAGGGCTTGACAACACAAAGCCCACCACAGCATCTGTGAAATTAGTTCTGACGACCATATAGTATACACGACTCAAAAGACGCAGCGTAAGTACCATTTAACTAGCAACGAAATGATAAACAGGTAAAGGTGTGATTAATACATGTCTAAGGGCTAAGTGGATACACAGCTCTACGAAGGCAGCACAGCAATAGTATATCAGCACTGTTACCACACGGATAATAAAGCGTGAACAGATTGTACAATCGCTACTACACATCAATGATCTGCCTCTCTGCAATGAGACAATGGCAGTAAGTATGAAAACTAAGAGATCATAAGAGACAACATGAAAAGGTAACATTTCTTTTAAATAAAGGAGAACTCAATAGTACTTTAATATACATATATATCACTTGATTAGGCTGGCGGGCGCATACTTTAGAGAGCTAAACTAAGGTGATAAATGCAAACAAAAAATTCCAAAAACAATGACTTTTGTACAGACATGGTTAACAGACAGATCTTTGAGCCAATGGCTGGATTAGAGAATTGGTCAGCCTTTGGTAATGCCCTTATAAATGCCATTCATCTCTACTGCGCTATCAACGCCGTTACCATGTTCACTGTGTGCTCCTCCGACATCGTTCAACTTTCCTTCTGGACAAAACCCGTTCTTCAGATGCGCAGCTTCTAGAATAATGTTTTTGTTATTAGTCAAGAAAAATAGTTGCTGTTCTGTGAAGAATGCATGGGATAAAACTGACCCGCAGTTTCTACATCTTCCACCCACAGTTCTTTTGTTTAACAGAGGTTTGCAGTGACGTTCCTCACGATGTCTTACACTTAACTGTAATCGACATCCATCAGTTTGAAATTGAATCACAAATATAGAGAACTATAGGATGGCAGGCCAGTATTATTAACAACAGTACACAAAGCAGAAGCGGAGAAAACATGATATTACCACCAATAAAATATGTAATCTGATCAACCAAAATACCTATAATATTGACACTGAAGATCAAAATCTTTCCTATTAACAATTCCCTGTTATTAACTTTTCATGAGACTTAATTGAAGACAACAATTCATGATTTAATAGTTATCCACCAGATTTTGGACACTTCTTGGCATAAACATGGCAGAGGCAAAGATGGATGACATCTTTAGGAGAACATCACACATCGCCTCAGCACACATTAATGTTAGCTTGATTCACATGTCAACCACATGTATACATGCTAAATATGAACAAAATAAACATACATGTATATGGGGAAAAAGCACCTGCCCCGCTAGCATATACATTGTAGTGAGGAAAATGGTGCTTATGTATAGGATAAAACAATACTTGATTGTACACAGGGTAATTGCACTGAATGTGGAGGGCAAACAATGCCTTGTCCACACAACACATGGAATCTACAGGGTTTTCACTTGTATGCACAACACCAACTTCACATCACCCGGATAGAGCTTACCACTGTCAGACATCTTTTCCAACAGGTTTGACACAGCTACCTTCGACAATCCGTACATATTTATGTATATGTTCAATGAAAGACTTTAATATAGAGAGCTTAAGATCTGATGGTTGATATTTCATTTTACATACTCAACAATACATCTGCCAATTTGTTGCTTTAGTCAAATCATAGATTTCCTAATTCTTTTCTTTCAGACAAAGCAACTGGCAAAAGAGGACTTGTTAGCACCAAGGGGAAGAATGCATTGGCAAAATCATTTGTTCTGCTGGAACATGCATCTACATGATTAATAACATGTATTATTAAAGTTCAGAGCAGGTATGCTTGGGGATTGGATTTAATCTTTTTTGTCTCAGCATTGCAAATCTCCATTTTAAAAGCCTGATTTCAAAATGTACTGCAGTCCTGAACTAAATTCCCCATGAAATTGTTCAGTTTCATGACCATGAGATATCTGTTTCTCTACAAATATTACCAAAGAGAGATTAATCTAACAAAATAAACTATTCGAACAAATCCTTTCCTTCTCAAAAAGAGTACAAATCCCAAAATACAGCTGGTGGCAGTTACTCTACTTTTCATAGTGAATTGTTTCAGTTAATCATCATTCCCAGGATTCAACATGCCAGGATACAAATGCTTGTAATGTTTTCATATCAATTTAAACAACCTTCTTCATTTCCAAGTTATTAAAACCCTCATAGCTTTATGCCTACCACCTATTATATTCATTGCTTTATCACTACAGTAAAAATAACAGAGAGAACTCAACATGCTCACATTACTAAAATACCTTTGATAAACCATCACAGCTAATAAACAATAAAAATAAACAAAACCCTTTCATTTCCAATTAGAAATATACAAAGTACATAATTAAATAAGCACCAACAAAATATACACTTCTTAATATTTTTATACAACAATGAAATATTAGGAGTTACAAAATCTGTCGGGGAAAATAAAAGTCATTTTAATGACACACATACAAAATAAAAACATTACCCTAAATGTCTACATTTTATGTTGTCAGTAATTTAAACTAAAACATGGGCAGTGAATGGAGAAAGCACTGGAAGCATACAGAGCATAACAACCGTACATAATCAGGAACCGGTACTGTCTGCATTTTACCTACACAAATTAACCAGCAGACCAAGGGTTTAATACGAATAAATCTAACACAAAACAATACAGAAGCTGGTAAGTAACTGTACAAACGCACGTTTTGTGACATTAGGTAAACAATAGATAATAACAATAGCAGCCTGAGAGAAGTTTGGACGTTGTTTAAGAAAGACGGGTACCTCAAACCTTGACCATGTACTGTACTCACTGGTTAACATCACCGCTTGAACGGTACAACAGTTACAAACTGATCACTGGCAGTCAAAACTGTGTCGTCCAATGTTACCATCTGACCATTACATTCATGCCTGACTGACCAAAGACAACCATGAGGATCTATTTCATGTCACGTTTCATATGCTGACCATTGCATTTGTGTCTGACTGATCACTGGCCATTACAATTTTCTCATCAAAGACAAACATACTGGTAACTAACAATTCATTGAAATGCGTCACCTCTAAGCGTTTAAACAAATCAGTCAGTCATGTAATTGATACATGTACCAGCTCAATGAAAAGCTTATTAACACCTGTATAAATGTACACAAAATTGTGTTTTCATATATTCACTGAGCTTTTATATTTCTCATTCTTGCAGAACTTGCAATTCTTACTTTCATTACAAAACAAACACAAATAATTATGAGACTCATCCATTTTTCTTTGACAATAGGAGGCCAAAACTCCACAGAGGACCTTGACAACTTTCAGTTTGACCTTCACTTCTCATTGTTGTCAGCATTGCGTATTCACGGGCACATTTGCTGCCTGCCAATCCATACAGTCTCCAGAAAAGGAAACTTCAACATGCGTGGATCAGGCCCACAGAAATTCGGAATGTTCAAGTTCACTATAAAACACCAGATAAAATTTGTCAGAGGAGATGGGAGAAGGGCAGAAAGTCAATGGGGGCGGGGGAGAGCACAGGATCATACGTAATCTCCAGTGGCAGTTTGGACAAGACCACCTCAACATGCACACCATAAAGCTACCATAATAGGGATATAGTAATCCAGTAATCTACACAGATAAATATCCAAAGGGCTACAGACATTAACCATCAACTTGGGGGAGTGGTTAAGGACATGAACATAGCTGGCAGTATGTATATACATAAACGGATATATATATATATATATATATGTGTGTGTGTGTGTATATATGTGTATATATATATATATATATATATATATATATATATATATATATTTATTTATTTATATGAGGATTCATAAGTATATACAGGATTCTCACCTACAATATAGATTCCTACATGTATTTAAGTCTATGCTCCAGTATATCAAGCCAGAACATTGAAAGAGAAGGGGAGGTGGGAGGGGGGAAGGGGGTAGGGTAAAAGGCTGAATGAACATACTGAGGATATCTTCCTTATATCCAGCTACCTTAGACTATGTTGACTGTCCCAGTAGTTTTCAGATGGAAAGCTAACGATTTTGCGTTGTATTACATCAAGGTCTATGCTGCAGAACAGGTCATATATTATAGGTTACTGACTGGAGATTATGTGTTAACTGCCTGGCAATACACATCAGTATTAAAACTGGTCACAAATGGTATGAACTACTGTCTGTCATATGCAACAGGTCAGGTGATCAAGCTACCAACATTACAAGGGCATCTATGTCAAGAGGTGAAGTGTAAGGAAGGTTTTACAAGCATGTAATAAGCTCCAGATAACCTTGTGTACCAGACAGCCATGTGCATGACATGGTCATGTGTACCAGATGGCCATGTGCATGACATGGTCATGTGTACCAGACGGCCATGTGCATGACACAGTCATGTGTACCAGAAGACCATGTGTATGACACGGTCATGTGTACCAGAGGACCATGTGCATGACACGGTCATGTGTACCAGAAGACCATGTGCATGGTATGGTCATGTATCAGACATGGTATCAGACATGGCCTTTATTTAATACTGGTAAAAAACCATATTGTCTTGTGACCTAGTTATTTCATGACCTGGTGACCTACGTCCTACATGTAGTTATGTGGTGACTGTGTTACTGGTGGCCTAAATATGTCAGAATTTTTCAATGATGACTTAGTTACATGACGATCATGTCACACTTGTATTATAACCTCATCCAATATCATGATCATTAATTCTCTGAAGGTATTCCATAACACAATGCTCTTGTGACAGATCATGAACTTGCTGCTCAGACACTAGAATGTTCTCCAACAGTTTATGCAGTTTTATGAAACTTCATGGCTATTTATGGTTCATGTACACTTTACCATCGTATATTGTGGACATTAATGTTGATAATACAAATCCCATTCTGGATTCATGGAAATACAGCTGCTTTAGTCCTATTTTAGTGAAATTAGAACAGTTGAGGATGCATGTTGATGTCAAGGATTTTCACCCCCAATTACACATATCTTACATAGGGAAGGAGACTATAAATCATAATAATACACATCATAATCACCAAGGTACAAAATATTTAAAAATATGTATGCTATAATATTGTATGGTTTGGTAAGACATATTAGTTATATTGGTTATAATTGTAGAAGTTGCTACAAACTTGTATATGTAAATATCTGATACAAAAAAAAAGGAGAACAACAACACAGAATCAAGCCCAGGTCTAAACGGATCACTTAGAAACATCCGAACATGGAAGTTGCCAGACGTGTAACAATTGTAACAGTTCAAATATAAATCCAACAAATATCCCTGACATTCTACAAATAACTTTTCATCATGAATTGAACTGAGAAAGTGAGCAAAAACAAGATGGCTGCCATGCATACCACATGGTTACCATAGTAACCAAACATATAAAAAGGGTAGGCTACTCCTGGCAACATGAGGCAAAATTCCATACTTAAAACTGAAGGCGGGTTTGCAAGAGACAAGGTATGGTGTGTGTCAGTTAACTGGGGTTAGAATGGAGTCTCAATGGAGTACACATACATGTACACTGGTTAGAAGCCCTCCACTATTAAGTTGACACACAACTAATGATCATTGTGACAGTTGAAAGTTGTGGGAAATCAGTCCAAATGCTGAGTTGCTGACCTCAGCGCTTAAACACATCAGTGGAAGGCAAAACATTTTAAACCATCATCTATTTGTTTAACAAATTTTACACTTGAAAAAAGTCAACCTATCACTTCAAAACAACGTAAAAGCTGCATCTGATTCAGGGAAGAATTTGCTGACTTTTGGATCCATCTGCAGATAAAGTATCAGTGAAATGAATGCTTAATTGATCAATGAACAGGTTTGTTCTGATGATCATGGCAACTGTGGAAAAAAAAAAACCCAAAACAACTTACTACAACTTTTAAATATTCATCAACAATAAATTAATACACAGAATTGTGATTACATGATTATAGCCTTAGTACATGTACACTCATCCCAGGACCACTTGTGTTATCCATTCTGTTGCTACGACGATAGAGGGTGGGACAGCTTTCTGCACTGATTGCAAAACTGTGATCTCACTGGTTGTAGATATTCGCATGACTGGAAATCTGAAAATCAGAAAGAAGACGATAGTCGTATCATAAGTTATTACGCTGATATCCAGGTATCATGTTATTGGACTACTGCAGGTTGCTGGCAGACTTTTCCACTTACAACCAGAGATGAAGAAAGCTTCAGCTGGACTTGAACTCACAGAGTGCTAATGACTTTAATCATATACACATCTTCATGCTGGCAAAAACATTTACATTAAAAACATGGTTCCTGTTTACATTAAATGCATTGAACTGTTATCACATTAAATGGGGAGCATAAATCAAAGCAACTGTAAGCTAATGGAAGCAACTGGAAGCTCATAAAAGCAACTGGAAACCCATAAAAGCGGCCATCAACTGCAAGCTCATGGAAGCAGCTGTCAACTGTAAGCTCATGGAAGCACCTGTCAACTGTAAGCTCATGGAAGCAACTGGAAGCTCATGGAAGCACCTGTCAACTGTAAGTTAATGGAAGCAACTGTCAACTGGAGGCTTATAGAAGCAGCTGCCAACTGGAGGCTTATGGAAGCAGCTGTCAACTGTAAGCTCATGGAAGCAGCTGTCAACTGTAAGCTTATGGAAGCAGCTGTCAACTGCAATCTCATGGAAGCTGCTGTCAATTGTAAGCTCATAGAAGCAGCTGTCAACTGTAAGCTCATGGAAGCAGCTGTCAACTGTAAGCTCATGGAAGAAGCTGTCAAATGCAAGCGCATGGAAGCAACTGTCAACTGGAGGCTTATGGAAGCAGCTGTCAACTGGAGGCTTATGGAAGCAGCTGTCCACTGTAAGCTAATGGAAGCATCTGTCAACTGCAAGCTCATGGAAGCAGCTGTCAACTGTAAGCTCATGGAAGCAGCTGTCAACTGTAAGCTCATGGAAGCAGCTGTCAACTGCAAGCGCATGGAAGCAACTGTCAACTGGAGGTTCATGGAAGCAGCTGTCAACTGTAAGCTCATGGAAGCACCTGTCAACTGTAAGCTCATGGAAGCAGCTGTCAACTGTAAGCTCATGGAAGCAGCTGTCTACTGTATATTGAATAACAAATTAGAAATTCAACAGATATAGTTTCATGGTGTAAAAACTGGAAGGACAGTTAATTTAAAATCCCACACTTAAATTTCCATATACCTTTCTCATAACACAAACATAACAAATACCCTTGAGGCAGTTTCTTTAATATCAATATATCTTTTTAATTTTCAAGCGTCTTGGAACAGACAAAAGGGAATTTTTTTCCACCTAAAGTACTTCAGATCCATGCTGAGTGGTCCAGTTATTGTTGATATCTGCCTTTGTAATGAAAATTTAACATAGTTTTACATAATTTTTCCAGAATTACAAGGGTACAGTAAAACATTATCTGCTCTTCTAACTGTTGTTATTAAACTCAGCTTGGATCTGTCAGCATTGCAGGATAAAAGGTACCACATGTATAGCCTGATGAGCCTCCCTGACCTCACCCTTTAGGTTTCATGGTTTAGATTCCATGTTGACTGCTCTGTCTGAGTAGACTTACCTGTCATCGCTTGAACAGTTTGAACAGAGAGTTCTTCTTGTTGGAGGGTGGACACATCAACATTGGAGCTTGGTTCTTGTGAGTAATTGAGATCTGCAATGGGAATTCAGATGAGATCATTTACAAGGGGTGTATGGCAAAAGGTTGAGGTAGAAGAGGTTCAGTTTTTATTCACTGTAATAAACAACACACATATACACCTAAAAAATAAAAATAACTGCCTGTTCAAATATTGCTGAAATCCACAAAAAAATTTCAATAGATGAGACAATATTTCATTATGAAACATAGAGAACAGCAATAATATATTGTTCAAGACACTGTAGGATAACACTAGAGTAATCACTACAGGATTAAAACAGAGTAATCACTGCAGGATTACACTGGAGTTATCACTGCATGGTTATACTAGAGTTATCACTGCATGGTTACACTAGAGTAATCACTACAGGATTAAAACAGAGTAATCACTGCAGGATTACACTGGAGTTATCACTGCATGGTTACACTAGAGTTATCATTGCAGGGTTATACCCAAGTTACCACTGCAAGGTTACACTTTAGTTATCAGTGCAGGCTTATACTAGATATCACTGCAGGATTACACTAGGGTTATTTCTGCAAGATTACAATAAAGTTATCACTGCAGGATTACACTGGAGTTATAACTGCAAGGTTACACTTAGTTATCACTGCAGACTTGTTATCTGTGCAGGTTATACTAGAATTATCACTGCAGGGTTATACCCAAGTTACCACTGCAAGGTTACACTTTAGTTATCAGTGCAGGCTTACACTAGATATCACTGCAGGATTACACTAGGGTTATTACTGCAAGATTACAATAAAGTTATCACTGCAGGATTACACTGGAGTTATAACTGCAAGGTTACTCTAGTTATCACTGCAGGATCACTCTAGTTGTTACCACAGGATCACTCTAGTTATCACTGCAGGATCACTCTAGTTGTCACTGCAGGATCAATCTAGTTGTCACGCAAGGATTACTACAGTTATCACTGCAGGATTACTATATTTATCAATGGAGGCTTACTACGGTTGTCACTAGAGGTTATTATAGTTATAACTGCAGGCTTACTCTATTTACCATTGTAGGATTACTCTAGTTATCCCTGCAGGATCACTGTAGTTGGCACTACAGGATCACTCTTGTTGTCACTGTAGGATTTCTCTAGTTATCAACGCAGGATTACTTTAGTTATCAAGGATTACACCACAGTTATCATTATCAAGTTTCTCCTTAGCAGATCTTACAGTGCATGGGGGCTGTAACCAAGGTTCTCCGTCTATCTGCATGGGGAAACGCTTGCGGGTCCTGTAATCATATCAGACAGATGTGTTATACATGTAGCAGATAATCTGATAATAAGCCATATTGGCAGTTCAGAAAGGCAGGTGAGGCAACACACCTTTACCAGACACCAGATACATTTTCTAACCTGTATGGTTAAATGTTTCTGCTCTTATAGTTATTGATATTCGCAGGGAGCCAGAACAGTTCAGAAACTGCACCTTACTACCTCTTTTGAACATTATCTAGCTTTTTGAAACCCAAAGGCGCCAACAAAGACTTTCCTTGTACAAAACAAATCACGACAACAAATGACAGTCTCATCAGCATGGCTCAGTGAAACACATGATCTTGCATGTAACATACACACCTGTGACATAGACTACATGTCACTAGTTTACACCGTATCTTATGAAATATCTATAGAAATCTAAGGGAGATAACTGACCTGATGACGACCGATGAGCACTGAGCCAGTCGCCGTCCAGAAGCCCGAAGGCCTGCATAAACCTGTCCTACATGCATAGAGTTGTCCAGCCCCACCACTTCTATCAGCCGGTCACCGATATCTACTCAGTGAAACATCAGCAGATTTTAACATCTATACATAAATATATCAGATTTAAGAGAACAACACCATGGGAAGACGGCATTTAAGAGCTGGGGAATGCAGTACATGGGTAAAAGGTTTATATTAAAAGTACATGCAGAAAAGATAACTGCTGCACAGCCAATACCTGCAGGGTGGATAGTGACCTACTTGAGCAGCGTGGACAGCCTAACACACAGAGGTAGAGTAAGTGTCACTACTGCCATCAATAAATGAACCTGTAGAATAGTCACAAATTTGTTAATACAGTCATTCATATAGTCATCAATAGTTGTAGAGTCTTACAATATAGTCATCTGTATAGTCATGAATAGTTGTAGAGTCTTACAATATAGTCATCTGTATAGTCATGAATAGTTGTAAAGTCTTACAATATGGTCATTTGTATATTCACCAACAGTAGTGGAGTCTTACAATATGGTCATTTGTATATTCACCAACAGTAGTGGAGTCTTACAATAGTCATTCATACAGTCATCAATAGCTGTAGAGTCTTACAATATTACTCCTATCATACTCGAACAATATTCCATAACACAATCACAAATGACTACAGAACAGTCTTCAATATGGTCATCATTTATAATAGTTGAAGACGAAAAATCCATCAACAACCACCATCAACAACTGCACAATCTCCATCAACAGAAGTACAACCACCATCAACAACTGCACAACCACCATCTACAGCTGCACAACCACCTTTAACAGCTACACAACCATCTTCAACAGTTGCACAACCACAATCAACAGCTGCACAACCACCATCAATAGCTGCACAACCACCTTTAACAGCTACACAACCACCTTCAACAGTTGTACAACCACAATCAACAGCTGCACAACCACCATCAATAGCTGCACAACCACCATCAACAGCTGCACAACCACCATCAACAGCTGCACAACCACCATCAACAGCTGCACACACACCATCAATAGCTGCACAACCACCTTTAACAGCTGCACAACCACCATCAACAGTTGTACAACCACAATCAACAGCTGCACAACCACCATCAACAGCTGCACAACCACCATCAACAGCTGCACACACCCCATCAACAGCTGAACAAACACAATCAAAAGCTGCAGAACAGTAATCAGCACATAGGTGTAACAAAAAACAGATGATCAGCAAGGGTTTCAGAAGTAGTAACTGTTGACAGCTAGAGAAATATATCCACAGTTACCAGCAGTCATAAAAGTTATAATGACTTACACTTACACCTACAGAATGAACACTTTCCTACAGAATGTAAATATTACATAAAAACATCTAAAACATCTAAAACATCAGGGGCCTCCATGGCCCAGTTGGTTAGCATGCTAGCCCAGCGTAATGACCCACGAGTCTCTCACCAATGCAGTCGCTGTGAGTTCAAGTCCAGCTCATGCTGGCTTCCTCTCCAGCCGTACGTGGGAAGGTCTTTCAGCAACATGTGGATGGTCATGGGTTTCCCCCAGGCTGTGCCTGGTTTCCACCCACCATAATGCTGGCCGCCGTCGTGTAAGTGAAATATTCTAGAGTATGGCGTAAAACACCAATCAAATAAATAAATAAATCTTACACATCACAAGACATCTGAAATCACAGTGAATATCCAGCTGCAAATATTGTTTTAGAACTGATCTTATGTGCAAGCCTATAACATCTTTTGAAACTTTTAGTTTCGAAACTTTCCAAAAAAAAAAAAAACACCCAAAAACATTCATCCTTCAATTTATAAAGATTGTTTTTACAATGGTCTCAATTGTCCACTGATATTATACGTGCCATATTTTCTCCCTTTCTGATTTATTTTATTTTTTTTTTTTAACTTCATGGAAGACAAAGGCCCCTGGAGTGCTGACTAATGGCTCCCATCATCCTACTGCTTCCAGCTTTCTGCTAAACACAAGGCTTTAGCCATTTAACAACATCTTTTAATTAAGCAAGTTAGGCACATCCTTTATCTTGTCTTTTGTAATTCTATCTGCCTCAGATGTATCAGTGGGGAGCTGCAGCAACCCGAAGCAGGTCTTGTGTGCAAGACAAAACTCAGTATGCAACGAGCTACAAATAAAGTGCTGAGAGTGGATCTCAGCAGGAACTGAGATGCATAAAGGCAGTGTTATTGGCTGAAAGGGGAGTCGCCACTCCAGGCTGGATTGGCTGCCAGAGATGACCTGGTGGAGAGCAGCAGCCAGCAGCTAACACTACGCTGTACACAAACCACAAAGAACAGATTAGGTTTCATATAATTGCGAACAAGAAAATTCTGATTCCGACAAAAGTGAATGTCTTTAATATAAAGCCCTCCGCAATGGTGGTTTTACACATGATTTCTCGACTGAAGATCAGAGCCCTCTATAAACAGTGCCCCATATATCATGAGTGGGGACATAGAAATCCCAACCTGAGAGACATGTTGGGGTCAGAACCAATGTTAACTCAGATTACCACGATTAGGCTTGTATCCACCTTATCTACATTGTATCTGGAGTTGCAGGAGTCTGCACACAATTGGATCTCTTCAAGCACATGTACATATGTTTGCAATAATTTTAACAATCCAAAATTGTTTATGAATTGTTGTGAATGAACTTAAAAAAAAAACCCAACAACCACACCTACATAAAGGTCATCTCTCTAAGCAACCTTTAAGGAAAGACTACTTTATGAGCTACATGGATTATCAACTCTGCAGCACATCGAAACAACAAAATGTCAGCTTTGGTCATTTCTGAACTTCTTACTTTGTTTCTTATTTCTTATACCAGCACATGTGACTACTAATTCCTCAACCTTTTCACATATGAAAGAGCAACTCTCAGTGAAATTTTAATTTCATTTTGTAAACAAAACTATATTGGTTGGATTGTCCCATTTCAGTATAATTTTATCAGTCTCCACCAAATATTGCCTTCAGAATATGCTTGAATAAACACCTTGCAAACATGTGAAAAGGTTGAACGGTCACTCAAAACCACTTGCATTTAAACAGCAAGAGTTTCCCCAGAACACATGTACCATGAACAATACTGGTCATGTCTAATCACAATTCACTCTCACAGACAACAACGATGCAGAAGTATGAAAAGTTCCACACACCTGGGATACACATACCTTGAACAGCTCTAGTGAGTTCGGCAGACGACATGCTACTAGTTGAATACTCTTTGTCTTTATCTTTCTTTCCTTTCTGAGCTTTCTTTCGTTTTTTCTGGCTTGGGTTTTCACCCCATAGGTTGGAACCTCCATAAATACTGGGGATATTTAACAGAGCTATGCCTTCCAATGAGGGTCCATTGGCTAGGTCTAGTGAAACACCATCACACTAGAAACAACAGGAAAATCATTTAGATGAATGTGAAAACATGAGATATCGTAATGGTTCAATTTAATACAATTATTCAATTTAAAAATTATCAATTACAATAGCACTGTACCAACTACTTACTTTCCTCAGCTTGATCAGTACAAACCTTTCTCCATACTATTAGAAGTTATTAGTAACAGTACTGATAGAAACTTGAAACTAACACAACTGGTACATTAATCCAAGCAGAAACTAAACAAGTTTGGACGAATGTGAAGCAAGGAAGAGTAAACAAAGAATGAATACAGTGCGAAAAATCATCACTGATGCTCAACTTACCATAATGTCAATATCTTCATGTAAATTTTTACAGGTTGCTGCAAATGTCTCCGAGGTCCCAAACTCAAAATACCACAATTTGTTCTTCATCCTGTGCATAAAATAATTTAAATTGATAAAAAAAGACATTTAAATATTAAACTTTATTACAATCAAATCTTAGAAAATAAATGACTAGTTCTGGTGGTGCAGAATGGAATTTTGACTGTGTAATGACAATGCACAACTACAGGTAGTTTGTACACCTCTGGGCAGTTTTTTGTTACTGCCATAGTCTGATCAGTTCCCAGCATTTGTCCCTCAAGACGAAACTATAATATTCACAACACAGGTGCTTTATCTAACAAGGTGATGGATTGGCTAAATGACTTACCAAAATCTAACAAAGTGAAATTAACAAATATTTTCAATGTAAAGGATTGAGTGAATGGATTAGTGTGGAATAAAAGATAAACTTGATAACAGATAACTGCCTTAAAGACTGACACATTGCAAGAATGAAATAGTTCCTGCTGGCAGAACAAAAATGTACAACAGGACTGGGCTTATACTGACTAGCACTGGGTGTGGTTCTAACCTCAGACCTCCATGACCCATGACCTGAACTCAGACACCTTAAGGTACATGGATTAACATATACACGCCTGATCTTTGTTATCCACAGATAACACAGGTAACATCGTGCATATAAAAACCCAGCCCCGAGAGCTGGCAAAACAAACACACACACCTGTTGATACAGGTAAAAACTACCGGTTGTCACTTTCATTTTTTCTCCACCACAGGAGAGGCATTCAAAGGGAGAAAACTTTGACACAATGACATCAAATCTGTCAATCTTGTGACAAGATATCTATCAATATGTGATGGATCTGTGAAATATATGGCCTGAGCAGCAGATTTAGCAACTGTAAGCGGACAGATCTTTTCAGTTTTTAACAAAACCTTTATAGTGGAGCTGAACAGTTTTTGTATCTCCTGGGTTAACTTCGTTCATAAACTTCATTAAGTACAACTGAAGATGGACTTGGCATTTTTCATCAAGCATGAATAGTCCGGGAAATCTTGCATGATGGCAGCATGGATTTCTCTTCATAATTCTAAAGCTTAACAATTTCATATATACACTATGATTATTTATGTATCACTCATCATCAAAGTTGGTTTCAGTTCATTTCAACAAATTATGTACATTGGATTTTTGTACAAATCACAGTGACAAACAAGAAGGAACAGAAGACCACACCTATATAAACATTTGATAAGAACAACCAACTACACAACAGAACTAAACAATAACCAACTACTGCACCCATCACATTACCAAGGCTTGAAATTGAAAGGGGTCTGCTGTCTTGGTGATATGGTCAGGCCAGTAACAGTTGATCCAACTCACCTGGGATGTAATAATGTGTAATTTGGATACCAGTGGCCATAACTACAATAAATCTAAAGTATGGATTCTGCACGATGTCTGTTTGTTAAATTCACCAAAACTCAGTTGTATATATAGATATAAAACAGAAACTATTAGTATAAACATTCATGATTATAAAAAAATGTTCGAATGACTGCAAGGCAGGTATAAAGCCCTGGTGGACTTGTTCTATCCTGGTATAGTTAAATGTACGTACAGTAAGTATAACTAGAGAACTAAACACAGACATGCATATATGACAAGATACAGGGCTGGCTGATGGTGATATAAGTTAGTTTGTTGCTAGAGATTTGATTCCATTATATTCACGATCCTTTAATTTAATATTTTAATCAGTTTAATCATGTTTTTTTTCATTCAACTGAAGGACCAGCTAACATCCAGGAAGACAGGTACCTCTTAAATTACACTGAACCCAACAGCCAATTACATTCCGTAGTTAAGTTCAACCCCAAGGATGAAGTTTCCATGGAAGTAGGCCACATCATTCACACCCCACCATGTGTACTCAAGTTGTACGGAAGCATTTACAGATGCCATCTAAAGATATGCGTCCCTTATTGCCTAACAAGAAAACAAACGGCCATGTGGACACATAGTTCTATGATAAGAGACAGGTACACTCCAGATTTGCCATCTTATAGTGGAGTCAGGTTGAGCTAGCCCTGAGACATGGAGGCTGGCTTTCCCATCTGGCCCTCACTAAACAGCCCCCTATATACAGCCATCTATCTCTCATCTGTAAATAAGCTCCAAATATTTAAGGTGTTCTTGTGTGGAAGTCTCGTCAAATAAAGGCTAGATTGTGCAATGCTGGTGTGTGAGGGGGAGGCCTGAGTGTTAAGCCCTCACACAGCCATGTAACTGTGATCTAATACCAGGGAAGGTAAGGGTGGAGGAGGAGGGCAGGATGTTCCCCCTCAGGCTACATGAACATGCTTGTTCACACACACAAACTATACTCCCCTCACTAATGACACTTCACAACAGAACTAATTTAATTTCCATCTCCAAATAAGATAAACACTTACCTTGGACTATTTTGACAGAACATGCATGTACATACAGATTTCAAAATAAAATAAGCTAACCTGCTGTTGAATTTTTCAGGATGTTTTTCTCTCATTAAATGAAATCTGTGAGCAATTGACGCATCCTGTAAAAAAACATAATAAAAATTAAATAAAAATCAAACCAGTCACTGTTTATTAACACAGTTTTCAATGTAGCCTAAAAAAAGTTGATGAACAAAACATGTACATATAATATATAAACAAATACACAATATATGACCTGTGCACCTGTCCTGGGTTACAGCCATTATTTTAAAGGTAATTTATTTACTTATTTAGTTGCTTGATTGGTGTTTTACGTTGTACTGAAGAATATTTCACTTATACAATGGTGGTCAGTATTATGGTGAGAGAAGTAGAGCTGGCGAGAAACCCACAACCATTCAAGGTACATTTGGAACTAGTCAATACTAAAACTATTATAAGTTCTCCCTGTTAATACATTAAACAAGAATAACCTCTGGGAGCAAGTCGCATTTACAGGGTTAGATCTAACCAAGCCGCATTATTGAACAGTTTCTACTCACCATCCTGACAGAGAAGTACACACAGCTTTGATGGTGATATTGGGGATAGGGTCTCCCAACTCCTAAGCTTATCTAACAGTGTACTGGTTCTACTCACCGCCCTGACAGAGAAGTACACACAGCTTTTGATGGTGCTATTGGGGATAGGGTCTCCCAACTCTTAAGCTTATCTAACTGTGTACTGGTTCTACTCACCACACCAACAGAGAAGTAGTTGTTGATGATGTTACTGGGAATAGGGTCCCCCTGTTCCTCCTCCACATCATCTGGTTTAGAGAATTCTATCTGCCACCGGTCCATCATTACTTGTGTGCTGTGTTCTATTTTGTGTAAAATTTTTGCTAAATTGTCACCTTCATAGCCTGCAGAGATAATCAGAGAAACTCATTACAAATTATGCACATACCAAGGATGTCAAATGAATTGCCACAACCACATAATACAGAAAAAGCATATGGTCATAAGACTGCAGACTCAATTTAATACCTTATGAGACTATGGATGTGTATTTATAAAGGCAGTAAAAAGTACAAAACTCAATCAATAAAATGAAAACTAGTGAAAACTATATAATGAATTTTTTTATTATTTTTACCTGCCTGCAGAAAAGAGTGGTTTCTTGTAGGTGTAATTCTAGGTGTGAACATTGTTTGTGTTTGTAGATATTATGTTACACAGCCATGTTTATTTATTTATTTGATTGGAGTTTTACGCCGTACTCAAGAATATTTCACTTACAGGACGGCGGCCAGCATTATGGTGGGAGGAAACAGGGCACAGCCCGGGGGAAACCCATGACCATCCACAGGTTGCTGACATACACAGCCATGTTGTGACATGATGACAACAGAAGCAAGGTCAGGATAATGATTATAATATGTATTAGGCAGGTAGTGAGTGAGTGAGTGAGTGCTTGGGGTTTAACGTCGTATGACGACGAAGGAATCATTTGGGTGCATGCACGTGTAATGTGCCTCCTTGTTGCAGGACGGATTTCCACCGCTCTTTTATTTAGTGCTGCATCACTGAGACGACTTACCGAAGGCAAGTAAGCCGCCCCGCCCGAGCCATTATACTGATACGGGTCAACCAGTCGTTGCACTATCCCCTTCATGCTGAACGCCAAGCGAGGAAGTTACAACTTCCTCTTTTAAAGTCTTAGGTGTGACTCGACCAAGGACTGATCCTGGATCTACCGGTCCCGAAGCGGACGCTCTACCAACTGTGCTATCCGGGCCGGTTTAGGCAGGTAGTGTCTAAAAGTCACAGTAATTTTTGCTGAAATATTACTTCTGGTAGTGTTTTGCTGTTATAAGAACACTGATCAAGTTTACACAGGTGTGTTTGTTTTTTTTTCATCACTGTACCTGGCAGCATAGGATGCTGCTAAGCTAGTGCTAAGCTAAAAGTAGGGTGTAGCAGTGTAACTAGTAAAATGTAGGACATTTGAATAACAATATAACAAAATATACAAAATCATTTACATTAAAACTTCACAGAAGTGGAAGTGGATGGGAAGTTCTTTCAACATACATTTGAAAACGAAACAGTTGAAGAAATTTCCCATCATAACTGCATCATTTTTGGACTCTTTACTGTGAAAATAGTTATGAGGGCTCCTCATGCCCAGTACGGCTTAGCTCAGGTAACTGGGAACAACACAATTACCACATGTAGTAATATTAGTACATAGCATGTAGTAATCAGCCTTATAACAATAAGCATTTAAGTTGGCTTTTAGAGTGTACATGTTGTAACATAGTAATATGTAGTGTATGTATTTGACAAGTAATGCATAAACTGATAGATACATATATCATGTAATATGTGGCAGGTAGTGCAAAAACTGATGGAACATGCACTACTTGGTATAACATAAATGTAGCATATAGAAACTGCTACATGTAGGTAACATGTAGTATGTAATTGACACATGTACATGCATTATTAGCAGACATCCAGTTTGGTAGATGGTGTAACTAACCTCCTCCCCAGCGCAGACACCTAGCCAGGTCATTGCCTGTCCCCAAAGGTAACACTGCCACTGCAGGCTGCACCGTGTAGGTCATTTTATCTAAGGAGAATTACAAGAACAACATCATCATCATCATAGGAGTTGGTGACAGCGGGTCAATGATGATATGAAAAACAAAAAAAAAGTACATATCCATATCACTCTTTGTTATGCTTCAGTAAACTTTGATTTCATTACAAAACATGTTTTAAACAACTGACACAAAGGCCAGAGTATAACATTATCCAGTACAAAAACTCCTGACATCAACCACTTGAGGGACCCTCTCTAGTTCAGTGAGCTAAAGTGTCTTTGCTGGAGACCATGCTTTGAGTAATGAAGCTGTACATTTGAATTGAGCTCATGCTTATCCAAGTGCAGCTTCACAAGAGGTCTATCTGGTACTTGGCTCAGTACAAAAATACCCTCTCAGTACAAAAGTACCATGCTCAATACAAAGGTATCCAGCTCAGTGCTAAGATACCCTCCTTAGTGCAAACAGACTCAGTACAAAGGTACCCAGCTCAGAAGAAAGATACCTGGCTCAGTACAAAGGTACCTAGATCCGTACAAATATACCTTGCTCAGTACAAAGGCACCTGGCTCAGTACAAATATACCCTTCTCAGTACAAAGGTATCTGGCTCAATATAAAGTTACCCAGCTCAGTACAAAGGAACTTGGCACAGTACAAAGGTCTAGTTCTAGTTCCTTCCCTCACCCACCTGTCTATGTTCATGGGAAACTTTCTCATATTTCTTATATTTTTGTCGCTTTCTTATATTCTTGAACATGATGACGCACACAGTCAAATAAACAAAATCCATCCAACAATCACAGACTTAAAACAAATTCTCAAAAATTATAGTTATAAAAAGGGTTTTTCAAAGGACATTTCCACTAAGCATTACACAATGAGCATGCAGTAGAATTCTTGGATAGGGCCTTACCTAAGGAGTCCAGCAACCAGCCAACTGTTCCATCACCGCCACAAGCCAATATCCGACAATTGGGAACATCATTGAAAAACTGTAATCTGAAATGATCATCATGTTCTCATTTAACCAAATGATATTATGTAACAAATGGTAGGTAAAATATGGAAGAAATGCATGTGATGAGCCTCAAGTACCTTTTTTGCTTAAATTACCTAACATTAACTGAAATGCAGCACAGATCCAGCTGTAGCTTGCCAATACAGGGGAGATAATGCAGTATACACAAAGAAAAGTAGAAATCCATGTTGAATTATGTCCCTTGAGTCACTGAACACCCTTACACTCATATGGCCTACAATACTCCAAAGCAGTTGTGAGCATGGCAATTTTTTATCATTCCCAGACTCATATACTTTCTGGCTTAAAGGTGAACTGCAATGCATTCAAATTTCACACACACTGTTGTCAACATTCTTCTCCTCTTATTGTAGAAGGTAAATTACGAAAATTTGCATTGTGAAAATTATTCATCAAGTACCTACAATATAAATATATTTATTTGATTGGTGTTTTTACGCCGTACCAAAGAATATTTCATTTATGCGACGGCAGCCACCATTATGGTGGGAGGAAACCGGGAAAACCCATGACCATCCACAGTTTGCTGGCAGACCTTCCCACGTACGGTTTGAGAGGAAGCCAGCATGAGCTGGACTTGAACTCACAGTGACGGCACTGGTGAGAGGCTCCTGGGTTATTATGCTGCGCTAGTACGTTAACCGAGCCACGGAGGCCCCTTATAATATATATCTTTACAATTGTCAGTACAATGTATGGAAATGTCTGTCCCTTATCTTTGTTTCTAGAACATTGTGGCACCACTTGTCACTCATGTTACAAAAAAAATGTAGCTGACCGACAATTGCACTAGGGCAACTGAGATGCCAGGACATTCCAAAATTCAAGGCGAACAAGCCATGGCAACACTCAGTTTCAGATCAAAAACTTTTGCACTTCACCTGTGAACAGGTATCTTAATATCAACCCCTATGAGAAAGCTAAGCTTACCCTGGCATGGGTCCACCTTTCATTAAGTCATACACTTGACGGGGATTGAGCAAGTACTGAAACTTTCGTAGCATCCTGTCAATTACAAACAAAAATATACATCCATATGTAATTTGTATTAATTTATTTGTTTGATTGGTGTTTTTAATTCCGTACTCAAGAATATTTCACTTATACAACAGCAACCAGCATTTTAGTGGGAGGAAACTAGGCAGAGCTTGACGAACACACACGACCATCTGCAGGTTGCTCGCAAACCCTCCTACTTACATCTGGAGAGGAAGCCAGCATGAGCTGGACTCGAACTCACAGTAACTGCCCTGATGAAAGGCTCCTGGATCATTGCGCCATGCTGGCATGCTAACCCCTTTAGTCACGGAGGCCCCATTCACATGTTTTAGTGAATACTGTCATTACTTCTACGGTGATAGTGAGAAAGCAATAGTGATATGAACATCCCTCAATGAAACACAAATAGAATACATCACATAAACAGATAAAAAGATTGCAAGACTGTAGTATTTTCCACCAATTCATAAAGACAAAAATTTCATTACAACCTTCATTTAAAATATCACTTCACATAAGTCATGAAAAACCCTTGTCCAAAATTAAAAATTTTTTCTTTGACAAATCAATTACTTTGAAGGAGATTTATGTCTTTAAGTAAGCCACACCAAATTAAGATACCAAATGGTGAAAACTTACTTTGTGCCTTGTTTTCCGCCACTTTTAGGGTTTATAAATACAAGTAATGGATGGGAGTTATCTAAGGGTGTGATCTGAAATGAACTTTGACCCTGCAACAAAAGAGAAGACCTTGATATTTGTTATGAGCAAATTATCAGACATCTCCTGGTGAAATCATAATACTGCCAGTTTTAGAGTCTTTGTGGCAACTTCGCTGTTAAGTGGAGAACCAGGCTTTCGTGCTTTACACTGTGGTTGTGGTCAACAGCAAAATCAGCTGTTTCATGTATAAAACAATGTCTATTTATATCGTAACTATGTCTTCTCTTAATTATTATCTGTAGAAAAAGTTTCTTATATTTCTATACCTTGCCAGCATACCAATTTCAAATAATTTTCATGACTAAAGCAAACCACTAACTGATGAAATACTTCAGAATGTCACTGAGGCAAGAAAGAGAATATGAATACGGTTGAATAGCCCTGCCCTGAATTACCTCCCTTGTTACACCACAGCGACTATGACGTACTGCACAACTTGAGGCGTGAGACTACAAAGAGTGGACCTTGCCTATTAAAGCATGCAGCCTGTAGGTTATGTCATGACAGAGACAAATAGTTTTTAGGCAATAAAATGTAAACAAAAAAAAACAACCAAATCAGCCTTTGTGAGTCGCAGATGTCAAGATATCGTGAATAAAGTTCACCTTTTTCAGCTTAAAGAGTTTGGCGAAGCTCTCTGTTATATTTAATTAGGTCCACGATTTTAAAATAACGTTCTGAATTGATTAAAAAAAAAATTTTCCTGGACTTTCCAACTTAGATTACAAAATTAAAATCTGTCCTAAAACTAGGTCTTCAACTAGCTATGCCACTTTATCTCGGAAACTTGTTACTAGACATACTACTGAGGTGCCACCTAACCACAGTCTGCTTCTAGCAATGTACGTTTTTAACGAGGGGGTGATCTCAAGGTAGGTAATTCAGTGTGGTCCTAATCTGTGTTCTTCTCAGATCTCACGTACCTCATGGACATACATGTCGTCACACAGATCAGGGGACATACCTCATGGACATACATGTCGTCACACAGATCAGGGGACATACCTCATGGACATACATGTCGTCACACAGATCACAGGACATACCTCATGGACATACGTCATCACACAGATCAGGGGACATACCTCATGGACATACATGTCCTCACACAGATCACGTGACATACCTCATGGACATACATCTCCTCACACAGATCACGTGACATACCTCATGGACATACATGTCGTCACACAGATCAGGGGACATACCTCATGGACATACATGTCCTCACACAGATCACAGGACATACCTCATGGACATACGTCATCACACAGATCAGGGGACATACCTCATGGACATACATGTCCTCACACAGATCACGTGACATACCTCATGGACATACATGTCGTCACACAGATCAGGGGACATACCTCATGGACATACATGTCGTCACACAGATCAGGGGACATACCTCAAGGACATACATGTCATCACACAGATCAGGCGACATACCTCATGGACATACATGTCCTCACACAGATCACAGGACATACCTCATGGACATACATGTCGTCACACAGATCAGGGGACATACCTCATGGACATACATGTCGTCACACAGATCAGGGGACATACCTCATGGACATACATGTCGTCACACAGATCACGTGACATACCTCAAGGACATACATGTCGTCACACAGATCAGGGGACATACCTCATGGACATACATGTCCTCACACAGATTAGGGGACGTACCTCATGGACATACATGTCGTCACACAGATCAGAGGACATACCTCATGGACATACATGTCGTCACACAGATCACAGGACATACCTCATGGACATACATGTCGTCACACAGATCAGGCGACATACCTCATGGACATACATGTCGTCACACAGATCATGTGACATACCTCAAGGACATACATGTCCTCACACAGATCAGGGGACATACCTCATGGACATACATGTCGTCACACAGATCAGGGGACATACCTCATGGACATACATGTCCTCACACAGATCAGGGGACATACCTCATGGACATACATGTCGTCACACAGATAGGGACATAACTCACACACAAACATGTCCTCACACAGATAAGTGGACATAACTCACAAACATATATGTCCTCACACAGATCAGGGGACATACATACATGTCGTCACACACATCACGGGATATAACTCACAAACATACATGTCCTCACACAGATCAGGGGACATATCTCACAGACATACATGTCCTCACACAGATCAGGGGACATACCTCATGGACATACATGTCGTCACACAGATCAGGGGACATACCTCATGGACATATGTCGTCACACAGATCAGGGGACATACCTCATGGACATACGTCGTCACACAGATCAGGGGACATACCTCATGGACATACGTCGTCACACAGATAGGGACATAACTCACACACAAACATGTCCTCACACAGATAAGTGGACATAACTCACAAACATATATGTCCTCACACAGATCAGGGGACATACATACATGTCGTCACACACATCACGGGATATATCTCACAGACATACATGTCCTCACACAGATCAGGGGACATAACTCACAGACATACATGTCGTCACACAGATCACGTGACATACCTCATGGACATAGATGTCCTCACACAGATCAGGGGACATACTCACAAACATACATGTCGTCACACAGATCAGGGGACATACTCACAAACATACATGTCCTCACACAGATCAGGGGACATATCTCAGAGACATACATGTCGTCACACAGATCAGGGGACATATCTCACAGACATACATGTCGTCACACAGATCAGGGGACATACCTCATGGACATACATGTCGTCACACAGATCATGGGACATAACTCACAAACATACATGTTGTCACACAGATCAGGGGACATACTCACAAACATACATGTCCTCACACAGATCAGGGGACATAACTCACAAACATAAATGTCGTCACACAGATCAGGGGACATATCTCACAGACATACATGTCATCACACAGAAAAGATAAAAAATCTTGGAGGTCAATTACATTTACCATTTGGCTGTCAAAATTAGTTGAATCATTTCTTGTCAAACCTCTTTTCTCATTTTTTCCCTTTTCACCAACTGTGCGCTGCCGCTCCTGAAAAACAAAAAAAATACAAACCATAATTTGAGTCATCTTAGCACTTTTACAAACAGACAAATGCTGGTACCATTTCCAATTTTGCCGAAAACGCAATGGCATTAAAATGAACAGGAGTAATCTATGTGATGTTATTCCAGCTGACTGGTAAGATCTATAATTGTGCAATCAGCCTACTGGACACTATAGCAGTCGTAGTATTAAACAGTGAGTGAAGTGCGTTCCACTATATTCCCTATAATATCTAGTGTAAAATCTTCATATCTAAAAGATAACTAAGCTTACAATGAAACCTTTACAAAGGCCTCTCTGGTGAGACATCAGAGTGGAATTTATATCTATCTCTGAATACTGAGACACCATATATGGCACATGTACTACTTACACATATGCACCTGTATACATATACATGTATTCATCAGTTAAAGGATACATGAGAAACTTTGTTTTTCTTTGTTAATGTGCAGATTAACATGTGTAATAACAGTACACACAAAATTTTCAACTTTCACTTTGGGAATTAAAATTGGCTTCAAAGTTTTCTTAAGGCCCTAGCGATCAGTTCAGAAATTTAAAGGCTTGCAGCCATGACGTCAACAATGATCCCTGTTTAAAAAGAACACTAAGGGGGACAGACTGAACAGGTCTGGGGTAATGGGAGGTGGGGTGAGGGGAACAGAACGAATGGGGGCGGGCAGAGGGTGTGTTGATGGAAAATATGCATAAAATAGAGGGGTAATTAACAGGTATAAAAAATACCCCCCAAAATGAAATTTTTTAAACAAAACTTTCGGGGGCCTAAATTTCATTTGGCACAGAAACATTACCTTTATTTTATAGTTCCTTTTCATGTATCCTTTAAAATATCATTTGTGCTTTTCTACTAAATAGAGTGGTTAGGGTGGTGTAGGATTTAAGGATTTCCTCTACGGGTGACACAGGGTTTTGAAATCAGATGTTCTGTTTAGCTGAGTTGCTAGAGTGCTGGACAGGAGATCTAAGACCAAATCCTTATATGATGAAATCTTTTAAGCATTACACATGAGATGCACTACTAGCGCACACTAATCCAGGGCCCGCTCCCAAAGCCGCCTTAACACCAAACCAAGTACCGCTACATTTACTGTGGTAATGTACATAAACATATATCATGGGCATTATGCCTGGCAACTGTTATGACTGCTTTGTAAAACAGACCCCAGTTCTCTAAAATCTGGTACAAGTTACAGAGTAAGGACATTTCACCAAACTTTAAAACTCAGTCTTTCACAGCTCTTTATACTTCTAGCGGTCAGGTAATGCCATTTATGTACATGCAGAATTGATCAGAATATGAATCTATTTAAACTGACCTAAACTCCTGTTAAAGGTCATCATAAAGCTCTACAGTAGAAGTTGGTAAAAATGAGAGAAAGGTGTAAATTATTTACGTCTGACTGACATTCCATACCACCCAACAAGGTTAAGTAAGTGCTAATATTACATGTACAAAGAGATACATTTACACCACACCTTGGCAGTAAAGGTAAAGAATTCTGGGAAGGAAATTGGCACATGTAGGTCCTTAATATGACTGTGACGAGACTTTCTTTGTCTTGTGAACACATACATGACTAAAACTTTGCCTTAATGTGTAAACGGGCAATTTCTAAAAGAGGTCATTTTTTTTTTAACATGAAATAGAACAGATGAACTAAATGAGTAACCCATCAATGTGCTTTACTGAAGAGGGACACATTCAAAGGATCCAGGATTAAAACTGTAAACTTTCAAAACATCATAAGATCCAGGTCAGACAATAAAAGGCTCGAGTTCTTGGATCATGTAATGAAAGGATAGCCCCACAAATCAGGCTATCTTTGTTACTGAAAAGACAGAATTTTAAAATCTTTCCCTGCATGTCACTTCGGGTAGGTGTCACTGAAAAGTTTCATAAAATGAAACATTTACTTATTTCAAAGGCCATTCCCAGTGTTGTACATGTAGGAAGATTTCCAGCCTATGAAGAAAATACCACTTCATCTGGTCAACTAAACATTACAGATCCAGAATCAAGACACCATCAATGTATAAAAATTTATTCGGTTTTCAAAAACATTTGTCAAAATTTACTTAGACCTACTCCACAAACCAATAAATATGATAATCTTTACTACAAAAATTTTAACAGATTACGCTTCAGAATATCTTCAGGAAAAGTGTGCTGGTCTGTATGAGACTAAGGTGGCAATAGTGTGCTTATACTATGTAGCGCTTACACATCCATACACTAGTGAGTGTAGAACACAGAAACACATCCATACGCTAGTGAGTGTAAAACACAGAAACACATCCATACATTAGTGAGTGTGGAACACAGAAACACATCCATACACTAGTGAGTGTAGAACACAGAAACACATCCATACACTAGTGAGTGTAGAACACAGAAACACATCCATACGCTAGTGAGTGTAGAACACAGAAACACATCCATACGCTAGTGAGTGTAAAACACAGAAACACATCCATACGCTACTGAGTGTAGAACACAGAAACACATCCATACTCCAGTGAGTGTAGAACACAGGAACATATCCATACGCTAGTGAGTGTAGAACACAGAAACACATCCATATGCTAGTGAGTGTAAAACACAGAAACACATCCATACACTAGTGTGTGTAGAACACAGAAACACATCCATACGCTAGTGAGTGTAAAACACAGAAACACATCCATACGCTACTGAGTGTAGAACACAGAAACACATCCATACGCTCTTGAATTTAGAACACAGAAACACATCCATACTCCAGTGAGTGTAGAACACAGGAACATATCCATATGCCATATAAAACACATGCACACATTCATACACTAGAGGGAGTGAAACCGCTTTACATATCCATTTTTATTTTCTGTACAACAGACCTCCATTTACATGTAGTAGTGTAGTTGTTTCTCATACAGACTAGATCTGAAGAAAGGCCTTTTGCTGTTCCACCAACCAAATCCTTGCTCCTATATTTTAGGAGGTGAAATCTCTTCAGATCTATTGACAAGTCTGTACAGTCAGTGGCTACTACAGATCTGAAATTAGTTCACACAGTACAAATCAGGCTAAAGATTCTCAGCTGCATGTCATTAGCTCACCGTTAGCTCACTGCCAATACACTTGTGACCAGCTTCTATAAACTTATTTCTTGGTGAATGTGTATAGTGGAATATTATCATTCCTTTGGCCTTTGTCTCTACAGAATTTAGAGTTGGCCCAGTGATATGGTAATAATTGGGACATTCTTTATGTCCACCACAAACCTTGCAATCACTGTCCTGCTGCTGATTTTGTTTGTGGTGAACTATTAGCTTGTATATAGAGAATTGTCAGCTTCGCTTGTACTGCATACTTATGACAGCCATTCTTTCAGTGCTTACTTGAAGAACAACTGCGAAAGGAAATATTCACAGGATCAGTGTTACTGAGTTCTGAAAATATTGTGCGTGCCAAAAATATCCACAGATCAATTCTGTGAATCTTAACCATTCATCAATACATACACCCACTCATCCACCTCAGCTGCTAGTCAGCAAGCTATCCAGGACAAGCTCTGACGTGCATTAAAAGATGAACTAGATGCCTGGACAGTTCTCCCTCTTTGTCAGGTGTAAAAAGTAGCGGTGCTATGAACGCAGATGATGGTTACAATACTGGGCAGACAGACAACAGCTAGAGTGAGGGAGTACAGGGTTGTTTAGGGGCGTGTTGTTACCACAGGTTGTCATATACTATTTCTTCGCAGCGCTTTCTTCACAGGCCGACACAGTGCAACACAGTTGGTTATTGATTGAGATGTGAGGACTGGGCGTACAGACTACACAAAGCCGGTTACCATGGTAACCTAGACATCAATTACAAGATGGAGAAGAGTACGGCAAGCTGGTGTCTACAGATAGTCACAGGAAGACCCTTACTGTTTCTCCTTGGCCAAATGACTTTTCCAAAGTCAGAAAACATTGAAAATAAGAATTAAAATCAATAAAAACCTCTTTCACAAGAATAGCGGAAACTAATGACATTCATATTTATGTTTATGCGCAAATAACACAAATGTATGTAAAAAATATGTAGTATAAATAAATAAGTTTGCATGTCAATATTGCAGAAGTTGTCCATAGAATACTAAGTATTTGCATACAAAGTGTATATAGGATATATACATATATATATATATATATATATATATATATATATATATATAAAATAATAAAATGAAACCAGACATGAGCAATTAAGTGAACACCATTCTTTCTCTTATATATATTTATTTATTTCATTGGTGTTTTAGGCCATACTCAAGAATATGTCACTTATACAACGGCAGCCAGCATTACGGAGGGAGGAAATTGGGCAGAGACCAATCCGCAGGTTGCTGGCAGACCTTCCCACCTAGGGCTGGAGAAAAACTTTCTCATATAAGCTTATTGCTCAGGAAATGAGAAATATTGTTCATGTATATTAAAGAGACTATGAGAAAGCATACACTTGCATACAATCATGAAATAAGAGGAACATAGAGCTAATAAATTATTCTATGACTAGAATAAACTTGACCAAAAAGACATCAATTCAATGATGTTTACCTCTGTGTTTAAGAATATTTTACCTGATATGATAGGGCAGAGAAGCTGAGTGCCCAGAAAAAGCTTTTGACCAGTAATTGACAAACTCTCTCACATAGATTTTCAGCTACTAACAAGCTATTAAAAAATGTGTATGTTTTATGTTTAGAATGAAAGTCAATTGATGTTCATGTAAATAGCATCTTGGCAACAAAGCCTTCTCAACTGGGGAGAAAAGGGGGGAAAAAACATCTTGGAAAACATTTTCACTCTTGGTATTTCTTTTCTCCAATCCACACTCCAATAGTTCAAATAGTTTAATAATGTTGGTACTCTTGTAATAAATCCCAAAAAGTTTTTGTAAAAAAATAAGCACTTTTAATTTAAATCTTTTACATTTTCAATGGGAGATCATACTGGGATTTTATCCATAACGTGGAGACAACCTGAGCTTATTAGCTGAAGTTTACAAATTTGTGGATAAAAGTGTCTTCCCAACCATTAGTATCTACCCACATGGGACTGGTTGTTCTCTTTAGGGCTCTTGTGTTCAGTACTGTATTCACAGTGGTGAACACCCCAAGACACAGAGGTAAGGGTAGGAATGCATAGGGGTACAAAATGAAGGTGAAGAGGTAAGACTCACCAGTACGGCAGGGCAGATGGCTGTAGGGGGCAGGATGTGGTCCCGGAACTCACCCAGGTCACATTCTGGCTTCACCTGTGAGGCACACTTATTGTGTAACTGGGGAATTAAACAAACATGGAAACCCACTTACAACAAATACTTAAGTTTCTATTTAGTACCAAGAGAGACCAATTTAATCTGCAGAAAATGCATAGCCACTTACTATGGGAAAAAGCTGTTTGTTGGTCATATCTTGTCAGGGCCACATTTCATGATAATTAGCTCATGCCATTGTTCCTTTATGTAACAGTACACGGGACCAAAAGTAAGACAATATTTCACTTGGTGAGGATTAAATTCTTTATGTTTGTGTTTGACACCATATTAAAATAAATTCATTTATATGATGGCAGCCAACATTATGGTGGGAGAAAACTGTGCAGAGCCTGGGGGAAACCCACAAACATCTGCAGGTTGTTATTTTTTAAATCTAACTGCTAGATCAAAGCACAAATGTCAGATGTCCTAAGTTCTTATACATAAAGAAATCTTGCCATCATGAATATCAGAATTGTATTTCTTAATGTTCAGAGGTGCTAATGAATGTGTAATAGATTAATTTAACTGAACACCTTCATGTGCCACTCGGAAACCTGATGCAAAACCACACTAACCACATTGTTGGGTCATGGATTCCTGAAACTGGCACTACAAATACCTACCTACTGTTAATGGATTCCTGAATTCGGCACTACATATACCCACCTACCGTTAATGGATTCCTGAATTTGGCACTACAAATACCACCTACTGTCAATGGATTGCTGAATTCGGCACTACATATACCCACCTACTGTCAATGGATTGCTGTATCTGGCACTACAAATACCCACTTACTGTTAATGGATTCCTGAATTTGGCACTACAAATACCCACCTACCGTTAATGGATTCCTGAATTTGGCACTACAAATACCCACCTACTGTTAATGGATTCCTGAATTTGGCACTACAAATACCAACCTACTGTTAATGGATTCCTGAACTTGGCACTACAAATACCCACCTACAGTTAATGGATTCCTGAATTTGGCACTACAAATACCCACCTACTGTCAGTGGATTGCTGAATTTGGCACTACAAATACCCACCTGCTGTTAATGGATTGCTGAATTTGGCACTACAAATACCCACCTACTGTTAATGGATTGCTGAATTTGGCACTACAAATACCCACCTACTGTACATTTTACCAGCAAATAAATGTCAAAGCCATTGCATAAGTTGAAGAAACACGAACACATCAAGGGCAATTACTCTTAGTCACAGAAGTAAGGGGGACAACTCACTGTAACATGACACCATCTGCAGTGCAGGCCTGTAACTCCATTATATGTTTTAATTGATTTGCGACACTTATCACATTTTCCTGGACAATTGCCTTCCACCCAGTGATGATTCATTACCTAGTAAAACAGGAAAATAAGCAAATATTTAAGGTACTTGGCAAACACACAATAAAAGGTGATATCCAATAATACTGTGATTTTTGCATGGAATGCTGCAAATTGTAGGTACAAAACAATCACTTTACTTCAATTACATGTAAGTCTTGTACTCACAACTTAATAAAACAAAATACTCTATACATTCTTTTATCATGTGACTTTCATTATTTAAATCAGCAGCTTAATTTTTGATGACATCTTAGTGAACAAATTATTCATGTACTTACCAAACACAACAGCATTTACTTTTGGTGGGGAAACAAATTCAAATTTCTGAAATATGTGTGCGACCCATCACAAAATACACAAAATCACAATATTTATATGAGGGTGAGCATTCAAAATGTGCCAACACATAGATGTAATCAAATGGAAAATAACTTTAATATGGAGTACAATTTCTAAATTAAGCACTAATCTGGAATGCCTTCATACTTTGTATCAGTCAATAAAACTTCTTAATGTACAGTCTTACAGTTAAGATAAATATACATGTTGAATAAACTGTGCTCAGCCAGCTTGAGCAGTTAGTAGATAGAGCAGAGGAGAAAGCATAATGTTAGAGAGCTCATCGCAAACTCATTTTAACAATAATTTTAAACATCTATCTTAATGTTTCAGTCATTAACTCTGTAAAAATGTGCACAAATATTTTTATTTGCTACACCTTAAAATTTTCCTGAAGTCATCACAAAATAAACAGATCAAAACATTTTAACATCAGAAGGCTGCTTGGATGAGCTGGACACAGCAGTATTAGATAGAGGAGTGTGGATGGCTATAGTCACAACAGTAGATTATGTATTACTTAGTTAAAAAAAAAACTCTCATGGTCAATGTCAACAGAACAGAGTTCGCATGAGTGACAAAAGATTCTAATCCTACTTCTAAATTCATGTACATTTATTCTACAGTTGAAGACATCTAGGACTACAGAGTACTTTGTTTATACCCTAATTCCTCAACCTTCTCCCATATCAAAGACCAATTTCAGTGCATGGTTTTCATTTGAATTTTGGAGACAAAACTACAATGGTTGGACTAGCCAATTTCATGGCTTTACAAAAAGTCTAATTTTATCAGTCTACACAGAATAAAGCCATCATAATTTGCTTGAATTATGCAATAATTACAAGGTCACCTTGTAACCATGTGAAAAGGTTGACAGGATTAGGGTAACCACTGGCTATTGTACGGGTGAAATAACTGCACATACACATTAAACTGTGCAATCCTACAACTGACAGAACATAAACACAAACCAGAAACTGCCATCTATGTGAATCTGATCTTGATAATTGTGTTGCAATAACCTACATGTATACATCAACCATAATGTTAACTAGCTACTTCCACTTTAAATCTTTACACATTTCACTACTTGTTTTAAAAAGACTTCCAAAATATGGTTTGCTCAGTATCAAGATGTGTACTTGACACGATGGACTACACACACTCCTGTTACATTCCTTATGCCAGCTACATTTATTGATGTTATTTCATCATTACTGTGTACAACATCTATGATAAACAAACAAATGATTATACGGCCTACCTGTGAGTTGACATAATATTTCTGACATAGAAATGAGAAATACTGCAAAACCTCAGACTCCAGCAAACACTCATCCAACTAAGAGAGAACCTCAACAATCTCAGATTTATGACTACCAAATTTAAAATGTGCCTTGAAATGTTCTTGTCCAAAAACAGACACTACTTAGCATTTATTCTATGTCCTTGTGCTAACAAATGTGTAGTATATGACCCATCAAACCCATCAAATTTGTCATTAAATTTCGACTTATATTCCCTTATATAACAGTTGCCAGCATTATGGTGGGAGAAAAGCGGGTAGAGCCCGGATTGGGGGTGGGAGTGGGTGTGTGGGGTTCAGGGTGGTCTGTATTGGTACCATCTAAAAGTGACACACTAAAAGTATGATGCAAGCATCATTCCTACGTTATCACAACTTTACCTTGTGCAGGTGAAGCATGGCACATGCAGCAGTTGGTGAGTACAAAACGGGGCTATGTGAGGCACAAGACAGGCACAGTGAAATAAGAAGAGAGAAGAGGTGAGGAGAGCCATGGGTGGGCTGGCTGAGCACTTACTTGACTTACTTGTGACGTTTTCTTCGACTTGACGTACGTCGTAATACAAGAGGCAGGGGCTCTTTGGACACATCTCTCGTGAACAGTATATTTACAAACTAAGAACATAAAATTAGAAATCTCACAGTATGCCACTTCTAAACATTTAACAGTCCATGTAAAATTCTTCCAAAGTTTAAAAGTTTAAATCTTTGAATCAGAAATAATATCTTTAACAAAGGAGGAGGATAATACCCTGCATTTGCCATAGTTCAGTATCAAACCTCTTTCTGTCAAATTCAGAAATCTGTATCTATCATAATCAACAGAGGACAGTATTGTTTCAGAAGGGACAAAATCTTGCAGATGCTACAAACTGGGGAAATCTTTAAATCATTTGCACACAGTTACACATGCGTAAGTACTGTAAAGTAAAGAGAAAGAAAATGAGCTGATAAATTAACTCTATTTGTATTTCGTTGCAAACTTACACATACATCAGAGTGTTTGTTTGTGGTTGTAGAGTTACAAGTACAACAGAGTCCCAGTTTGTGGTTGTAGACTTACATGTAAAACAGAGTCCTTGTTTATGGTTGTAGACTTACATGTACAACAGAGTCCCAGTTTGTGGTTGTAGATTTACAAGTACAACAGATTCCCAGTTTGTGGTTGTAGATTTACAAGTACAACAGAGTCCCAATTTGTGGTTGTAGACTTACATGTAAAACAGAGTCCTTGTTTAGTCTCAGTTTGTGGTTGTAGACTTACACGAGTCCTTATTTGTGGTTGAAGACTTACATGTACAAGAGGGTCCTTGCTAGTGGTTGTAGACTTACATGTACAAGAGGGTCCTTGCTTGTGGTTGTAGATTTACATGTAAAACAGAGTCCTTGTTTGTGGTTGCAGACTTACATGTACAACAGAGCCCTTGTTTGCCTAGGCCCACCAGGAGGTTGAGACAGAGATTGCAGTAGGCTGGTTTGCTAAAATGTTTGAGTCTCCACACATGGGTGCCATCATCCTTCACATTCTGCAGCTGTTGTAAAGTATACCAGAAAAGAACATAGTGAATACAGTGTAAGTGTACAGAACATTGTGAATACAATGCAGATGTACAGGACATAGTCAGTACAGTGTAGGTGTACAGAACATAGTGAAATACAATGCAGATGTACGGGACATAGTGAGTACAGTGTAGGTGTACAGAACATAGTGAAATACAATGCAGATGTACGGGACATAGTCAGTACAGTGTAGGTGTACAGAACATAGTGAATACAATGCAGATGTACAGGACATAGTCAGTACAGTGTAGGTGTACAGAACATAGTGAAATACAATGCAGATGTACGGGACATAGTGAGTACAGTGTAGGTGTACAGAACATAGTGAAATATAATGCAGATGTACGGGACATAGTCAGTACAGTGTAGGTGTACAGAACATAGTGAATACAATGCAGATGTACGGGACATAGTCAGTACAGTGTAGGTGTACAGAACATAGTGAATACAATGCAGATGTACAGGACATAGTCAGTACAGTGTAGGTGTACAGAACATAGTGAATACAATGCAGATGTACGGGACATAGTCAGTACGGTGTAGGTGTACAGAACATAGTGAATACAATGCAGATGTACGGGACATAGTCAGTACAGTGTAGGTGTACAGAACATAGTGAATACAATGCAGATGTACGGGACATAGTCAGTACAGTGTAGGTGTACAGAACATAGTGAATACAATGCAGATGTACGGGACATAGTCAGTACAGTGTAGGTGTACAGAACATAGTGAATACAATGCAGATGTATGGGACATAGTCAGTACAGTGTAGGTGTACAGAACATAGTGAATACAATGCAGATGTACGGGACATAGTCAGTACAGTGTAGGTGTACAGAACATAGTGAATACAATGCAGATGTACGGGACATAGTCAGTACAGTGTAGGTGTACAGAACATAGTGAATACAATGCAGATGTACGGGACATAGTCAGTACAGTGTAGGTGTACAGAAAATAGTGAATACAATGCAGATGTACAGGACATAGTACGGTGTAGGTGTACAGAACATAGTCAATACAATGCAGATGTACGGGGACATAGTCAGTATGGTGTAGGTGTACAGAACATAGTCAATACAATGCAGATGTACGGGACATAGTCAGTACAGTGTAGGTGTACAGAACATAGTGAAATACAATGCAGATGTACGGGGCATAGTCAGTACAGTGTAGGTGTACAGAACATAATCAATACAGTGTAGGGGTACAAAACATAGTCAATACAATGCAGATGTACGGGACATAGTCAGTACAGTGTAGGTGTACAGGACATACTCAATAGAGTGTATGTGAACAGAACATAGTCAGTACTGTGAAGGTGTACAAAACATAGTCAATACAGTGCAGAGGTACAGGGCACAATCAGTACAATCAAGGTGTGCAGAACATACTCAATACAGTGTACGTGAACAGGACATAGTCAATACAGTGTAGGTGTACAAAACATAATCAATACAGTATAGTTGTAGAGAACATAATCAATACAGTGTAGGTGTACAGAACATAGTCAGTACAGGGTAGGTGTAAACAACATAATCAATACAGTGTAGGTGTACAGAACATAAACAATAGAGTGTAGGTGTACAGGACATAATCAATACAGTGTAGGTGTACAGAACATAGTCAGTACAGGGTAGGTGTAAACAACATAATCAATACAGTGTAGGTGTACAGAACATAATCAATACAGTGTAGGTGTACAGGACATAATCAATACAGTGTAGGGGTACAGAACATAATCAATACAGTGTAGGTGTACAGGACATAATCAATACAGTGTAGGGGTACAGAACATAACCAATACAATGTAGGTGCACACAACACAATCAATACAGTGTAGGGGTACAGGACATAATCAATACAGTGTAGGGGTACAGAACATAACCAATACAATGTAGGTGCACACAACACAATCAATACAGTGTAGGGGTACAGAACATAGTGAAATACAATGCAGATGTACGGGACATAGTCAGTACAGTGTAGGTGTACAAAACATAGTGAATACAATGCACATGTACGGGACATAGTCATTACAGTGTAGGTGTACAGAACATAATCAATACAGTGTAGGTGGACAGGACAGTCAATTTTGATTTTAAAATCAGTGGCTTAATTGTTTAAAATGCCCTACGTTTTGTTAAACTTTATGTCTATATGACAATCTACATCAATTAGAGGTGGACAAACATTGTACATGTAATAGTTTCCCTAACAGTGATGACCACTGGGCACACCCATTGTCCACTCTATGCTCATCCAGGTAACCTGTGCAATATAGAACAAACTTACAGTGTCTAACCCCAGGAGAACCAGGAGGGGTATTGTGGTCAGACCACCCTTCTTCCACTCTTCTAGAGACACGGTCCCATCAGCATCATAGTCTATCTCTATCATCATATCTTGTAAGATCTGAAACAACAACAACAACATTCTGAACATGTATAATGTATATATTTACATATAAGCTGTAAAAGTATGATATTTTCGACATTTTTCTCGACAAAGGAAACTCAAAGAACTCATATTTATTCGTAAGCTTCTTCCCTTGTTATCGTTGATTTGAAAATTCATGAAAATAACCCCTACAGACAAGGTGCACACCTCAGTATGAGGTATAGATGAGGTGTATATGGGGTGTACACCTTATGTACACCTTAGTGTGAGGTGTAGATGAGGTGTAAACCCCGTCTATATTATCTGAAGTGTACCTCAAATACACTCCAGCCATATGCCTACACCTCAGAGCATGATATTAATGTAATACTTGTTCTTGCTTTAAATACAACGTAAATCTATCCAAGAACATGTTAAATGTTAGGTATGCAAAACTCAAATCTCCAGAGTGGTCAGTACAAATGACCTGTAACCAAGCTGTGCAAGACTAATGCTCTGTAAGCCAAATGAGCCTGTGAGGGCCCATATACATAGGAGACATCTACATTCACCAGTAAAAATGCAAATCTGGACTGGTAACATCATGGCAAAGGTTGTCATACAGAGTGTCCCTCTTGGGATGTGAACACCATATAAAGCATCTCATATAATAATATCTTAAGTTATTTAATTTTATTTCAGTCAATTTACAATGACATTCTTTCTTCCCCATACACATACTTAGCTTCACACACAAAAAACAATACATAGGAAACATGTACTTCAGTATCAGTGTTCACGGAACTGGGACTGATTCACCAGGCACATTTTGATCCACATTGTGTGTGAATTAGTATTACTATAAAGAGTAAAAACAGACCTTAGCCTCATACCTGTATAAACTGTATCTAATCTGACTGAGCATTATGCTGCTGGTGAGTTGTGGATTACAGGTATGTTAATCTGACTGAGCATTATGCTGCTGGTGAGTTGTGGATTACAGGTATGTTTATCTGACTGAGCATTATGCTGCTGGTGACTTGTGGATTACAGGTATGTTAATCTGACTGAGCATTATGCTGCTGGTGACTTGTGGATTACAGGTATGTTAATCTGACTGAGCATTATGCTGCTGGTGAGTTGTGGATTACAAGTATGTTAATCTGACTGAGCATTATGCTGCTGGTGACTTGTGGATTACAGGTATGTTAATCTGACTGAGCATTATGCTGCTGGTGAGTTGTGGATTACAGGTATGTTAATCTGACTGAGCATTATGCTGCTGGTGACTTGTGGATTACAGGCATGTTAATCTGACTGAGCATTATGGTGCTGGTGAGTTGTGGATTACAGGTATGTTAATCTGACTGAGCATTATGCTGCTGGTGAGTTGTGGATTACAGGTATGTTAATCTGACTGAGCATTATGCTGCTGGTGAGTTGTGGATTACAGGTATGTTAATCTGTCTGAGCATTATGCTGCTGGTGACTTGTGGATTACAGGTATGTTAATCTGACTGAGCATTATGCTGCTGGTGACTTGTGGATTACAGGTATGTTAATCTGACTGAGCATTATGCTGCTGGTGACTTGTGTATGACCACTTACAGGCTTCAGCTCTGAGACATCCCAGCCTAAGTACTCAGCCACTGACATCATTTGGTTCACTATACAGTCTATCTCCTACCAACAAAAAGCCACGTAAACATGAAATTCAACATACATATCAATGTTATGTATATAGACACAAGAAATGTGGTGCAAAATATTACACCATTAAGTATATGAATAATCTTTTTACAACTACATACTTCATAATACTTAATCCTATTTGATGTTATTTTCACACTATTTAGGTTTACTACCCAAGTCTTTAACTTATTTCATATACAATATACTCTGACTCCCAACCATATATCCATTGTTTTCAGACGGAGGAGAGAATGTTTACTTAAAAGTGCAGAATTCATATTCCCCGTCACTGCTTGTAGAACGATCTGATCACAGCCAACTATGTTTACTCTTATGTCATGCATCAGGAAATTGTTGATAAACTTCCATTCTATAAACAACTTGAGCAGCATTTAGACCTAATCAGGAACAGACATGCGTATACTTACAGTTGCATCTAGAATTCCATTTCCATCAGTATCATAGAGCCGAAACATAACTGTGGAGAAAAAAAACATCACCATACATAAAAAAAATATAAAATTAGTAACTGACTCCATGTAAAGACATCTTTAAATGCATAATTAGAATTGCTAACCTTGAGTCAGTGTGTGAATTGAACTAGAGTAACTACATGGGGGTTATGTAGCAAAAGCCAAGGGAAAGGCCCAATATGGGGCTTACATGTAGATACAAAAATTGAAGTCAAATATTTGTAAAATCCTTTCCAACAATGACCTTGTTATTCTCCTTAAAGTTTAAAACCATGTATTCAAACACAAAATATACATGTAGCCTGGGGTTTCTGAACTTGTGTGTCTCAAAAGACCATCTGAAAGCAGATGTAGCTATCAAATCGTTAACAAAACATTTTTTTTCCCATCTATCAAGGACTGAAAAAATATAATGTGCGTCACTTTCACCTATTTTAATAGTAAAACAGAAACTATACATTCTACAAAAGACCCTCGTTAATACAGACCCCTTTGCAAAATCCAGTATGAACACATACTAAATTCTTCACAAAACATTGTATTTCTTGTCAAAGCATAGTATGCATTGTGACCGACAAAGATGTTCTTAGTGTACCATGTTACCATAACAAACCAGACATCACACTTCTACCTGACTCATTGATGTCATTAGGTACTGTACTACTGCATATCCTGCACATTATGTCACCTGAGATAGGCTAAGTGGAATTAACCCTCTCACTGTGCAATGTTTATGCTTCACTTGTGTCCATTAAAATTCCTGACAGGTCATTGGTGTATGTACATGTACGTTACAATCAGTTGTGAGGATGTGTAAACCCAACAAATCAGCTACATGCAAACGTGTTTACTGAAATACTGTTTAATGTCATACTTGAGAATTATTCACTTATACATAATGGGAGTCCGTATTTTGGGTAGAGGAGACCATAATGCTCAGGGTAATTAAATCAGTAGTCTTGGGCAAGTTGCTGGGAAGCTTTCCCTCCCTACCTGTAGATAGGCAAACAATATTGGTGGAACACAAGTGGCCATCAATGGATATTAGCCTGGGCAAATGGCCACATGAGTACTGTCCATTGCACAAGGGTGGAAGGCACATTTAGCCACTGGACCAGGGCCTGCTCCTGGACCATACCAGCTAAAAGTTACAACCATGTCAGCTTTACTGACTGACTCCCAGGCTAGTTTATTACATGTCCACAGCTGTACTGACTGACTCCCAGGCCAGTTTATCACATGTCCACAGCTGTACTAACTGACTCCCAGGCCAGTTTATCACATGTCCACAGCTGAACTAACTGACTCCCAGGCCAGTTTATCACATGTCCACAGCTGTACTGACTGACTCCCAGGCCAGTTTATCACATGTCCACAGCTGTACTAACTGACTCCCAGGCCAGTTTATCACATGTCCACAGCTGTACTGACTGACTCCCAGGCCAGTTTATCACATGTCCACAGCTGTACTAACTGACTCCCAGGCCAGTTTATCACATGTCCACAGCTGTACTAACTGATTCCCAGTGATCTATTTATTTCATCCTGCTTAACGCCATACTTGAGCACTTTCACATATATGATGGCAACCCACTTCACAGATGGAAGATATTGAAAAATCATGTTACACTCCAGTTTGTGAGACACTCAGCAATACTTACACTCCATTTTGTGAGACACTCAGCAATACTTACACTCCTTCTTGTGAGACAGTCTGCAATAATTAGTCCTTCTTGTGAGACACTCAGCAATACTTACACTCCATTTTGTGAGACACTCAGCAATACTTACACTCCTTCTTGTGAGAGTCTGCAATAATTACACTCCTTCTTGTGAGACACTCAGCAATACTTACACTGCATTTTGTGAGACACTCAGCAATACTTACACTCCATTTTGTGAGACATTCAGCAATACCTACACTCCTTCTTGTGAGACACTCTGCAATACTTACACTCCATTTTGTGAAACACTCAGCAATACTTACACTCCATTTTGTGAAACACTCAGCAATACTTACACCCCACCCAAGTTAGATGGAGGAAATTGGAGAACCACTTAGTAACATACACTCCAGTTTGTGGGACACTCATTAATACATACACTCCAGTTTGTGATTACACTTGGGAATACTTAGACTCCAGTTTGTGAGGCACTCAGCAATTCTTACACTCCACCACATGAGACACATTCATGAATATATAAAAACAGTTTGTTAGACATTCAGCTACACTTACACTCCAGTTTGTCCTCAGGACGGCCAGCCTCCAGTAGGGACAGGTAACAGACCAGATCTTTCAGGTAGATGTGGCCTGTCTTTACATCCAGACTGGAGCTCCGCGTCTTCACGAGTTTCAGATCAATGCCGCCTGATTTAAGAAGGGAGGGATTAGACTGGCGCACCCAGGGATCTGTGCTGTCTATAGCATGCCCTGAAATAGGGGGCACATGTACTTCTCTCTGTCAGACAAATACATTCACTACCTACATACATGTGCTTCTCTGACAAACACATTCTCTATCTACATACATGTGCCCAGAAGCAGGAAGGTGTCTACACACTACTCGCAAGGTCAGTCTACCTGGTACTTCAGTTTCCACATGTTCTGTATTTATGCTTAGAAATGACTGTTTCGTTTTGATAATGATGGGCTGGAATTTTGCTTTATGTTCAATGACTTATGCAAAAGGGATATATACACATTTAAATGCATGAAACGAACATTACACTTCGTAATGAAGTAAGATAACCAAATGTGTAATGTTTAAATATCATCCCACATTTTCATCAGAAAGAGCACCAAGGAAAGAGACCTGTTTCTATATCATATACGGTGTACATTGTACCTTACCAATAGCCAATACTTTAATAAATGTATATATATGTACAGTTGTATGTAGGCCTGTGCTTATAATGGATATTATTGGATTTAATACAATCAGGTACACTTTGAATATTTGGAAAAACGATCAGAAGTCCATTGCCTTTACTTTTTGGTACATGATGTTTTTAGAGGCTGGGTAAGGTATCAACACCACTGATGACACAACAATGACAACAACAACAACATGCACAACAATCTTCCCTTCCCAATCTTTGCACATGATGCAGTAATGAAAAAAACAAAACACAAATCAAGGTAAGAAAACTGTTGGATGCAGACTAAGAAGAAAAGGAAAACATTTGTTAAAGTAATGGTTAACATGAAAAGGTTGTTAAGGCCACACCATTGGGATGTACTCTGTAGTCATTACCAAGTATAACTGTTTAACAGGTTGACTTCTATACTGCTGTAAAAGTCTGAGAGATCTGGAAACTGTGTCTACAGTCCTACATGGTTCACCTAACAACTTCAAGCCTCTCAGGTACAGCCCGTGAACCTAATCCAAGTTAGCTTTATTGGATCTTCCACATCATAAGATCCTTCTGATATCATCAAGTATGCAGTCAACACACACATGCACAGTATTTGTTATCATCAGGTATGCAGTCAACACACACATGTACAGTATGTATTATCATCAGGTATGCAGTCAACACACACATGTACAGTATGTATTATCATAAGGTATGCACTCAACACACATATGTACAGTATGTGTTATCATCAGGTATGCAGTCAACACACACATGTACAGTATATATTATCATCAGGTATGCAGTCAACACACACATGTATGTGTTATCATCAGGTATGCAGTCAACACACACATGTACAATATTTGTTATCAGGTATACAGTCAACACATACATGTGCGTGTTATCATCAGCTATGCACTCAACACATACATGTACAGTATGTGTTATCATCAGGTATGCAGTCAACACACACATGTACAGTATGTGTTATCATCAGGTATGCAGTCAACACACACATGTACAGTATGCGTTATCATAAGGTATGCAGTCAACACACACATGTACAGTATGTCTTATCATCAGGTATGCAGTCAACACACACATGTACAGTATGTGTTATCATCAGGTATGCAGTCAACACACACATGTACAGTATGTATTATCATCAGGCATGCAGTCAACACACACATGTACAGTATATATTATCATCAGGTATGCAGTCAACACACATGTACAGTATGTGTTATCATCAGGTATGCAGTCAACACACACATGTACAGTATGTCTTATCATCAGGTATGCAGTCAACACACACATGTACAGTATGTGTTATCATCAGGTATGCAGTCAACACACATATGTACAGTATGTATTATCATCAGGCATGCAGTCAACACACACATGTACAGTATATATTATCATCAGGTATGCAGTCAACACACCCATGTACAGTATGTGTTATCATCAGGTATGCACTCAACACACACATGTACAGTATGCGTTATCATATGGTATGCAGTCAACACACACATGTACAGTATGTGTTATCATCAGGTATGCAGTCAACACACACATGTACAGTATGTGTTATCATCAGGTATGCACTCAACACACACATGTACAGTATGTGTTATCATCAGGTATGCACTCAACACACACATGTACAGTATGTGTTATCATCAGGTATGCAGTCAACACACACATGTACAGCATGTATTATCATCAGGTATGCTGTCAACACACACATGTACAGTATGTGTTATCATCAGGTATGCAGTCAACACACACACGTACAGTATGTATTATCATCAGGTATGCAGTCAACACACACAAGGATGAGCAGAACACATGTACAGTATGTATTATCATCAGGTGTGCAGTCAACACACACAAGGATGAGCAGAACACATGTACAGTGTGTATTATCATCAGGTGTGCAGTCAACACACACAAGGATGAGCAGAACACATGTACAGTATGTATTATCATCAGGTGTGCAGTCAACACACACAAGGATGAGCAGAACACATGTACAGTATGTATTATCATCAGGTGTGCAGTCAACACACACAAGGATGAGCAGAACACATGTACAGTATGTGTTATCATAAGGTATGCAGTCAACACACACATGTACAGTATGTATTATCATCAGGTATGCAGTCAACACACACATGTACAGTATGTGTTATCATCAGGTATGCAGTCAACACACACAAGGATGAGCCGAACACATGTATATATGTATTACCATTCTCATACAACCCATCAACTCGAACTACAAGTAAGTGATTTACATTCAGTGTTGAACACCATGATCAAAGATTGCATACCAACACTTGAGAAGGGAATACAAACACATCATAGTTTTTTTCCTATATCAGATCTGTTACTCAAAAGAACTAATAAAAGTTCTGCCAATTACTCAATTACCAGAAATACCAATGGTGACAATTTTTTGGCCCAAGATTTTATGTAGATAAAAGAAATTCAAATGTACACATGTAAAGGCAGATATAAATAACCATGGAATTGGACGTTGAACAATTAGCGACATTACCGTTGTGAACGCTATGTATGCTGTGGTTAGACTTTTTGGACGAGGAGCGAGAATGGTTTGATGTGTCTGTGACTTCTTCCACCTTTTCGACCAGGGCTGGGCTGGACACTGCCATGGAGGGGTGACTGGCTGCAGAAGCTGAACCTGGAGGCAAAGAGCAGTGAGAACACAGGTGAAAACTGACCACTGACCAATACAGGTATTCAAGTGTTAACAAGGACAATCTGATAGCAAGGAAAGTAGTTTCCTGTGAACACTTTAACTAATAATAATACATCTCATATGTAGAAGCTGTATGAATATCAAACACATCTAAGAGAAAATACACCTGCTCTAAAATACTCAGACAGCTATTAAATTATGGATTGTGTAGCATATCTCAAACATAAAACATCAATCCCCAGAAAATCCCCAATGGAAAATCAACAAATAAATAAATAATAAAATGTAATATGAATATATGCACTAGTGTTGTGCAATGCCTAATCATTAATGTGATTGTGCTGTAAGGCTTGAGTGAGGCTGACACTCCCAATTTGGGTAAAATATTTAGATTTGCTTCATGGGAAAAAATAAAGAGCCTATTTTTCCTGTCATATAATTTACATGTCTATGATGCAAAGACATTCATACTGCTGAGTCACAAAAAGTTGATTACTGCGGGGCAAGGACAGGTAACCTATACTCATCACAAACGTGTCCACGAGATAACCACTTCAAACCTGTTAAATAATGCATACATAGATCATTATTAATGAGTTTCAGCATGAGGTACTAACCCCTCTGCTTACTCCCACATCTACATCAGATACCTCCTTTTTTTCCGGCTCACTGCTATTTCAGAAAATCTTTTATCAAGGCAGTGAAGACCCATTAATTACTGGCAACGTCAGAACCGCTTTAGACAGCACCAGCCTGTAAAATGTCGAAGGCCATTCTCAGGCTGATTAATTTTATATCAATTAGCAATCGTTTCCTGACAATCTTTTTTCAAGTGATTGATCCACAGTAAGTAGATAGGACATAATTATACCAGCTATTCTAGAGCTACATCAAAAGCATAAATATCTCAGAGTTTCCGATAATCTGTTCTGGTTAGACACGCCTTGCCATCACATGGAAGCTTCCATCATTAGTGGACTGTCATCTGGCCTACCTGCTCATCTCTGACTAATCACATTAAAGCATACCTGCCATGCATGTTTAACAGATTGCATCAGCTGCATATGCCTGCACAGGCTGACCTCTAACCTTTACCAGGATTACAATCTCAACCACTGCATTTCTCCACTAAAACACCACACTTCAATTATGTAATAAACATAGTGAGAGATAAATGTTAAGTGTCCTTATTATTATTTTAGATTTTTTTTTCTCCAGTCTGGCATTTGATGACATTGTAATACCATATGAGCTTTGGGTGCATTATGCAGAAGTCTGCATGTGTCAGCAATCACCTACACTGTACAACATACACCCACACAATGTCAATGGAAACATCAGCTACTTTAGGGCTAAACCTTTTAAATCCTTTAAAAACATGACTCTTACTTATCATTTCTCTCACAGTACTGTATGTAAAAAAGCACCTTAAAGAAAACCCTGATCATGGTTCGAACATCCTTTGAACAAAAGTAAGCGTATCAATAGACCTTTTCATGTCTATGACTTCTTTCAAAATTATAATAAACCTTTATTTTCTTCTTTTCTTATGCTAAAGCCATAAGACCCCAGGGTTACTTTATAGTCACACCTGATTACAAAGTTCTAAAGGCAGTGAAGTGATTGAAGAGGTGTACTTTGTAATGAATGGAGACACAAGGCCTCCATGGTATTTATAATTATACTAGTCCCTATTCTTATTGACAAATGCTTATTTAATAGATCTATACAATTTGGCTCTGCCTTCGTCTAATCAGCCTTATTACCCTGGGTATTACAGCTTGATTGATGACTGAATAAATATAGAGGGGGCCCACTCTCCACTCACATGGTTCACGTCGTCTATATCAGATATACACATCAAACCCAATCAACAGTCCCCCCACCTGGGAGAGTGGCTTTTTTCTCCTTATCGATACCTAAATCCCACTGCTCTTGTATTCTCTTGTAACCTCAACTTGGGTGTAATCAATTCAACACTTGGATGAGGTGCAAGCTTTATACACAAATCCCACCATACACTAATTACTTGCTAATATAGCCAAAATTAATTTCCTGATTTTTGTCACACTGTCTACCTGCAAGTAACAACAGTTCAAGACGAATCACATATGCACTCTACACACATGTATAATGTATGTTCATGTGTTGGGTGCGGACCACAATCTTAGTGCAAGTGAATTACTCTCTGTACATCATACTGTATTCTTATTATCTGTGTTGCTATGTACATGTATGTACATAGTCTGAACAAAAACATAACATTTCACTCACAAATTACCTGCTAAAGATATGGAGTTTTAGAAGAAGCAAAAAGGTACATGTACCTGTAAATCTCTTACAAATTTTTACCTGGCTGCCTTACATGAGTCTAGTGTTGTCAGGTTATAGTGGCGTTGCTTGTGCGACAAGGTAAGTACACCATGTGTATATACATGTACATGTAAATATGATATGAAGAAAAAAAAAATTGACAATATTTATCAGTTAAGACACCACCATGTCTAGTGATTCTACATGGGGATTTTCTGTCTCATAACATTCAGATTTGCATTATAACTCCTGGTATAAGACATTACACTCTCAATAGATGAAACATTCGTAATGTATTATCAGAATAAATGTAATTCCTATATCTGCCATAAAAAATCACCAAACTGGTTTTCTGCAGGCAAATAAAGATCACAACTTCTTACTTTAATGATGAAACTCATATCCTCCAGTCTGAAATCATTTTACCATCCATACAACTCTTACATTATATTTCTATGATGAATGTACTTCTCAGAATCAGCCAAACTTTATTTTATCCATTTTAGTCAAATTTTAGGTCCAGTACAGTAACTTTAACGTATATGTATACTGCATGGTACAAAGAGCAACTGTAATTACATGTACTCACGGTTTTGTCATTGGCAGTAATATACAGATAAATGTAAGAATCTGTATTATTTTGATCACATGAAATACACAAATACAGAAAATGCCTGTTTTAAACAGAAAATATACATACACCATTACATGGGATGCATGTATACTATAAATCTACCTACTACAGCATTCAAAATTCTAAATAAAATCAAGACATACCTTGTGACCTCCTTTTTTTAAAAAAAAATGATAAGGAAACAAAAATGTAGGTTTGGGGAGACCTTCCAGGTGGTGGTAAGAAGCACGGTCATGCAGATATCCAGCTGGTTAGCTCAAAACTCAGCCCAGCAACCAGAGACCATGCAAACCACATCAAACAGGTTATTGACATGCTAGAACCAATGGCATCATCTCTATCAATGGATAACAAGACTAATGTACATTTGAATAGAATTCAGATTTACATTTTATGCTATTACACCAGAGAACCATTATAAGACTTCTGATTTTAATATGATTTGGAATTATGATATCACTGACAGAGAAATATACCAACCTGAAGTGTTATAAGAAGACAATTTTGCTTAGAATTCTCACATAGAGCAAATTTAACCAGACCAACTTCACCAATGTAAGAAAACTGCATGCAAAAACCAGAATAGCCAGGCAGAATGAAACACACAAGTATCAAATACAAAAAAGTATGAAAATAAGCCAAATCCAAGAATGCATTCACCAGAAACAGATTAGGCAAAATCCCCTGCACCAATCAAGGCAACTGCCAGGAAACAAATAGGTATGGCATTTTCACTGGTCATTTTTTTCTTCAAATATTAAAAAAACATTGGGCAAAAATGCATGCGCTTGAAATGAAAATTTGGCCAAACATGCTCAGTAAAATATTGTAAGGGTTTGCCACCATGCTGCATGCACAGCCTTAGAGGGTAAGACCAAGGTGAGTCAGTGGTTAGTACCTGCCCGGCTTCTCTTGCCAGAGTCACCCCCGCTGCTATCATGACGACTGTGCCCCTTCTCACCACCACCTAGGTGGCCAAGGCCGTGTAATTTTTCGGTTAATCCGTGCAATTTCTCGGCGAGGAGTCCATGATGTTTTTCAGATTTCTCATGATGCGAATCGCCTGCCGTGTGCATCATGGGACCACATGACTGGGATAGCACCATAACACCATCGCGCATCTTCTCCTTACCAAGATTTGAGCTTCCATCTGTAGGTGTCTTCAGGAACGATAAGAACAAGTGTTTGCATAGATCCTCGGGCAGTTTGGCTTCCATATAGGTTTCCATGAACAAGGCAAACCCTTCATAATCGATGGGCTGAAACATACAAGATAGCCATGAGAGAAACCACTTAATCAGGCGCCCAGGCTCTAATGTGTGAAATGCAACAGAGATCTGGAATTCATGAGCACATAATATTAATAACAATAAAACATGAAACCATAACACATCAGTGAAATGTAGGATAAGATTGTCATGACTCAAATTAATGTACAAAGACATAGAGCCCTCCCCTCCCCCTCTCCCTCCCTCACCATCAACCTAGTATCCAACACAACCATCACACCTATCAGAATCCAAATCAATCAGCTGGTACTCAACCAATCAGCAGGTACTCAACCAATATGAAGCATCCAAACCAATCAGCAAGTATCCAACCTGTCAAGAAGTATCCAAACAAATCCCACAGAAAGCATCCAGCCCATGAAGATTTATACATCTAATCCCCATGTACCTAACCCAAAGAGTAAGTATCCAACGCAATCACCATGTAACCAACCTAATTCACAAGTATCCAACCTAACCCACAAGTATCCAATCCAATCCACAAGTATCCAAACCCATCAGTAGGTATCTAAAGCAATGTTCAAGTGGTGCCACTGTCGAGTCAACCCATCAAATTTTCCCGCTAGAATGAAAATAGAACATGCGCTCTTTCAAGTGATTGTGGCATTTGACAAATTGCTTCCTCTGAACGGAGCTTACGAAATAGACAAGGGGCTCAACCACCAACACTAAAGCTGTCAGCAAGTAACCCACAAGTAAGTCTCCAACCCACCATCAAGTATCCAACCCACAAGTAAGTCTCCAACCCACCATCAAGTATCCAACCCACAAATAAGTCTCCAACCCACCATCAAGTATCCAACCCACAAGTAAGTCTCCAACCCACCATCAAGTATCCAACCCATCAGCAAGTACTGAAACCACCAAGTATCGAATCCAATAGTAAGTATCCAAACCATCAAGTATCAAATCCATCAGCAAGTATCCAAACCATTAAGTATCAAATCCATCAGCAAGTATCCAAACCATCAAGTATCAAATCCATCAGCAAGTATCCAAACCATCAAGTATCAAATCCATCAGCAAGTATCCAAACCACAAAGTATCAAATCCATCAGCAAGTAGCCAAACCATCAAGTAACAAATATTATTACATGTCCATCATGTCTACACCCATGGGCCTACCTATTCCCTGACTCTCTGGCACTGGACTACATGTTCATTTGTACAATATTAATGGTATTACATGTCCATCATGTCTACACCCATGGGCCTACCTATTCCCTGACTCTCTGGCACTGGACTACATGTTCATTTGTACAATGTTAATGGTATTACATGTCCATCATGTCTACACCCATGGGCCTACCTATTCCCTGACTCCCTGGCACTGGACTACATGTTCATTTGTACAATGTTAATGGTATTACATGTCCATCATGTCTACACCCATGGGCCTACCTATTCCCTCTATTCTCTGGCACTAGGGTAAATGTTAACATTATGCACAGCAAGCTCACCTCTTCTGGGTTATAGCGAGACAAGATTCCATCTCCATTAAATTCTTCCAATACATCTTTGAGTTTCTTAGAGGAGTCTGTTTAAAATATCATGCAATTATTACACACTATAAACAAACATTATAAACATGGGAGAGCAACATTCAGGCATGGCAATGAAAGGGAGAAATTAAATCCAGAGAATGTATTTTGGTTTCTCAAATCAGTGTACTTCTGGGCAAATATTTTATAAATACATCTACACTAAACTTTGGTCAAATACAGGGTACATGCACTTGTATTGAACATAAAATTTTGCCCATCACTAAAGTTAAACATACTCATTTTGCCTGAAGCTGATCATAGAAACGTGTTTTGAGGTTTGTTAACAAGGTATATATTTCACAACCTTTATTTTGGGGCGAGTAAAGCAAATATAGTATGGTAATACTCACAAGATGTGTATTCCTGGAGTTGATGGAACTCGGATGGGCTGAGTTTCTGCCACTGGTAACCCATGGCCATGTCTGCAGAGTTCACCTGCTGAGAGAACACACAATGCTACTGTTATAACACATGTCTGGCTGACACAAAACTCTCTCTAGAACAAAAGCTGAACAAATATGGTTATTAAAATCACAAACAATATGATGAATTATATACTGATTTAAATCTGATAAAACAAAACACATTACATGCACTGTTTTGGTGTTGTCATAGAGAGACCCTCATAATGTAATCAATACAGATGTATATCTACACCCACATTCCACACTCCAAATGGGGAGAGCTCTATGCTCCAGTAAGGCGCAGAATAGTAGAATGGCAGGATATGGTGAAATACATGTGCTTCAGATTGCCAACATGGTTACCATAAAAATTATACCAGCTTAATAATAGTAAAATGACTACCGTAAAGTTCTTCAGTCTAAGCTACAATGAGGTGAAGTGCTCTTAGATTTCTATCTCAAAGATTTATAGTTAGCAGAGGGAAACAGCGCCTTCAACCACCAGCTTGTACACTCCTGATACAAGCTGAAGGAAACGGGAATTGGAATCAGATTCATCAAATTAGCAAAAAATGTGGGTGGAAATTACAGATGACTAGCACTCCATACATGGAAGCCTTTGAATCTGAGGCATGCTTTCACACTCCCACACCTTCATACTCCTGAAGCCAACTCTAGGTGTGCTAATAACACAAGTCTGACACAATCAAGAGCTCGCAAGTATGAATTTAGGTGTGCAAAGCACATTCAAGAGCTTTATTACCTATATGCCCCAAAACAAAAATGGATGCCTGAACGTGAAGCTTGGTAACTTCGAATAGACAGCCAGAGACTGTAGATGGACACTTATGCATATTAACTTTAATCATATGGAATAGACCTATTAGACTAAAAATTAACAGATTTACTGACTGAAATCCCAACAGTTTTCAATATTATGTTCTAATTAGATGAAAAAGTGTTTGTATCACATGGACATGGAATACTTCGTAATTATTCCAACTTAACACAAGCCTCCCCACACCCCACCACCACCCAAGAAAAAAAAATCCTTATCAAAATATATAAAGTTCTATGACATTCTGCCTGTCTCAAACTTCCTCTGTTCAAACATTGAGTGCTTCAGTATCACAGTAAAAATAACTTACTACAATATTTACATACATGTATATTCCTGCAGGCATGTCCACAGTAAATAAACTCTCTGATAACTTTTCAAAGCTGTCATAACACAACAACAAGTTTTTCTCCAGAACTGCAACACTATGTAGAGTGTCATTCTGTTTGATGCTATTTGTAAATATTAGAATATTTCACCCTACAGCCTGACGATAGTGAGGTTGAGTGGGTAAGGAAGCTGAGTAATCCTACAGGAGGAAACTGCTGCCCATTTCTACCTATCTGACAATCAGTACAGCGGGAAGCCACAACATCAATGGTAGCATACATGCAACACCTACACATGTACAGTACGTACGACTGATGGACTAGGACAATCTGAATATCATTTCAATGTAATAATATTTCTTCAGTTTCAAAAATATGCCCATTTTTGAAAAATTTAGGTGATTAAACTTCAGCATGAGTATACGACATGTTCAACACATGTACCATCTCTCTATGCACATGCCCAGAGGTCAGTTCTGTGAAGCCAATTTTGAATTTAATACTTACATGAAGTTGTATTTATTGTATGTATTTTATACATGTACAGTAGTTAGTTGACTGTTAATAATTGTGGAGGAAAGTGGAGTGTATATCTTACCCTTAGCACATCGGGAAAGTTGACAGCTTTTCTTGCCCACCATACATATTGATGGAACATATGAAGTGTTCTTCAACAAATGCAAAGTTGTGCAAACGGTTTCACAGGGATCAACCTTTCCTCACTCTTGCCCAGGCCCCATGAGCAGTGAGAACAGAAGATTGTGCAAATGGTTTCACAGGTATCAACCTTTACTCATTCTCACCCAGGCCCCACGAACAGTGAGAACACAAGGCCGTCCATGACTGGGACTGAACCCATACCCTGTGAGCCTCATGAATGGATTTGCAAGTCTCACCACCGAGCCTTATATACGTCTTGATCATCGAATTTTAATTGTCAATGTCAATACTTATAATGTTACATAAAAACTATTTAAATTCATACCCTGTGGACACAAATTACATTTTCAAAACTCTTTTCAAGTTGAATATTGAAGATTAAGTCTAGTACTCACCTGCTAAAAATTGTCCTACTGATCACTGGCAGAAACTTAACGAGCGTAGGTTTGCCATGAACATGGACAGGTATAATCCAGGTGAACGGTTCTCACTGGTAATCTAGTGAGACATGGGTCTGTAAACACTGGGTAACCGCCTCATCCCATCTGGCTGAATCTGTAACGATCACAAAACAAGAGTCAACAATAGCTAACCATTGCTACAACCAGTATGAACAAATCACAAATGTTGGCTGGGATATGTACATCATGCATGTGACCATGTGACTAGTACTGTCTTTATAAATGCTGGCACATTATATACATGTACATAAGTGTGCGTGGGTGCATGTATACGGACAACTAACAAACAAGCTTCTGATGCATCAATAAATGGGGCCTAACTATATGCTCACATCCATACCAGCCCTTTCACTGACACTAAGATATACTCTTGGCTTTTTAAATAGCTATACCTGAATATTTAGTATGTAAGTGAAGCAGATAAGCACTACAAATGGGACTGTGACGACTATGCAATGGATGATGTTGGCTGAAGCAACAGCTTGAGATGTCACAAACCAGAGGATTCCTTAATGATAATGCTTTAACTGTGTAACAGTAGTGAGTACATGTACCATCCACATGCACAGTCTAAAGACAGTCAACTGTTTCATCAACCTACACACCTTGTATCTTGTGACAGGTATATTGAGATAAATGTAACAAAGAAACTAAGTGCTCTCGATAGAAGTCCACCTACACATCAGCATGTAATCCTGCCTAACATTATTGCATATATGCACAGTGTCTTAATACAGGAATCAGGGTGTATACTTTAGTACTCAATTCCACATACACACACATCCATACAAGACGTATACAGACGCAAGCACACAAGGTATATCATTTATATGGTTGTACAGGTAGTAGAAGAAGATATAGATACACGTAGGTGATTGGTAGGTGTGTTGTGATCAGACAGAACCTGGCGAGCTCTGTTCAACAATACTGTCATTATGCATGAGTTCATTTCCTGTAGACAGCTCACATATACTAAATAATACTAAGAATAAAGTTGTGAATCACCTGATAATCTGCACTGAAACACTACATGTATACCAAGCATAAGCTTTGACATTCACTTGAATACATTTACTACAAACAATTAATGAAATCTGAAGGAAAATAACTATTAAAGGCACCTTTCAAATACAAGATCATTGCTGTGCTTGTTTGCCTGCATGGTGTCAGGTTTCCAAATGTTGCTTTCAAAATTTTCTGTCATGAAACAAAAGTGTCTTCTTCGGGCAGGCAAAGCACAATGCACAGGTACATGCAGTAACATGTGTTGTGTTGTCTCACTCAAACTCTGCGATGAAGTACCCAGGCACCTATCCACAATAAATATATTTTCACACATACATGTACAAACACACATATGTGTGTGTATATATATATATACACATATATATATATATTTATATCCCATCTATGTTGGCTGCCAGGTAAGAAAGTTACATGAACAACCAATTGCTCTTAGGCATGATCCAACAAGGAATTGAACTGAAGAATGATCCAAGAAGGAATTGAACCCCAAGATTCGAGTGGCAAGGTTTTTAACCAATTTCATGACTGTATGACCTTGGGGAAAGCTTAACAATTCCTATGCAGTATTATTGGAGGAAATAAAGGAGGGGTCAAAAAGGCGGTTTGTGTCAAAACATAAATACATTACAAGTACATGTATATATGGGTGATAGCAGGCTGCTAAAGCTCTCATGGAACCAATTCCAGCAGGTGATAGACAGCCATGCCCTTAGGTGAGAAGAGGATTGTTGTAGTGGAATCAGTGTTCATCTGCATAAAGACCCAGATGTGGAATATGTATAAAGGGATTGTACACAAAAACATGTTACGCAGGATGATCTGGATGGCATGTCCAGAAACACAACTTGAACTAGTGTTTCCCTAGGGAAACCATTAACAACCCACAAAAACAATGTGAACCAGTTTTTCCCTAGGGAAACTGTTAACAAACCACAGACATAAGTACTCTTTTAAGTCTGGAAAATGACACAAGTGTTAGACAAAGCAGGAAACAGCTCTTTGGCGAATCAGCTGGCAGAGGAAGGGTTGGAGTAGGGATTTTCAAAGATCAGGGCTGAGGCTGGGTCCTACATGCTGTGTACATATGTGAACAGGCAGTAACCTGTTACATGCCACCAGCCATTCCTCCCCTTATTGTATTCGCGAGATAATAAGACACGAAGTGTAGCCACTCTAGCGCTCACACTTCCTCCCCTAAGGCCTAGCAACTGCTCCGTCATCTGTGTTCATGTAGTGGCTGCAGATTCCCTGGAATTACACCCATGTCGCAGACTAATGCATAATGATCTACATGTGATCAGAAGACACAAGCTCTACAGCCTTCCCACTGGGATAATTACTATAACAGATTATAACTATGTAGCATGCCTGACTGCTTCCTCGAGTAGAAGGCAATATTGGCCCACAACGACTGATACGGAAATGCAAAGAGAAAAGGCGTAAACTGGAGGAAAATCAATGGACTGGTCAAACCAGCAAAGAAAATCCAGAAAGGGTTCAAGTGCAGTTAAGCTTACAAGTAAACATCGGAACATTCATAAGCTGCAGTGTGAGTTGGCAGGAAAAAGGAACACAATAGCCATGGAGGGGCAAGCCATCAAGCAATGGTGACCTGCACGTAACTACATGTATGTTTAACCTACCTACTCGCCACTTTCCACCCACTGTCAAGTTGTTCCCATCAGTCATGCAGCAGTGGAATTCACAAATACCGCCCTGCAGACGTAAGTGCTAGCTGGAGCCAGGCAGGGGGCAGGGGTGGGCAGAGTTCTCCTGACCGGATGACCATTACAAGTGTTAGCCAAAGATCCAATAGAACTGACCTGGATATTCTAGGCAGCCGGCAAAGCTGTACAGATAAATGTACATGTACAATACATCAGCTGCGGAGGCAACAGCATCAGCATGTAATGTCCAGGCAATTCAACATCAATAACCAGCAGGGAAAGGGGAGGTGGGGGCTGCTCTCCACAGCAATGGCTATCACACTGTATCCCAGTGATGACCAATGACACTGACCAATGACAATGGACGCCAAGTCCTCAGCATCTGAACAATACACACTCTGCACAAAGCTTACACGCTACACAAGATACTAGGAGCACCTTTGGGACAATGGACTAGATAAAAGGGTTCAAGAGAGTTCCTTTTTCTCTTTTCCTTCCTTGGGAAATAAAAACATGTTCCTGACAGATTTTCTGAAAACTGATGATATCACACGGTATTTATTTATTTATTTGATTGGTGTTTAATGCCATACTCTAGATATTTCACTTATCCGACAGCAGCCAGCATTATGGTGGGAGGAAACCGAGCAGAGCCTCGGGCAAACCCACGACCATCTGTAGGTTGTTGAAAGAAAGATATCACACAGAAGGCCATGTGATTATTTAGCATGTGTATTTAACCATCTACTTTTCATAATCCTTAGAGTCACTTTTCTTCCAGTGCAGTAAATACAACATTAAAGCAAAAGTGTATAAGTACAGTATATGTAAATATACATATATGTACATGTTTGTTTGCCACTGGAATGCCATAATAAGCTGGGCCACTTACATGTACATTTTCATTTGTCACTGGAATGCCATAATAAGCTGGGCCTTTTACATGTACATGTTCGTTTGTCATTGGATTGCCATAATAAACTGGACCACTTATATGTGCATGTTTGTTTGTCTCTGGAATGCCATAATAAGCTGCACCACTTACATGTACATTTTCATTTGTCACTGGAATGCCATAATAAGCTGGGCCACTTTCATGTACATCTTTGTTCGTCACTGGAATGCCATAATAAGCTGGGCCACTTACATGTGCATGTTTGTGTGTCACTGGAATGCCATAATAAGCTGGGCCACTTACATGTACATTTTCATTTGTCTCTGGAATGCCATAATAAGCTGGGCCACTTACATGTACACATTTGTTTGTCACTGGAATGCCATAATAAGCTGCACCACTTACATGTGCATGTTTGTCTCTTGAATGCCATAATAAGCTGGGCCACTTACATGTACATGTTTGTTTGTCTCTGGAATGCAATAATAAGCTGGGCCACTTATATATGCATGTTTGCTTGTCTCTGGAATGCCATAATAAGCTGGACCACTTACATGTACACATTTGTTTGTCACTGGAATGCCATAATAAGCTGCATCACTTACATGTGCATGTTTGTCTCTGGAATGCCCTAATAAGCTGGGCCACTTACATGTACATGTTTGTTTGTGTCTGGAATGCCATAACAAGCTGGGCCACTTACATGTACATGTTTGTTTGTCACTGGAATGCCATAATAAGCTGGGCCACTTATATGTGCATGTTTGTTTGTCGCTGGAATGCCATAATAAGCTAGGCCACTTGCATGTACATGTTTGTTTGTCTCTGGAATGCCATAATAAGCTGCACCACTTACATGTACATGTTTGTTTGTCTCTGGAATGCAATAATAAGCTGCACCACTTACATGTGCATGTTTGTCTCTTGAATGCCATAATAAGCTGGGCCACTTACATGTACATGTTTGTTTGTTTCTGGAATGCAATAATAAGTTGGGCCACTTATATATGCATGTTTGCTTGTCTCTGGAATGCCATAATAAGCTGGACCACTTACATGTACACATTTGTTTGTCACTGGAATGCCATAATAAGCTGCATCACTTACATGTGCATGTTTGTCTCTGGAATGCCATAATAAGCTGGGCCACTTACATGTACATGTTTGTTTGTCTCTGGAATGCCATAATAAGCTGGGCCACTTATATGTGCATGTTTGTTGGTCACTGGAATGCCATAATAAGCTGGGCCACTTACATGTACAGGTTTGTTTGCCACTGGAATTCCATAATAATCTGGGCCACTTTCATGTACATGTTTGCTTGTCACTGGAATGCCATAATAAGCTGGGCCACTTTCATGTACATCTTTGTTCGTCTCTGGAATGCCATAATAAGCTGGGTCACTTACATGTAAATGTTTGTGTCTGGAATGCCATAATAAGCTGGGTCACTTACATGTACATGTTTGTTTGTCACTTGAATGCCATACTAATCTGGGCCACCTTCATGTACATCTTTGTTTGTCACTGGAATGCCATAATAAGCTGGGCCACTTACATGAACATGTTTGTTTGTCACTGGAATGCCATAATAAGCTGGGTCACTTACATGTAAATGTATATGTACATCAAGTAAACTAAACATGTACAGTATGGTGGTGTTCATTTGCAAACTATAATGTCTGGTATCTCACCAGTAGCCAATTCAGCAAACATGTGATTATGTGTTATACAAAAAATGTAACAACTTGGTTAATTTCGTTCTATGTCTATCTTAAATTCAAATGTTTACTCACATGTATTTGTCCTTAAGATGACTACAGTACACATGTACATGTGTATAAAACATTTTACAGTATATCATTTCATTTTCCACTGCTTATGTCTCAAATAAACTGTTCCACACAATGAATGTACATGTATTCATGATGACTTTTTCCACCACGTGTACACATACATGTATGTATTAAAGGTTGGTTTTTATTGCAAACCAATCTGGCAGCCACAAAATCTGGCCAATTCAAAGGGAAATGTCATGTCAGCTGGTGAAATGTGGTTAATTTATGTGAAGTGTGTGGTAGATGAAACAGAATCTGCCAATAACCAATAAGCCAAAATCTGTGCTGACGTAGTTCAATAACCCCAGAGGATTTAAGGCTGGAATTCTGTAGGAAGCGTTGGCCTGGAAGTGGCCTTGGAACAGAGAGCTGTCTTCATCCTGGAGCCATTTACACCCACTGAGCAAGCACCTCCAGCCACTTTACTGCTTAGAGCTGCCTGAACACTACACAGACTGCAGTGGAACAAAAAGATGCTACTGAAAGAAACTTTACATATACTTTACTTCTATCCATATTTTACATCTTTTAGAAACTATATGTGCAGTGTATGTGTAGAGTGTGATCCTCTTGTGCATAGCGAACATAAACAAACACTGAATGTATACATGTGTCATGTGTTACTGATGTATGTGCATACATATATGCATGGTTCTACACATTTAAATACACACTGCCTGTCACATATTCATTTAGGTACATGATGTACATGTAATTAAAGGCATACATGTAAACTGTTTTGAGTTGAACATTTCGATTCACACTGCTCTGGTTGTATCCCTAATGTGTCCGATTTTGTCTCAACGATTATACTGCATTTTATATCTTGCACCATCATCCTGGTATTATCTGCCATCAGTGCTTTAATACACATACACATATGCCTGGTGACATAACAGGTCATATAATATCTTTATTTATCGAAGGTAGCCTGGTCAATTTACAGTGAAACTGTTCTTCTTGCTGGAATCCCTTACACACATGTACAGAGAACAAACCCAGTGAGTGGGAGGTGGTGCCTTTCCCACTCACTTGCCATGAGCATATAATGTCCATTCTGAAGTGTAATAGTCTTAGTGTTACCACAGACACAATGTCATATGTACATGGTATACCTATAGCACTGGTACATGCCCACCCTGCTAATCACAAACCATAGCCGTAACACCCGTCTGGGACCTGTTACATATTATATCAATGAGGCCTGTCTGTTTATCTTATTCCCCAATACCGCACACAGCTGTTGCAATAGTCCTAGTTTAGAGAAAAAGGTGAGTTATTGAAGACAGGGTGGGATATGTGTCTAGTGATGTAACCCATGTGTCATCTCATCAGGGAAACACTCAGCACTACTACTATTTGAAATGACTTTGTGGCCAATTCGAATACATAGATGTAGTATGAAGACAAATCATGGGTAGATATGCCCTAAAACTCTCTGCTCAAACTGAACTGATTTAGAACCCCTTTATTCAATGTGCCGGATCACACGTGTTATTTTATGTACATGTACTTAATAATATTTCAGACATTTAAGTACTGAGATTGCCACTTGGAAAAAAGCATACAGTAGGGAGATGTACCTCATACACCTCTTAATTTCAGTATTAATAGCAATTCTAAGCTAAATTCAGAAGTTTCTGTTATAATGAAAACATTAAACAAAAACTGATACTAATATTCTGTAAACCAGGGCAGAGTTGCTCAAAAGTGTATTAGGACATAAGCTTAGTATTCATTTTAGTTCAGATTAAAGTGTCATTTACTTTGTATAAGTATGATACTGGAACTACATGTAAGATTTAAGCCTGGCTTAACTTAACACCCAGATCTAAAATTTAATCATTATTATTAAAACACACTAATACCTGTACTAATGTTTAAATGTTACTATAGCCATATAATTTATACTATCTGAGCCATATCTAGAAAAAAATTACAGGTCCCATGATCTCAAACTTTAATGCTGACATAGTGATATTGCATACAGATATTTTATAACATGCAACAAGATGAAGCTTTCTATGAGCTTGTAAGTCTGTGAATTAAAGACATTTGTACGAACTTTACTTTGTATTGACAAACCACCATATGTTTGTTCAATTCTTTTGTTCAATAGTTTTAACACAGCCAGCATTATGTGGTACAAAATACATGTATATCACTGCTAATATGCATTTTGAACAAAAAGTTTTTGGCATAAACGATGTAGACAAAAGCATGTCTGCAAGTGTACTCTGTACATATACATGTATGTACTGTACAGGTAGACATACAATACACCTTCTATTGTCACAGGAGTCGCATGTTCAAATGATCCATGAATATTATTATCACTTCTTAAAACAATTCTGTGCAGTGCATACTTTTATAATCCAAGATCCAAAGATGGATAAATTAAAACTGATGAAGAGCATTCTTTAGAGGAAGTACATCAACTATTTACGTGGTAGGTGAGGCAAATTATTATCTGGGAATTCTGCACGCTGCTACAAGGCATTGCGTGTGTGTTCTACCAAATCTGTGCTGACAGAAGAATACCAGAACAAATGCAGGACATAAATCATATATGGCATCAAACTCTATTTTTAGCCCACTACATGTATATGATCTCTTGGCAAACAAGCCTGATGGATAAACTGAGCAGGGCTCTGGGAGAGTACAACACGTACAACACCATTAACATGCCCCCCACATACATGTATACATAACCTTCTTACAACAGCTTGTAGTTTTTTACCTTTAATAATTGGTACACACATTTTGCACAAAGAACTCTAGAATATTTCTCTTATGCATGTGACAGCATTAAAGTTAATGGACAGTAGACTTTACTTGGTCTGGAAGAGCAACAAGTAAACCTGCACATGCTCACAGTCTTCTGGTTATTTACAGATTCAACACTACGATTTGGGAGAACTACTTGACAAGGTGTATGCTTTGCAATGTCATTTTTAGCACAGGTTAATAAATCTGAAGTACAATACATCTGTTTATGAATTATGTGTATATATAAGCAGGGGGATCATTAGACAGCAACAACCTGTTACCTGCAGACTACTACTGTTGCACAAAAGTTGAGGTACATGCATGGAGCCGCCTACTTTCATCAAAAAGCTCCTACTTTACCTCACGTAATTCTTTGTTTAGTAGATGGCTACTTTTATTGGGTAGCCTTGCATTCAAAAAGATAATGAAAGCCCTGGATAAATAATTTGCATGTATGCACATTTCATTTAATGGTTATAGTCTGATTAGAGTTAGTGTACCGGTATATGAATCTATAACTGACTAGTACCAAACTACAACAATATGGACACGGTTTTTTTTCTTTCAGCAACACCTAAACATCAAAAAAGATTTTTTTTAAAAATTCATTTCAACTGTACAGTTGTACTTCTGAGCATATGCTTCTAACATAGCTGTATATGCATATGTACTAAATGAAAGAGGAGAGTCCAGTGGGTAGTGTAGACTGACTCTTACTAAGTTCTACTGTATGACACTGGTTGACAGGTTAAGCTGCTTAAATAAGCTGCAACAACCTATTTTCATCCATGGTGAGGGCGTTGTCACGCATTCCCACCCACCCATCATGTTGCCAGGTTACGCACCAAATGGGACTAATGCCCCCTTCTTGCTCAACCGCAGACCTTCATCATCAATCAATATCTACATGTACATGTGCATATATGCATGTGAACAGTGTCACTTGAGTGGACAGTCTACATGCGTTTCTTTATATAACTTGCCTGGTAGTTCTGTCATCAGCTGGTTATGTATGGCCACTCTAAAGAGGCTTACTATGACAGTCTGTCCACAGAGGCGCAGTACACTGACGTGTACTACTAAAACATGCACAGACATTGATTTTTGCCCTCGTTTCATACAGATACACTGTATGGCAATGGAAAACGACCAATTTCTTACATGAGCAACTGAGCTTATGCATTCAAACTCCCAAATCTACACGCCAGCCAAGTGAGCATGATAAAAGTGGAGACTAAATGGCTACTCTCAAAGAGGAATTGCAGCCAACATCCATGTACATGAGATTCATACTGTTACCGGTCGACGCCAGGGCCTTCCACACAACCGGAGAGTGTGCACAGGAAACCATGTATCTATTACAGTTCACACAAATAATATCAGGAAACCTTTCAGGAGTTCAGCGATACAGGCTTGTCCGCAGCCTCAACATTCTGATCATACCATATCACTACACATGTCCATGTACACAAGTACTTTATACATACCTGTAAACCACTACCCATCTCCAGGACCATGGTCAGTCGGGAGTACAGTTACACGAGCATGAACAATACATGCTGCCATGCAAAATGAATGACTGCGTAAGACTTCATTATGATTTCTGAATGATAGATGGCACCCAAGGGTCTGGCTTTGTACTGATGTGATTCAGAGATCATCCATCCGCTATTGTAATATGTACAAACAGTATAACATACAGAATGCATGCACAGTACTGCTACAAGTAGTAAATGTACACATACATGTATAGCATACTGTATATGGACTACACGACATACAAAGCTCAAAAAACAATATATGAAACTCACAAAAAAAAAAAAGGCGTTTTGATGATCTGAATATTAAAGCTGTCCAGCAGATCAACTCCATACAGACATATGTATGGAACAGGCACACTATAAAATACATGTTCTGTAACAGCTGTACAGAGTGTACACATATAAAGCCTTCGGAACCAATACACACGCAAAGGTGCATGACACAAATGAAGCCAGAAGTCCAACATACATGCATACATATTTGTAAACACACGTTCGCTTGGGGTGTCTATTTCCTACCACATACAGTGTTCTTCTAAAACGTCTTGTTCCTGTACCACACCCATAGGTTAAATAATTTGACCTTAGCTCAAAGCAACGTGAGATTTGCACATGTATGCAAAATGACACAACCTTCCAAAAAAATGTAATTCATCACAAACAAAAACAAAAATAAAAGGAAAGATGTACTTTACATGCCACAGAATGGCTAAATAATCAAGTTGAAATTTAACTCCTTGAAACTACATGTAATCTTGAGGATCTCTATACATTGACACAAAATGTACTACAAGAAATAAAGATATGTATGCATCATGGCTGTATATGAATGCATCAAAGTCTTTGCGAGTCTGACAATAATTTGGCTATTTGGCCACACGCACTTGACACAGTTTGAGGACACAGTGCATGATCAAAGGGTAGCCTCCAGGACTACTAACATCTTGGGACTTTTGATGTGGCTGTGAAACAGTACTGAACATCCATGTACAGCATCCAGTAGGACAGCTTTTTACCCTAAATACATCACACTGGTTTCTTGTGATCTTGTCTTCTGGCTGACTGATGTAAAATATTTATTTATTTTTTTACATTTGTTTTTTTGATTGGTGTTTTACGTTGTACTCAGGAACATTTCACTTATACCATGGTGGCTAGCATTATAGTGGGAGGAATCTGAGCAGAGTCCGGGGGAAACCCATGACCATCTGCAGGTCGCTGAAATACCTTCCCACCTTAATACTGCTGGAGAGGAAGCCAGTTTGAGCTGGACTCGAACTCACAGCAACTGCATTGATGGAAGGCTCCTACGTCATTGCTCAGTGCTGGTGTGCTAACCCCATTAGCCATGGAGGCCCCGATGGATGTAAAGGCCCATGTAGAAACACGTGTTGTCCAAATAAAGTGATCTGCCAGTTTTGAAAATTTTTTATGCGCATCCAATTAAAGACAAATGATATCAGTATATGGTACGTGTATGAATGACTATGTCAAAGAATGGAAAAAAAAAACCAATGGGCTGTTAAGATTTGCACACAAACAAATATAAATTGTAATGAATTTCATGATGGGTACACAGTGAAAAAGATGACCAACAGTACATGGTAACTGTAGACAGCACACTGGGATAAAAATCTCAAGTATTTATGGGTCAGCAACCTTATGCGTCACAAAGTAACTAAGAAGTCAGCTTGGTAATCTGTCATATATAAAGTAGCACCATGCAAGAATATACATGTATACTGTCTTTACAACTACAGTATAATGTACATGTAGGCTGGTGACAGGATGTGCTTGTCTAATTTCCCATTGAGTATTTGATACAAACTAGGCAAGCCAATCAGCAAGTGTTTTCTGTCAATATACATATGATATCTCATACAAACCTGTGTCAAGTTAATAATGTTAAAGAAAGTTTTTTATTATTAATTTCTTTTTTTTTTAACAGTGTATTATTAATATGATTAGGTTAATGTGCAGTGTTTTATACATTATGGAGTGGTATTGTACTCGTCCATGTGTTTAAAATCTGTACTGGACTGCGGTGTAGAGTCTAATCCGGGTTTCCAACCCAACATGGCCGAGTACAAAACACTTCATAATGTACAAAACACTTCACTACGATCTTATTTCTTATTTAGCTGAACCTCTCCATGGACTTGAACAACGCGCAAAAATAGCGATAAAAGATACACATACAGATTCAGCCGGCCTTGAGGAAGTTCTTTAGATCTCCCTTTTCTTGGCGGGCAATAAACTCCGTATCCAGCATTTGTTTATTCCTAAGTCGCCTTTGATCTTTGCTTTAGTATTTTGCAGAATTTGGAGATCAACAAATAATGAAATTTATTCTCCAGTACATGTTTTCTTGCCAGTGTTCACTGAAACACTGAGAAGAAACGATAAACACAACAGCGCCCTTGCTCAGTGCTTTTAGCATATAAAGTTACCTCTCTCTGCTACCATACATTATGAAAAAAAAAATATGGTTCTCCAGGATTCAATAATGCTCCAAGTACAGGACAGTCACGTGGTATAATCAGACTGATTTCATTGGACCACGTTTAAAGCTATATGATAAGTAATGGTACATGTACGTGACAGAGTGCATATCGCTCATCAATATCCTCCCTGGATGTCTCCTACAGTATACATGTATCTGACAGAGTAAATATCGCTCACCACTACCCTCCCTGGATGTCTCCTACAGTATACATGTACGTGACAGAGTGCATATCACTCACCACTACCCTCCCTGGATGTCTCCTACAATATAAATGTATGTGACAGAGTAAATATCGCTCATCAGTATCCTCCCTGGATGTCTCCTACAGTATACATGTATGTGACAGAGTGGGTATCACTCACCACTACAATCTCTGGATGTTTCCTACAGTGTATACATGTACGTGACAGAGTGCATATCGCTCATCACTACCTTCCATGGATGTCTCCTACAGTATACATGTACGTGACAGAGTGCATATCGCTCATCAGCGTCCTCCCTGGATGTCTCCTACAGTATACATGTACGTGACAGAGTGCATATCGCTCATCAATATCCTCCCTGGATGTCTCCTACAGTATACATGTATGTGACAGAGTGCGTATCACTCACCACTATCCTCCCTGGATGTCTCCTACAGTATACATGTACGTGACAGAGTGCATATCGCTCACCACTATCCTCCCTGGATGTCTCCTACAGTATACATGTACGTGACAGAGTGCATATCTCTCACCACTACAATCCCTGGATGTCTCCTACAGTATACATGTATGTGACAGAGTGCATATCGCTCATCAGTGTCCTCCCTGGATGTCTCCTACAGTATACACGTACGTGACAGAGTGGGTATCACTCACCACTACAATCCCTGGATGTCTCCTACAGTATACATGTACGTGACAGAGTGCATATCACTCACCACTACCCTCCCTGGATGTCTCCTACAATATAAATGTATGTGACAGAGTAAATATCGCTCATCAGTATCCTCCCTGGATGTCTCCTACAGTATACATGTATGTGACAGAGTGCATATCGCTCATCACTACCTTCCATGGATGTCTCCTACAGTATACATGTATGTCACAGAGTAAATATCGCTCACCACTACCCTCCCTGGATGTCTCCTACAACATAAATGTATGCGACAGAGTAAATATCGCTCATCAGTATCCTCCCTGAATGTCTCCTACAGTATACATGTATCTGACAGAGTGCATATCGCTCATCACTACCTTCCATGGATGTCTCCTACAGTATACATGTATGTGACAGAGTGCATATCGCTCATCAGTGTCCTCCCTGGATGTCTCCTACAGTATACATGTACGTGACAGAGTGCATATCACTCATCAATATCCTCCCTGGATGTCTCCTACAGTATACATGTATGTGACAGAGTGCATATCACTCATCAGTGTCCTCCCTGGATGTATCCTACAGTATACACGTACATGTACATGACAGAGTGCATATCTCTCATCACTACCCTCCCTGGATGTATCCTACAGTATACATGTATGTGACAGAGTAAATATCGCTCATCAGTATCCTCTCTGGATGTCTTCTACAGTATACATGTATGTGACAGAGTGCATATCGCTCATCAGTGTCCTCCCTGGATGTCTCCTACAGTATACATGTACGTGACAGAGTGCATATCGCTCATCAGTATCCTCCCTGGATGTCTCCTACAGTATACATGTATGTGACAGAGTAAATATCGCTCACCACTATCCTCCCTGGATGTCTCCTACAGTATACATGTATGTGACAGAGTGCATATCGCTCATCAATATCCTCCCTGGATGTCTCCTACAGTACACATGTATGTGACAGAGTGCATATCGCTCATCACTACCCTCCCTGGATGTCTCCTACAATACAAATGTATGTGACCGAGTGCATATCGCTCACCACTACAATCCCTGGATGTCTCCTACAGTATACATGTATGTGACAGAGTGCATATCGCTCATCAGTGTCCTCCCTGGATGTCTCCTACAGTATACATGTACGTGACAGAGTGCATATCGCTCACCACTATCCTCCCTGGATGTCTCCTACAGTATACATGTACGTGACAGAGTGCATATCGCTCACCACTATCCTCCCTGGATGTCTCCTACAGTATACATGTACGTGACAGAGTGCATATAGCTCACCACTACAATCCCTGGATGTCTCCTACAGTATACATGTATGTGACAGAGTGCATATCGCTCATCAGTGTCCTCCCTGGATGTCTCCTACAGTATACATGTATGTGACAGAGTGCATATCGCTCATCAGCATCCTCCCTGGATGTCTCCTACAGTATAGACATATGTGACAGAGTGGGTATTGCTCATCACTACCCTCCCTGGATGTCTCCTACAATATAAATGTATGTGACAGAGTGCGTATCGCTGATCACTACCTTCCATGGATGTCTCCTACAGTATACATGTATCTGACATAGCGCATATCGCTGATCACTACCTTCCATGGATGTCTCCTACAGTATACATGTAAGTGACAGAGTGCATATCGCTCATCAGTATCCTCCCTGGATGTCTCCTACAGTATACATGTATCTGACAGAGCGCATATCGCTCATCAGTGTCCTCTCTGGATGTATCCTACAGTATACATGTACATGTACGTGACAGAGTGCATATCTCTCATCACAGAGTGACAGAGTAAATATGTAAATATCACTACCCTCCCTGGATGTATCCTACAGTATACATGTACATGTACGTGACAGAGTGCATATCTCTCATCACTACCCTCCCTGGATGTATCCTAGAGTATACATGTACATGTACGTGACAGAGTGCATAGCTCTCATCACTACCCTCCCTGGATGTATCCTACAGTATACATGTACATGTACGTGACAGAGAGCATATCTCTCATCACTACCCTCGCTGGACATCTCCTACTGTACACAGTACACAGACATCTCCTAACATGTGCCTGTACATGATACAAAGAATATTTTTGCACTTACTTGCCATTTAAACCTTAACACAAATACGGCCTAATGCCCTGACATCAGCATGAATATTCAACAAGCTTTGGATGAGCAGTACAGTTCAGAAAGGCTGCTGTGCAGACAAAGGCGCAGTGTTCACACACATACACACAGGACAGTCATTCCTGTAAACTTCAGCAGTCTATCCAGTTTACACAAGAGTCATTAGCACATGTATGAATCAATGTTATTGGGAGGCCGATGGCAGACACTTTCTAATCTGTCACTGGTCAATACGGTGTGGGCCTGTTGCTAGCTGTGTAGTCACCTGGGATGCAAAGTTCACAAAGCTCATCACACAGCTACACAGGTAACACCATCCTGCTACAGGCTAATTAACACCAATTAATTCAGTTGGTTACAATCGTCTGCCCAGTACCACATCTGCACAACTTAAGGGTGGGACAGTCATTAGCAATATTCTGAATAGGCGACCTGGCTAAGCCGACGAACTTACAGAGGTCAATTTCTGACCCCCAACATGAAATCATTGACGCAATAGAGCTAATAGTGAATCTATTAATACACCTGTCGTCCTCAGTCAGGTGTCTGTGCCTGAATATCAATCACAATGCACCCGCACCACCGCCCACACCCACTCATTACCCTCAATACACTATGCACTATACACTTTGTACACTTTATCTGAATGCAATGCAATGATTAGATTTTATATAGTGAACAGCTGTACCAGGCGTTATGCAATGGTCACATCATACATGTACATTTAGTAGGATACATGCTGTTTTAATAATGACTTTACTCTTGCAGTATTTATAAATGAAACTATGTTTCTAAGTAAAATAAAATTTTCTTTTTAAGAAAAAATTTAATGTACATTACATGAAATAACATGAACAGTGTTAACAAATGACCAAATATTACAACCACTCATAATCTGAACACTATTAAATGGGAAAATCTGAAAACCCATCTCCCAGTCACTTGGTTTGTTTCTTTGTACATGTGTGTAGTGAGTTCCAGCCAGAAGTGGAATGGTACGAAGAGGTCGGTTATGGGCTGTCTCCCACTACCTTACTTCTCCTGCTGGTTCAGACAATTGCAGGGACAGCACTATTGGTTGTGCTCTTGTTTTCATGTATGTATGAATGTATATAGCTTCTTTTTTCAAACTACATGGTGCTTTAATAATTTTATATAGACTGATGTATTTTTTGATTGGACTTTGAAGTTCATATGTCCTATACACTTGTTTTCTGTGAGAAGGCCTTGGGGAAGAAGAGTTTTATTGTAAATTGACCGAGCTACCTTCGATAAATAAAAATATAATTATTATCATTATAGCCTTTCCTAATACTACCATTGCACATGTACACATGCTCGGAGAAAACGTTTTTAAATAACAACTCATGACTTGGACATTTATTCATGACTTTTCAGGATTTTTTTCATGACCGTGACAACCCTGTGTGAAGTATGCTGCAGCTGACTTTGGAAATGGATGGCATGATCAGGCTGTTAATCCTAATCCCACTATCCTATGTGGGGTAGTGGAGAGACAGATATACGCCCATGTAGTGCAACATTTCCTATCAGAGGCCATCAAAGGGGAAACCACTATGTCCATATGTAACCTACATTAAGCTATTAATCAGTCATTGGCATTTACACAGCCACACCCGCAGGCCATGGGTATTGGCAGTGTGCTCTTCAGGTGTACACAGACTTCAAGCAGACAGCGTACAAAATGTCAATAATAACAATACTCCCCATAGATACTGTGGCAGAAACAAAAGCTTCCTCTCCACTTTTATATGTGTGTGCACCACAAATTCACTTCCTTTATATACATGTACTGTATGTGCATACTATGTGCAGGCATTTCATAGGTCTGACTCGAATATTTATGTTCCCTACACTGGGCTTAAAACTTTGAATTGGATCACATTTAGAAAGGCAAAGAAAGCACTAAAATGATGTATAAATGTATGTCAGATTAAAACACCATTAAACACAGACTGAAAAGGTATCAATATTAATTTTGAAAGACTCGTGTGACATCACTGGTTAATCAGACTAGATTCAACAACTTTTTTGTTGGACAATTTTTGATGGTTCCCCTGGCATAGACATGTACATCCTACTAGCTGCCATGCCCACCTCACAAGATTAAATATGCTGCCTTTGCACTCTGATAGTTCATGGAGGTCATGAAGCTTGAAGACAAATACAGTGTGTATGGTGATGACCACCAGTTCTGGAGGTATTGGAGAACAAGGTAATGTAGTGGAGATCAGATGACGAATGATGGATGCTAGATAGCACAAACACAATGCATCACTTCCAACATACCAATGTACATGTCTACAGACCTACATGTAGTTGTTGGGAGACATTAAATGCAATATAATTAAAGCCATCAAGGTACCGAACCAGGATACCTATTGTAAATAAAATGATCAGGATATAAGCATCTTCTTCAAGATAATCATCCGAATTCAGCACTTTTAAATACAGGTACATGTCATGTTTGACTGTATTTTTTGCTAATTACTTTGTATATACATTGTATACAAATATCCTTTATACCTCTATATTTTACGGAACTGAAAAAACTTGGACAAAAAAATTGGTCTATTTAAACCTAATACGCATACAGTATTAATGTCAGACTGTCAAAGAAGAATTGAGTGGTACAATTTTTATGTTGACATGGGAAATGGTCCACATGTACCATATAAGAATGTGCACACTGTAATACTAAGTAACATGTATAATTATCAAATGTTCTGCCCATAGAGCACAGACAAACCAACATGTTTTTACATAACTTGGAATCTCCTCTTTGTACTCCATGACCTTCTCATGACCTTGCCCCTGAAAATAGTTGCCAAAGTGTGGCAGGGTTTAGCTTAGGACCCAGGCAGTAGACCCTAGATTGGACGCCCACTATACACTGTAGCTGCGCTGCTGCACTAGAAACAGGCAACCACTTGAACCAGCTTCTCAGCTCTTAGCCAGCTATCCAGCTCTATTCTCCCTCCCATCCTTTAACACTTCACCTCAGGGTTCACACAATGCTCCAACTAATCTCCCCCTCCCCTCTACACATTTACTTCATCTTGAACACATGTATTTATCAAGGCATTCATCACAATAGCTCCACAGAAAGACCAGTCTGATGCACAAAACTATGACAAAGGTCAATAACAATAAGTACGCTCACACATACATCCAAAGAGGTGGGCATTTTTAACTTTTCAAGAGTTGACCAGGTCATGGGCATACTGCACATCAACAATCAATAAACTGAGAAAAGCATCACCTAAAAAAACAGACAGACAAACAAACCAACCAGTAGAAAGTAAACTTAGATGTGCAGGGTGACAGTGCACACTACCCATGCACTGGAAACCGCCAGATTCATAAATGGTAAGTAAAAACTGAGCACAGGGATACATTGGGTTAAAAAGACATGATAACTAGAACAGAGAAAAGTCAAAATGTAGACAATGACATTAAATGATCTTGTACAGTTGAAGTTACATGTTATCATCTGTCAAGTCAAATGTACTGCATGACCAGTCACTTTACATAAAGGATTGATATCGTCTGTCAAGTTAAATGTACTGCATGACCAGTCACGTTACACACAGGATCCATATTGTCCGTCAAGTCAAATGGTATTCTCTTCATATACAGAGCACACAGGATATCATCAATCGAGTCAAATCTTACTCTCTTCATGTACATGTAGCACACAGGCTATCCACAAGGTGCACGGGATATCACCCATCAAGTCAAATTTTACTCTCTTCATGTACAGAGCACACAAGATATCATCCATTCAGTCAAATGTTATTCAGTTAAATGTAGACCACGGCATGTACGCATCATCTATAAAGTCAACGTGCCAAATGTTACTACCTTCAGATAAATGTAGCACCATACAAGAAGTCATTAATGTTATTATATATGTGTACAGTATGTAAATGTATATATATGTAAGTACATGTAGCACAACACAGGCGAACAATTACATGTGTATGTCAAGTCAAATGGTCTCAATGTACACAAAGACTATCAAAATCAAGTCACATATTTAGCTCAATGTTAATATCACAAGGAATGGTGCACTCATCCAAATGGTCTCCTGGTTAACAACTAACTTCCAACAATGGCATTCAACAGGCAACATTTGGCATTCTATGGCTACCTTCAGTTCGTACATGTATGTACTCTATGAGAGGGTTATCAACTGCTTCTTACAAGCAAGGTTTCAAGACCATAAATCTTGAAAATTCCATGTCCCAGAATGGGACTGAACCCAAATGCTTGTCTGGGAGGCAAACATCTTTACAAGGCGACCACGGCCTACACTGTACTTCCTACATACACAGTACATCCTTATCCTAACCGAATATCTTATGCCTATCTTGGTTGCTCGGCTCAGGTATGGTTGGCCATCCATGGTTGGACAGTGTTTGATTATCCGTACATCCCGGGATCTCATCAGAATGCACATACCATGGCACCATCATGGACATATGATTGCCGCATGGTTTTTTGACATTAAAACAAGTACATACATGTATATAATTGTGTCCTTCACTACAACAGCTATGCGCTTAACATACAAACAAATTTATACATACATTGTGAAGTTCTACAGCCATATCGCAGTATTCAGAGGTAATCAAATGTGAAGCAGTGTAAAAATGCATGAGTTTGTTTGTGTGTAGAATTTGTCACTGAAAAGACATCCAGCTTCAGCCTCTATGTACCCTGTACAAATTCAATGTTTAAACTCTTCAACAATGCAACTATTGATTTATTTATTTATTGGATGGGTGTTTTAAACATACTCAAGAATATTTCACTTATACGAAGCCGATGTAACTATTGATGTCTGCAGGTTATGTACATTAGCTAATGATGATGTCCCGTCAGCATCATTTGCCTCTGTTCCCAATCTGCACAAGCATGGAAGTATACACTCAATGAATTATGTATGCTCGGCAAATGTGCCGACAATAGTCCCCGATAGTATTGGCTAAAAACACCAGTGTGATAGACTCGAAATCTGCAAGAAATTGCTGAGAAGGAAAAAGCACTTTTGTAACTACATAAGATATAAAAAAAAATGCCATTAATAAGTTTGCGACAAAGAGAGCATGAACAATGGCAATTTTCTAGCCAGGATAGCAGAGTGACATGCGCATGACTGTACCATGATGGCGCCACCATGGGCAGACAATCCCGTCAGGATAGCAGTGGAATAGGGTCCACTTATGATACTGTCCAGCCACAATGGGTACAGGATATTTGGTTAGGATCCGGCTGTACTGTACTGATACGTGAACACAGGCATTCTATCTCATACATGTACATACAAATAGTGATAATCTACACTTGTTAAATTGTACTGCTATAACCCATCAACAATACTTCACTTCTACATGAGAAAGGAGTTAATTTCTGGGTGGGGCACAAATGAGCACAGTATGGTGAAACCAACACCTTGGGCCAAGTTTCTGACAAACCCGCACATATACATCTACATGCAACTTTAATGGTCATAGCTGAATGGTCATCTGTAGCGAGAATGACACATTACACCACTTAGCCAGGTGTCAAAGTAGAATACCCTATTTCTTCTCAATTTTGGGGACACCTGGTCGCTCATTTTAGCCAATACACTGTATATGTCATTCTAACGGGAATATTGAGTTTATTTTTCTCACATGGTTAGACCATCGAATGAACAACATACTCACATTCTTTTCTTTTCAAAAAGGCTGGTAAAGAAACATAATAGTTACTTTCAACACTACTAATATCTGTCAAAATTTTTAAAAGAATTAGGGTACATGTACATGTACTTGTGGAAGGTTAACTATTAGGAATATAGCACGAGCCACAGGTCAATATGACCATCTCCTTTGTGCATGACACAGTACATATACACCTCTCCCTCATTACAATGCTGTTGTTGGGAGACAAATCTGCCTACTGTGTTATACAGTGTAAGTACAGTAGTTCATTGTTCTAGCCTGTATAGCATAAATGTACATGTATATACTGTATATAAGAAAAGACAGTGTGATGATGGGTGTTTTTTAAGCCAAATATTGGCTTTCAGTTTTGTAAATACATTACAACCATGCAAGCCTCGGGTGCAAAGAAATACGAAATCTGAATGCTTTCTACACTAAAATTTTAGGAAGTATATATCAATGATTAAGACTTTGGACATACACTGCATTTTGACAAGGTTTTGAAGTGTATTATATAATATAATGATATAAAAGTACTGTAGAGAAATATGTACTATAAAGAAATAGGAACTAACTATAAAGAAATATGTAATAGAATGAAGGATTTAATCAGATGAACTTACATACATGTAACTGTCACTAATACTACATTAACACGTCATGAATCCTTAGGTAAAAAAAAAAATGAACATTAAAGTGTACCTGAGTCAATTTAATATCAAAATCATAGCAGACCAAACCTGGTCAAAGACTATTCATTAAAAGCAGATTTGACAGAATAAAGACTGGCACATTGCGTGACTGGTGTCAGGAGCAGGGAAGTTGGTGCACAAAAATATCCTGAAAAGGCTGAGGGATGCATATTTGGTGTGATGAGCTCTTATAGCGCTATCAGAGCCATCTGCCAGATAAGTGACATCCGCAGCGCTCTGTGTAGATACTTGTATATTTACTGTGAGCCAGCGTGAAGGACTTAGGCACAGCCAACAATTAATTGGGGAACACCAGAGAGCTGCTAACAAATTTCAAAGGGGTTTTGCAATCTACTTTGGCTGGTTCTAGATCAATAAGGCAGCTCTTTGGCATCCTAGCACAGAGGCCCACCATTAGACTCTCCACTAGGATACAGGCTTGTTCTCACACAAGCTGTTTACTGGAAATCTAGTGTTGTTCTCAGCTAAATTAGCAGGCCGCCACCAGCCATAAAGATTCGGTTGGAATCGATAAAATCTCAAATTCCGCTGGATAATCTTCTTATGGGCTGTGGTTATCTAAAAAACATCTTCAGATGCAGCCTTGCTAATAGTTTCACAACATGAAAGCGAACAAATTGGGCAGATCTTTGCCCCAAGATAACTAGAAAGCTGAAAAAGTTGAAAAAAGAACTGTCTGATAAACTGACTGGTGATTAACCTACTTCTAGTGCGTTGTCGGTTCCAATTTGAAATCAGAGATGACTGTAATATACATTTCATGGACATACAAGTATATATGTACCTACATCATACTATTGGTGTTCAGGAAATACAATTTTCTGTCCAGTTAACTTAAAACTTTCAATATATCACTCTCAGTCTATATGTATACATGTGTATATCATCTATATTTTACATACAACCAGAAAGATATGCTAAAATATATACTCTAAATGACCTAAAATTGGCACCCACAAAAAGTGCATTTTCAGAGGCAAATTAATGTCACAAAATATTACTTTCAGTGCTGAAAACTTACACAAGGTCACCCGTAGGTGACAATATGTGAACAACATATGAGAAGGCTTCATACAGGTTGTTACTTATCAACAGCTGGAAATTTAATCTGGGCACATAATTAAGTTTTCCCCATAAATCATGATAAATAAATATCCATTTAATTCAAGAATTTTGTGTGCCCAGAGTACTCCACAAGCCTTTTTCACACACCTGATAGAGCAAATACCACTCATTTACACTACAGCAGAACCAGTTATTAAACATGAGCATGTAGCCAGATTGGGGCATGAAACCTCATTTGTCCAGGGCCAGCTACCTGTAACAGATTGGGGCATGAAACCTCATTTGTCCAGGGCAAGCTACCTGTAACAGATTGGGGCATGAAACCTCATTTGTCCAGGGCAAGCTACCTGTAACAGATTGGGGCATGAAACCTCATTTGTCCAGGGCCAGCTACCTGTAACAGATTGGGGCATGAAACCTCATTTGTCCAGGGCCAGCTACCTGTAACAGCAATTCATATTCTGTTCATAATTAGACAAGGCTGCTAGTTACAATGCACTCTAAATATGATGAACTGCTGCATTTTTGTCTGTAAATGAATAAAACGTATACATGTATCTACCTATGCACATGAACAACAACACATCCTGTTACTGAAAGAATCCATTCTACCTGCACATTATACTTGGCAGGTCTGCTTTGTTCATTACTACATGTAAACGTACAGCTAAAACAGGCAATTCCCCCTCCGTCTCTATGGCATGTTTCTTTGTGTATACACACGTACATGTAGGACCCTGGCACAGTAACATCAATGACTATGAGCCCCTGTTGTACATGCTTAATTTGTCTATTAATGGTCCTGAGTACATGAAATGTACTTTATGAATCAATGAATCAAGTGTAGTTTATGTATCAATTTACTTATTTCTTTGACTCAGATTCAATGATGTGGTCAACAATGGTCCACTGACAGAGGAAGTCAGGCTACCATATATGAGTGGAGAAAACGAGATGACTCCACAAGAAACTAGAACTCTCTGTCAGTTACCTGTCAAACCTCCCGACTTGAGGGAAACTTGCAGGGAAACCGACTGGAGCTCAGTGTAGTATCACACAATTATACCAGCAGATTTTGTCTTTATAACGCAGTGACCTTTGAACTGATATACATGTGACCGGTTTGATGATTTGGCATAAACAAGAGACACATGTATAATGAAAGAGAAGGTTGAATGTACAGGTTTAAGTGTTGCACTACGCAGAGATTGATGTCCGATGAGAAACTCTGCAAGATTTACTAACTATTCATGCAGGCTTACATTTTTCCTGAGCAATATGACATCATATCTGCATAAAACTGTATATCTCTTAAAACTATGTTTATTTTTGTTTTCAGGCTTTGGCTCAGGGGGGTGCTTTTCTCTTTCTTCTCCTACAAACTGCAACACAGTTTATTTCTTGCTTTGACCCTGACATGAAATGTAGCACTTTACCACAAGACCACTTGCATGAGGACAATATGGAGAATTCCTTTGTAGCCATCCAATTATATATGAAAAGTGCATACATACACGTACATGTACAAGTCATTCTAATTTGCTTTGGCGCATGTAAATTATGACTGAGAGGATGCATACTTTAATTAACACACAACTGGAAATGTCTGCATGCATGTTCACAGTTTGGCTAGCACTCTGTGGTAAATATGAGGTAGGTTGTCTGGGGGAAGTAATGTAATCTTAGTTTGGAACAGAGTCCTCGTCACAGTGATCCCACCACAAATACCTGCCCACTCAAATACATGTATATGCAAGTGTACAAGTACTGTATATGTACATATGTGAGGACAAAATATGTGAGGAGGAGGAAATATGTGAGGAGGAGAAATTATGTGAGGAGGAGGAAATATGTGAGGAGGAATCTTTAACTTAAGTCCTCATGGACATCATAATGATTTTCCGATTTTCAGGAGGATAATGAATTTACCTGAATATTTCACCAAGGGTAATGTCACACTACAAAAACATTTTTTGTATCCCTAACAGGGCTTCAGAAAGGTTTCTGTCTGAATTTAAATTGCTCTGGAATTGCCGAATCGCAGCATAGTTTTGATTCACTGTTTGGAATTTGCTATCAACAATTTGCACGGAAACTAAACTCTTTATTGGTAAACCATCATGTTTTTCTTTAGTTCACTTCTTACTTTTAATACAAATTGATTAGTCTTGCAGTCCAAACCTTTTACAGAACTAAAATGGCCCAGGATATCACAGATGTCAGTTACACTGCACTTAGCAAATATGGAAACAAAGGGAGAGAACTCTTTCTCCACAAAGCAGTAAATATGATGCTCCATTACAGACATACTTGTCGCACATTGCATAACACAACATACATGTACTGCATATATGAATTACAATCAGATAAGAAATTCAAATGCAATGATGTTGCAGGATATGCAAATCAGGTGTATACATGTATATACACTTAGAATTAATGTTCATGTACATGTCTGGCATGACTACATGTGCTCACGCATATCCAAACTTTCACAGTTACACATTACACTTACATGTGCAGTCACAATGTACATATGACTAATCTATGGATGGGAATTGCACATGTGTATCATGAATGCTGAATCATCCATTATCAATCAATCCGATGTGAACCTTTATTCATTTAACAATGTGTATACACAATCATTATGTGTGGCCTCCTGGTCTTAGCAATACTGGGCAAACATATTGAGGACAAAAACCTTCAGAGATGCTTTGACACTAAACATAGTTTGTTGGCATGAGGTGGTAGTGATCTGAAGTAAAAGTTATCACCTACAACTAAATTCACAAACATTTTGATCCAACATCAAACCACGTTATACAATGTAGTTCGACAAAAACGTTAAGGATCACAGCTCCAGCAATCTGTACAACATCAGCTGGTCAGTGAAGCATCTAATAATTGAGATAAAATAGAATGAGACTTGAAAAGAACAATAATACCAAACACCAACATCTAACAGAACAGTATTTCACCTGACTTTCTCCACATACCACAGGGACAAACAAGCTCTAGATCTGACATCCGTTTGGTGTAATAAACAATGTGTAGTAATTACAGAAATAGACATGACAAATACATGTACCATTTGGAAATGTCTTATGTATCAGGTGTATCTTATACTATATGATTCATACAATGACAAGTCCTTGATATCCAGTTTTACGAGTAAAATACTGTATACCATATACAAGTTCATTCAGTAGTTACAGTAACATCGACAAAAATAAAATCACATCCAGTTTCCTGACTGACTGGACAGAACATACAGTGTACACACTATAACCCATGGATCAAATATTCAATGTTCTGAACTCTTCAGAGTGAACACAAATTGAGATCACTGAATATGATTTCAAGGTGCCAAATGTACGACACTCCACTTATATAATCGTATTTATTATTTATTTGATTGGTATTTCACTTACACAGCGGCAGGTAGCATTATGGTGGGAGGAAACGGGGTATATCATTAGAAAACAACGTGGAAGTGGATAAAACCCCATAAACTCGTATGGCTGAAATTTTGTACATGTACATTTGAATGATATGAGGTCATTTTTGTGATGATTTGGGTTAAATTTGTTAAGTTATCATTTTATATTTTCAGCTCTCAGAAATGAGTGATTGACTAAATATTTGACCTCGTATACAGAAAGTTGGATATTCTAAGGTGATTTGTTTTTTTAACTTGCACTAATGAACTTTTTACGGACAATGGGAGAGAAAGACGGACAAATGTGACCTTATAAAGACCTCTAACATGGCAAAAAAAATTACAGAAGAATTAAAAATACAAGAACGCCATACATAATGCATGAAGTTATATGCAACTGACTGATTTCATGATGCCAGTGAAGTTTGTTTGTATTGTACGAGGGCACATGCACCATACAACAGGTAGACTAGTTTGTAGCCTAAATGGAAATGACTGAAGCACAAGAACATGCAGTACATGCAGTTATCTATATCTCAAACCAATATGTGTTCCATCTTAAGTATACAGCTGAATTTCAACACAGAACCTTACTTGTGCAAGGCTAAACAGCAAGTTTGATGTATGACATACATGTATTACAGCTTCATGATATATTTATATATGGAGAAGTGTAACATGTTTCAACAAAACAAAAGTATGTGTGTACATGTGTGTATAGTACTAGCCAAAATTCCACTGTTGGTATCAAGCAGTTGTGAGCCTGTAAACACATGTACATGTATGCATCTGAAACAAGTGACAACCATGCCAAGTGTACTGCAATCATTTAACTACATACATTCCTATTCCCTGGACTAAGTGCACAGATGTAAACTGACCATAACAGCCTTGCAGTATTGACCTGATCCTTATAGGTATAGGTCCATGCGACACTGTGGTAACATGCTAAGCCAGATGCACACAGGCCATGCAATCAGGGAAAGAAGAAAGCTGGTAACAGCCAGCATAAGACACAACTATAACTGACACAGGCAATAGGTTTGGTCAGATATGCAAAGGATATTTCACAAAACTATCTCTATTTCTGGTTGTAATCAAAGATGCCAATTCAGCATGGCCATGACTGACACATGTTGATGCCAAACACATTAAACCTTCCCTTTTTTATGTTGTATGATAGTATCAGAATTTTAGCTACGTAATGCCTAAACGGTGGGCCAACAAAGTTTAAATGTATTCAAGGATACACTCGTATAATGCTGCGGCCATCAGTGAGCCAGAAAAAGTACTTACCCATGGACATTGACCACAATAACAGTCCACCTGAGCTCAGCTGGCTGACAGTACCAAATATGGGCAGCGGCCTCCTGTGTCTGCAGCTATATGTATGAGCAGTAGTCAGAATAGAGGCATATTGATCCTTACAACCCTACTGCCATTATCCACATACAGGTACGCTAGATAAATGATCAGTAACAGAGGTAAGCAGATCAATTTACAAAATCTATCCAGCAAATCTACATGCTCAATGATGAGCGCTGATAGCTCATGCAGATTATAGGATACCATAATGCGAGTGTAGGAAATGTAAGTTGAATGGACTCACCAGGAAGAGGGTGACATATGGGTGGCTGACATGCTCTGCAGGGACACTAGTTGCATCTAGTCTGGGAAGGCCATGGGTAGGGTATGTCAGAACACACTGTCAGTAGCCCTTGAGAACAAGTATTCCACACCCAATCCTTTCCTCCTGACATATACCTTCTATAATGATATGTTCAGCTCTTCCTAGACTGCAGCCACCGAACCCATACAAGCTGCTAAATTCTATAACAAGCCTTCACAGGCAATCCTTCACTAGTTCCTTCAGATACAGCTCCAGCTGCCTACATGTAGGTGTACTAGAGAGAGGCTGTTCCAGTCCTGCTGATGGCTATCACAGACTCAGCCAAGGTTACAGAACAGCCGGCTGGCCAATTTCAATAACACTACTGCTTGGCCAAAAATCGGTCAATTATCCAGTCTGTGGCTGAAAATAAGAAGAGAATCATCAATTCTACTTAAAGACTGGTAACCTCTGTGACTTGTGTTTGACCAAATGTAAGCCGATGAAGAGAGGGAGAGACAGAGAGAGACCAGCTTGTGATTGTTACCCAGAAACAGGTCAGCTAGCCCAGCCTGAAAATGTCAATTAGCCGAGGTGGCGAGGACATGGACAGCTGCCGTAACTTGCTGTGTGCAAACCCATCCGTAGGATTCCTCTGCCAAGACAGTAGCTGCAATGTGGAACCGTCCCTTCCTTTTGGATGCAACACTGACTAGTTGTGTGCTGAGTGTAGGCCAGAAAAAATCAATGGTGTTGGATGGATGGATGCTGAGGGTTGATGAGAGAGAGAAGGAGAGAGTCATCTGGCAGTGCCAATCTGGTCACCCGTTGTCCAGTAGTTTGTCACCAGGCTCGCTGGTAATGGTGCGTGTTGGCCAGAGGACAGGGGAGGCAGTGAAGCTCGCAGTCCCTGGAGTACGCCCCAATAGTTATAGATAAGCAGTCAGTGACAGCCAGGTCTTCCCTGCTGGGCTACAATGTACCAGCAGCTGAAATGACAACCACAATTCCACAAACAATTTTCCACACCAGTGTTATACCCTTGCTTAGTCCAGCACCATACTTTTCACTGGCAGTCTGTGTGTCATCAATGGATCACTATCTTATAATCTGGTCTGATAGCTTGGATGAACCTCTAGCCTCTTAGATGCCCCTACCCACACAGCCAATCTGACATCACCCAAAGCAGACTTAGCTCAGTTGAATTCAAACCACACACTGTACATGTAAACCTTATATATGAACAAAGCCTGCTATCAACCCTACTTAACATCACCTGTTTAATAGTTAAGTACATATATGTATATCTATTCAGTACTACATAAGTAAATGTACATGGACCTACATGTACCTGAATATAATACATCATTTTATTATTTATATAAAGGTGAAATTATTTATATAAAGAGTTTCCTTCACCGATAAAAGTGATATCTCCCTGGCTAAAATTAGATATCACTTTTGTTATTACACACCTCAATGCCGTGACGTTACAGAGAAAAATGTTCTTTTATCACGTTCCAATCCGAGCTTAGCAGAATGATGCCATAATACAAGTTCAGTCAACTTTAACATTTCTAATGTCATCCAACAAGACACGACGTCATACAAGATGTCATGAGCAACTTCACTCTATATACTAAAGTCTGTGAAGGCCTACAACTATAAACATTGCTTAATCTTGTTCAAATACATAGAATCATATATTGTCCAAATAAAAATAATAAATAGAATACTGCACAGTGAAGGTTGAATATCATAAATATTTTTCTCGTGAAAGGTGGAAATGATAATCTCTCACTCAAAAAATATTCATGACCTTCACTGAGCAAATATCCTTTGTTTATCTATACTGTATCTATGGTTTTCTAAAGTCCATGGCTCAAACTATTCAAATTTAACAAAACATTAAACGGGCTATCAACATTCTGGTTACACTGATTTACATCAAGCAAAGACTACTGGCGTACCACTTGGGTGACTAGCACAATCATATGGGCATGATATGAACACGTAACGTATTATCTACTAAACATGTATCTATTTCATTGGTATTCAGGTACATGTACATGATACATAGTGGATTAGAAGAAGTCAATGACCCGAATATAGTCTGAAGTCACATGTTACCATTTTTAACTATCTGAAATCATGTATTGTAAATCTTTTCAGCCACTATAAAAGCACTTCCTTGAGTGGAATTTACCCATACAACTACATGTATTGATGATTAACCATACAACTACATGTGGTGATGATTAATCATACAACTACATGTGGTGATGATTAACCATACAACTACATGTATTGATGATTAACCATACAACTACATGTGGTGATGATTAACCATACAACTACATGTGGTGATGATTAACCATACAACTACATGTATTGATGATTATCCATACAACTATATGTATTGATGATTATCCATACAACTACATGTATTGATGATTAACCATACAACTACATGTATTGATGATTATCCATACAACTACATGTGGTGATGATTAATCATACAACTACATGTATTGATGATTAACCATACAACTACATGTATTGATGATTAATCATACAACTACATGTATTGATGATTATCCATACAACTACATGTGTTGATGATTAACCATACTACATGTATTGATGATTATCCATACAACTACATGTATTGATGATTAACCATACAACTACATGTGGTGATGATTAACCATACAACTACATGTGGTGATGATTAACCATACAACTACATGTATTGATGATTATCCATACAACTACATGTATTGATGATTATCCATACAACTACATGTATTGATGATTAACCATACAACTACATGTATTGATGATTATCCATACAACTACATGTGGTGATGATTAACCATACAACTACATGTATTGATGATTAACCATACAACTACATGTGGTGATGATTAACCATACAACTACATGTGGTGATGATTAACCATACAACTACATGTGGTGATGATTAACCATACAACTACATGTGGTGATGATTAATCATACAACTACATGTATTGATGATTAACCATACAACTACATGTGGTGATGATTAACCAGACAACTACATGTATTGATGATTAACCATACAACTACATGTGGTGATGATTAACCATACAACTACATGTATTGATGATTAACCATACAACTACATGTGGTGATGATTAACCATACAACTACATGTGGTGATGATTAACCATACAACTACAAGTGGTGATGATTAACCATACAACTACATGTATTGGTGATTATCCATACAACTACATGTATTGATGATTAACCATACAACTACATGTGGTGATGATTAACCATACAACTACATGTATTGATGATTATCCATATAACTACATGTATTGATGACTAACCATACAACTACATGTGGTGATGATTAACCATACAACTACATGTAGTGATGATTAACCATACAACTACATGTATTGATGATTAACCACACAACTACATGTGGTGATGATTAACCATACAACTACATGTATTGATGATTAACCATACAACTACATGTATTGATGATTAACCATACAACTACATGTGGTGATGATTAACCATACAACTACATGTATTGATGATTAACCATACAACTACATGTATTGATGATTAACCATACAACTACATGTATTGATGATTATCCATATAACTACATGTATTGATGATTAACCATACAACTACAAGTGGTGATGATTAACCATACAACTACATGTATTGATGATTAACCATACAACTACATGTATTGATGATTAACCATACAACTACATGTATTGATGATTAACCATACAACTACATGTAGTGATGATTATCCATACAACTACATGTGGTGAAGATTAACCATACAACTACATGTAGTGATGATTATCCATACAACTACATGTATTGATGATTAACCATACAACTACATGTAGTGATGATTATCCATACAACTACATGTACTATGAAAATGACGCTGAATGATGATTTGTTTGTGTCAATAAACGCAAGCTTCTCTACACCACCCAGTTTTCTCAGAGGGTTTCAAAATATTGGTTGCAGAGGCGGTCGAAAAGGTTGAAGAATTACAGTACATGTGGATTAGTACAAAGGAAATGTTCAATGTTATGGAGTGACAGAGCCAGTACTTTATCTGCAAAGTTTCAATTAATGCAGCTTTCAGCCATACTGTCCACAAACACGTATATTCAGTGTGTGTGTTTGACACATACCCTTTATAACAGTTGAAAACATGTCCACATAGAATTTCCACATGAAGCCTGCTTGCACCTTTTGCATATTTAGGGAAATCAGGTTATACTTGGAAGGGGAGACAACTGTTTTACGTATCTTGTGCTGTCATGGGCAAGGATAAACATCACACCATCTGTCAATCAATCCGATAATTACACATCTGTGGAGGACAATCTGCAGTAACAATCTCTTCAACAATTTTCACTAGATTTAATTCCAACTAAGGACAGAAAGCATGCAGGTATATCCAGAAATTATTTGACTTCAAATTTGAGAATTCACTTATTAAGAATGACCATACATGTACCATCACAATGAATTCTCATACATCTTCATAGATTTTATCAACAGTACAAAGAGGCAAAATTACGGGGAATTAATGTCATTAGATCTGTCATAAATGATGGCTTGTTGAAGCACCATTTGTTACATGTGCCAAAAAGCATATCAGATAGTGATGCCATTTGCTAATTTCCAAGTATACAATGTAAATAATCAGACAGCATTGTCTACAGACACAGGTGACTAATACACACATACATATACACATGAGCACAAAAATCTGCTCACTCATGCCAGTTGATGAATTGATTTATCAATTCTTTGAAAGAACACTGAAAGCAAATCAGCAGTTGTGACTCAAACTGCTGAAGAATATACACATATAGTCATACATGAGAGAGAATCCAAGCATTCACTTATATGAATAGGAGGATGGCAGTGAATTTGGGTCCCCAAGGAATTTGTACAAAAGGGCATGGTTCATATTAAGGGCCTGCCCACACACCTTCACACAGCAACTTTGATTCAGACTCAATGCTACCCTTCATGAACTCTACATACACATTGATTTCTGTCCGTCAATAATGGCAAGCAAACACAACAACAAAATGAGATTCCAGAGATATCATGTCCCACGTGGCAAGGCAAGCTGCACGCTGGCTTCCCAGCACTCTCGTTATATACAGAGTGACAAAAAATTAGCAAACGTGGGGAAATCGGATGCTGATAATATGCCTTGATGCTGGCCCCCTGAGTGGCAGAGGCAGGGTGTTATCTGACAGTCATCATTCAATGACCTGCTACACAAATCAGGGCAATTTGATACACATCCATCCCCCACATATGCCAGGACATGTCACTGTAGATACCCTATCATATGTAATAGGCAATACGCATGTATTATAGCATACTAGTTACTCAGTCATGTACTTCATTGTAGCTCATATATACCTACAGTGAGCAGTAAATACAAAAGTGGAGCATTTTGTGGCAAACTGAACAAATCGAGCATTATTCAATATACGTGGTTCTGTTTTACTAAAAACATTATTATTTTTATTGCATTATTTACATTATCTAGGGGAGAGGTATAATAATGTCAATAAAATAATCATGAAACCACAGAACTAACTATTGCTGCTTTACAATTCAAACTCCTCCACTTCACGGGCTAACATCTGTCAACACCTTGCATTTTACATTTGTTCAGCATGCTTTTCAAATTGTTCCAGAAATACTGCACTGCATTTTAACATTGGTACCTTAAACTTTTCTCTTAGTAGATGTACATGCAGATGTAGGCTCAGAAGATGGCCCTCAATATACACTATGATGCTTATGGCTACCAATTTCATTTGCAGAACTTCCACTCAATATAAAAAGAACAGAAATACTCACCGTACTATGGGTTCAAATAAACAAAAGATACTTGAAGGTTATGAATCTGGTAATTTATGATAATAAACCTACATGCCTGGCATCAACAATGGAACATCACCTTCCTGGTATTGTGCTCTACATGTGCATTATATGTATGCAAAGCCACATCTCAATACATGTACATGCAATACTTCATGGGATGCCACCCTTATATGTAAGTAGCCTCTCTGGGCGTATGTGGTAAGGTCTGCCAGAAGCCTGCGGATGGTTGTGGATTTCCCCTGTGCTCTGCCCAGTTTCCTCCTATCATAATGCTGGCTGCCATCGAACTTAACATTTACATGTAACTTTACATTAATTCTGTTAAATAAAAGACGCTAAGTCATCAATTTTGTAATTTACGGCAATTAATTAAACAAAGAGCCTCAGCTATAGGACATCCCCTTTGCTTTGTAGTACTTTATACATGTGTGTGTACTAAGCCTGAGCTAAATACATACAGTATTCTTTGGTACAACCCCTAACATTTACCTTACCACTGACTCCAATACACAAGAAGGTAAGTTGTGAATTGTGTAATTTACAGTAATTAATACATGCAAGTATGATATCAATGATGGAACAAGCCTGTCTTCTTATTGTGCTTGTATGCAAAACCCTGAGCTTAATGCATGCAGTTGGGGTACTTCTGATACCAGCTCTAACGTTTACCTTAACATTGCTTCACTGATGCTTAATGGATTATGCAAACACCCCGGTATGAGATCATGAGCTAAAATGTATGTTTCAGCACCAAAACCAAATACTGTATGACATTTATTGTCTCATAATACAGTGACTGTATGGAATGGACTTTTGGTAACTTATACATGTGTCTCTGAATTACTTCCAGGAGTTCATTTCAGAAAGGGCAATTAAATTACCACCACTGCACTGAAATACATATATGGGGTCAAATTTTGTGCCGTATAATCCCAATAGGGCCGTCTTCATGGTTTGTACATTTGTCAGTTATTTTCCATAAACATGTAGATTTAAGAGTTTAACATTAAAACAACATAATCCAACAACAGTATTTTTTGTTTCCTTTCCTCTCCAAGTGTCTACAAGACAAGGCTATTAATTACATGTTCTCTATGAATACAAGCCATCTGTTTCAATGGTTCAATGGATTGGATTGAAAGCATGGTCAGGTGTACTCATATCTATAGAACTATGTGCACTTTATAGATGCATTACATGTACACAAGTCCAATATTAACTTACAGCATTATAAACATGTATACAGTGTGCCAGTGAGAATCTAACTGCTGTTGTGAAAGTGATACAATCTTGAGTATGGCGTAAAACACCAATCAAATAAATAAAGAAAGAAATGGTAAGAAACTAGCTGTACTGGTGTGCTGAACAAAAACATAAATATCCATCTCCTGGGTGAGGACAAAACTTGCATATTACATGTAAATGTATTACCTTCATTGCACTGGCTTATAAACAAGCAGACTACAGATAGGATAAATGGGACAGGAGCACCTCAGGGCAGCTATCTCCGAAAACACATGTAAACAAATTCACATAAGCATGGTTAAAAAAAGTTACAGGAGTTTAAATATATATACACGTGACCTAAACAGATCAGGAGCAGCATGCAAACTGCATTTGACATATTTCTCTACTTATTACCTGATGGTATGTCAAGAGGGCTGGTATTACACTCGTTGCAGTAACAAGCACCTGAGGTCCATACTCTCCACACATACTGCTGTGACCCCACCCCTTTCACTGGGCCAACCCTGCAGGTTAAACCCAATACATCTGGTTGACAAGTAGATAGGACTTGTGGTCCATTACTACCACTAACAGGGGGCTTGCAGAAATAAACAAACCCTCAAAGACATTAACTGAGCCTTCACATGGATGTCTGCCTGGGAAAGGCATTGGATTCCATGAGGCTGGTTGCAGGCTCTAACATACATGTACTCCAATACACCAATGCTGTATATTAAACGAACAGCTGTCATGAACCCTCTTTGAATTGTGCTATTAAAGACTGACATGTACAGCAACTATCCTACATCTACTATATGTTAGAGATCATGAAGTTTACACATGTACATGACATGCAAATATATTTTGTAATGCTTTTATTGTTAATCAAGTGGGTACTAATAGAAAAGGAAAGGAGTGAGTCAGACTACACCAATAAAAGACTAAATTGATGAATGAATGCCTGGGATATAATGTGCCATTAATGGCGAGAACATATTAGAACCAGGAATCAAACATGCATGTTGTACACTGTGTTGCCTATGGAAAACATATTTATTCATATAAAGATTAGATTTTACTCAATGTTTTTATTAACTTAGAATTGGTAGCAAGGTTACCAAAGAGCTCGCATGTATGAGACAAACGAATGCAACACTTCTGCTCAATGCAGAAAGAACTGAAATCGTGAATTTGGTAATTTACCAGGGGTTCATAGATGTCAAAATGTTAACTACCCTATCAGAAATAATGAGTTTTTTCAAGGTCATTTTGATTTTTTTTCAGATCTAACTGCCCTGTAATAGTGCCATACTGAATTTTTTCAACTATGTAACTACCCTAGGTCCAAATTAAAATAATGTTTCCTTGATGTTAGAAGCCCTTTATAACAAAAGAGGGTAGGTATATATATATTTTTTTTTTGTTTTGTTTTTTTTTTGCAGAGGGGAAGAACAATTGTAGAATCCTGTTCACATGATTGATCAGACTTAAACTTCCTCAACACGGATCAGAACGCAGTACTAAATTATGTCACCCAATATTTGGCAAGTCTCAAACTAAATATTCCTAGACCTTTCCAATAAACCTAACAAGTAAACATTAGTTCAACATTTTTATGAGTATAATTTAAGTCAACAGTTTGTGCTACATTTTCAGGCCCGGTACAGAGGGGGGCAAGTATGGGAAAAATATCTAAAAGTGAAGTGGAACCTCATGACGGAGTAAAATAAAATCTATATTGAGAAATCTGTTTCCACTTTCCTAAATTTCCTAATTTTAATTAGACTTTTAGGGGCTTCTTCCTTCATGTGAAGAATCAAACATTTATTCTGTCCTCAATATGTCTTTCAATGTACCTATACATTTTTTTTTATAATTTTGGGATCTCCTGAATGGTATTTTAACATGCCAACATAAGGGGTTCATGTTGGGGCCTCTGATACCTGTGAAATGGGATTAACACAAAACATAAAAAGGCTCTGTTGGGATTCTGTGATAAGGTATAGGTTTGAAACAAAATCTTCCATTTCGATCATGTTACAGCAGGTATTATGATGTAATGAGATCTCAATTTGTCACCGTGACTGAATTAATTTAATTCCCAAAAAATAAGCTAGCGGATTTATGTACGTGGGCTAGGCTTGTCCTTGGAGGTATAGGCCTGTGTCCAGTTTCATCAGTGTTTGAAAACATTTCACGCAGGTTATAACCACAGCCGCAATTCTCACCAATTCTATTTTGCGAAATTAGGTGTGTTTTTAAGGTGTAGTGTGATCAGGGAGAATTCCATATTTTGTTGTCGTAATATGCTGATAGCTCCGATGATTGCAAAATTTCCGTGAACATTTTACAATGATTATCTCACAAAATGTGTAATTAATCAGTTCAGTAAGGTAATGAAAAATACATGTATGGTTACACTATTTTAAGGGTATCCAACTGGATAAGGTGAAAACTCTTCACTGGTAGGCCTATCTTGATCTACACGTAATATATACCCGTCCAAGTGCTCTAAGGCCAGCTTTGCTCAACAGCGAGAGAGAAAATTATATATCTCAAAAGAGCGCCCGTCACCTGTTAAAAGACTGACATTTCAAATGATTGGCGACAAAAAAAAAAAAAAATTAAAAAACTTGGCATCTGTAAAAGCACACAAAAAAAAGAATTTTGGTTGTGGCCTTTCTGAAGGATTGGTCGCATAACATGAAACATATAATATTTTACTTTTGGCCCTATAGAATAATAAGACAAAGTCGTATTAATGTCCCACCCCATCATTACCTTGAATACCAGTAGTTCAGGATAGTGCCTTTCAATAAAATAAGACTCGAACCTGTAATTTTTGAAGAATTAAAATGATTCTTAAGTTTGAAAAACCTACACTGTGACAGCTTCATAAATTTTAGGAGGTTTATTACTGTTTTTGAATGGTGACACATGCACAGATGAGGCCAATATTTTGTGAAAATTAATTATTTAGGTCATCTTAAAATAACAAAAATTTAATTGGATTTTTGCTCCTCGATCTTTTACCAAAAATCTTTGGTATGGCCTCTTTAATATTCTCTGATATGTTTAAAGATAATGTATCACAGATACTATCAGTTTTACATGTACATGTAGAGTGTAGTAGGACTGCTTTATACATCCAACTCGTGCTTTAAACATCCAACCCGTGCTTTATATATCCAACCCATGCTTTATACATCCAACATGTGCTTCATACATCCATCCCGTGCTTTATACATCCAACCCGTACTTTATACATCCAACCAGCGCTGTAGACATCCAACCAGTGCTTTAGACATCCAACCAGTGCTTTATATATCCAACCAGTGCTTTAGACATCCAACCCGTGCTTCAGACATCAGCTACAAGCAATCACTACATATACATCATAGCAGTCTGTGCAGGATCAAAGCCAACTACATGTCAGTCTCAACAGTAAAGCCCATAATCTCCAATATGTACTGTAGCCTCTTGGGGAAAACTTAAGATTTTCAGCAATTTTACTTAGTTACTATAGAGACTAAGGACTCCTTACAAATCCTTTTGTTGCTAGGCAACTCTATTAGATGGGTAGGAATAGAATCAGGCTGCAAAAGGTACATAACATACAAGATATTACTGGACCCTCTGGAGAGCATTTGAACAAGTCTGTTAATGATGGCAAATTACCAGCATATGCGGGCAATCAGTGCAGCAGGCTATTTCAACTTATCCCTGCATTCAGGAGACAAACTGTGCTGTCTACAGATTAACCTGAGGTCAGAGGTCAAACTGATACAGTTTTCAGGTGGTCATAGGGATGTACATATACATGTGCATGAATAGAGTAGGCCAACAGTACAACAGAACAATACAAAGTTCTACAAGTGATATGCAGTATGTGCCCAGTATTCTTTATTACATACATGTATAAGTACTTGTACAAATGAACACCATCAAAGGCAAGGTTTCACAAGATTTTTACGGCATTCAAATACATATATATTTTTATACTCTCATTATGGCAATACACTGATTATAGCAATGCAGTTCTGATGGTTACATGTACAGTGAGAAGCAGCTCCAAATGTGTCAGATTTACAGTATTACAGGAACACTTACCGTAGCGTTAAAACATCCTTTGCATATATCTGTATCAACATTAAAGTGTTCTCTGCTGTTTTAAGACACATCAAACCAAAAGTTCATGGCAATCACACCTGTTTGAGAATAAAAATCATATTTACGAGCTTATACCATAGCAGTTCCTAAGTTCATTGCCATAAGATTGCCATACTGCTGCTTTAACGAGACTGAAATTGCGGTTATGACAGGCAGGTGAATTACTGAGGGAAGATTACCTCTCTTGAATGACAATTTGAGTGGCAACCTCAATCACGTGACTAAGACGAACAGATTGAGATAGTGGCCACAATAGGTTAGACTGAAAATGTTTTTTCAATTTATGTCATTGCCATGCACTATTTTTGGTTAGGCCAACCTAACAGGTTACTTTCTTTGTACATATAGGAACGTTTGGTTGATGTAGATTTATGCCAGGGAAGTTTCAATAAATGTGTGTATGTATAGCGATAAATGTTTAGCGTAAATCTGATACATTTGGGGCTGTTTCTCTCCATAACTCGGGCAATTTTAGTTACCCTACTCCGTAACTTGGACCAAAGTCTCTTCTTATACTTCTTATTGAACAATCAAGTAATATTCAACACTGGCAGATCATTTGAGCTGAGAATTCCAGATATTACATCCTACAGCATGCACTATCTGTATAATGTTTCATGATTTCACTAAGGCTGGTCAATCAAAAATATTTGTACGTTGGGATGAGGTACTTGCATGCACATTGTACATGAGGTCAGAAGATAATCTGATGAACAGCTACTGTGAAACCATCAAACCAAAGTAAAATTGTCTGTTATACTATTACAAAAGGTAAAAATAATAAATAAATAGGTAATAATATGATAACAAAACAAGGTAGGTACATCTACATTACTCTCATGAGTTTAGTACCTACACTTTGATCAAATAAGTATGTAAAATGAGGACAACCAGAAGACTTAATTCAGCTAAAATGTTCCTTTCCTTCAAATAACCAAGACTCCAGTTTATTCCACTGATTGAATGTAATTCAACTCAATTTCACATAGTAAACGTTTTTTACTGAAACATAATCATTGTTGGTAGTACATGGGGCATGATCCCGCCTTAATCCTTAAACAATCTTCTGAGCTGGGTCTAACCAGTGTACAGCAGAGCTAAGGAACTAACCAGTACTAACTGACAGCCAAATAGAAGACCATCAGAAAAGCCACTTGGCTATACACACATACAAACCCAAGCTGGGTAAACTATTTAGTCTTGTGGCCAACCCTGTAGACCTGGCAAACACTTCACAGTGTACTTTGTGGTTGGGGTGATCCTTATGTAAACTTCAGAGAAACACCTTCCCAGTGTGCCCATCTCTCCCTGCAGGCTAGTCTACTACAGGGAGCCAGGGGTAAGCCATGGTTTGTCACCTCTTACACACTGTTTACAAATACAGTGACATTGTTACAAAATTTCGTAACAGTTAATCCCCCTGTAATTAACCTATGTCAACAGTGTTCTTCCAATGTTAATAGGCATTACCAAGCCGTCCTCTTAACACAAATACAGAAGTGCTCTTGTTTGTTCCATTTGTTTAACCACATGCTTATCCTTCATGGTTTCATGTTAATTACTGCTTGTACTCAGTAGTATCGCAACCATCTATCTCGAATATTAAAATTATACTTAACCCAATCCACTACATGTACTTGTATGTGGAAACAACTTTCTTTTGACCTTCAAGTATTTTTACTAGTGCTGCAACACATGATTTACATGTAGTTTCTTATAACCAAAAATACATGTTCTGTTCCTGATCTACACCCTTCAATTCATCAATTAAAATAATCTGCAGTGCACTGGAAAACCAGTGTTGGGCGGCAAAAATTTTTAACACATGGATGACCAAAGGGCTTTAAAATAAAATACAATAATTATTTCTCACCTTGCATGCACACTGGGAACAGCCCTAGAAATATCTTTAAGTTTTCATTAACTGGTGTTTAAAGATGCACTCTTTCTGCAGACACAAATTTATAGGTGGTGGAGGAAACAATGTTTCTGATAAACCCCTAACCTATAGCTGATGCCCACACTCGATAACGGGAGCTGGGTTTGACCCGCACACATCCATGGCCACATCAATATGTGTTAACATACAGATATTAAGGAGACATACAAATCAACCAGGAAGAAATCATGAGGTCAAATTTATATCTTCACATCAGGAACAGATATCAAAGCTGTGAGTTTCATTGGGGGCAGCAGTATACATCTCTGACCTGATCTGTCAATTCCTGATTTATTTAGTTTGTGTTTACACAAGCTAAGACATATCCCCAAAAATTCCTTGTATAAAGTCATGGATGATCCAACTTAATACAACTGAATGAGCCATATAACAAGCAGGTGATTTTTAGTCAGCCTGAGACAGTTCTACAATGGTCAGAATCGACAAAGGTATGAATGAGGGTTGACCTGAAGCCTGCACTACCTGACAGCGCAGGTTTATATACATGTAGGTCATCTCAAGATGGCTCAACAATCTGTGCAAACAATTCTGTGTCAGAGAGAAAACATCGCTTAAAACATAACTTTGTCATGTACCTTATCACACATATGTAAGTCATTGTGACCTGGAAGTTTTAGACAAGCCTTGGTTAATGTTTGCAGAATTTATACCACTAGATAAAATCCTATTTGGGCATTTAAGAGTTAAGCCTAAATCAGTGATCTCAAGATTTTTAGACCAATGTGACATTGTGAGCAATGCAAAAGAAAACAAAACCCTTTTGGCTATGGGTATACATGTATGATTATCTTCCTTCATTAAGACTCTGGAGGATAACTACCAGTACACTGTATGGTTACATGTACACTGCTTACAGGTTGTTTTTCTACCCATGTACACAGAGGGCCATCGTTTATATGAAAGGAAACAAAACAGATGTACATCATCTGATGGTGCAAAGTAAATGCCCAACCTATATATCGGAAACGGTTGTTTTATTTCAATCTCTGTGCTGGGGAAAGAAACATTTGTTGGAAGAACATTATGTCTGATAACACATACAGAGGACAATGATCAGCAAAGGGGGCTAGCCAAGCCAGGATGCCACCAGACCTATCTATTGCCAGTACTTCTGGTTATATTTAGAATCAGTTTAAGCTGTATATTTTAGCTGGTGGATATTTCTGCCAGTCAGGTTATTTTCCTTCCAGATTAACTGCCTCTGTGTTGATGTAAACCCTTCATATGAGCTTGATTTTACTGTGTCACACATTGAATAATAAACAGTTGGGTTGCAAAGTTTACTGCCATCATCAGTCTGACCTCCTCAAATGAGTTCTTTCTTGCAGAAGGTTTCAAATTGCCAGGCCTTCCCTTATCACCCAGAGCACTAATTAGATGTCATGAAAGCGGGAAAGATTGCAGAGCCAGGGATAGCCAGTCCTTTGGGACACCTTTAGTTTCTGGGCATGAGAAAGGAAAGGAGAAGTAGAAAGGGAAGGCAATCAAAGCTTGTGTAGCAGCCTTAGCTGACCTGCTTCTTGACAGAGATGGTTGGACAGGCAGTTTGTAGAGATAGAATCCAGCAAGCTTTAGGTTACCTCCACCCACGCTCACTCCCAAGTACACCTTACAGCAATAAGCAGCCAGCCCCCAGGCCAACCCCACAGTATCCCTTTACCCTGGACCTTGTACTACAACACCAGCCAGGCCTGTCTTGGGAGAAAAGCCACCCGGACCAATACCAATCATCTTATTGAGAAAAGGGTTTGGAACCATCAATAACACACAGCTGACGTGCAATATGGCTGTAAATATCAACTTCAAAGGGCACGTGTCAAGGGAAAACTGCAAATCACTAGTGCTTGAAATACCTTGAAAGATGAATGCAAGAATGGTTCAGAGATACTCCAATTTTAACTGTGAGAGCATGAACACAGCATTAATCAATGAAAATTCAACCAGGCAGATAAGGAATACAAGACTCCCATCACTGCCCACAGACATGGAGAGTTCAACAATGTGGGTGAAGATGCAACACAGGACACTTGCACCCATACCTTGTGGGCCTGAACAGCATTACAAGAGGCCAATTTATATCTTGTTACACATACAACATCACTCTTACTAACCCAATCAACCATTTATATAAGTGTGTAGACCATTGTACTACTCAAAAGGACAACCATTACTTTGGTGCACTTCATGCCCATGGTATTATATGTGAATGCCAATGCTTACATCAATAAAACAGTTACTTTATTTTATACATGTATATGGTCACTAATAATCAAATAAGCAAGTGTAATTAATCAGTAGATACATGTACGCATGTTTCAGAAGACCTAAAAAATGAATCTGTTTCGCACATGTATATGTAACCTGTGGATAAAGCTATATGTAGCTGTTTGAAGGCTAATGGAGAGGTTACACTCACAAGACAATTCTTCTACATAGGCATGTGCATGTACAAGATTGCATAAGATTGCATGTACTTTAGAGAGAACGATGGTAAGTATACAGTTTGATAAGCTATGACAATGTGTATCCCCATTCTACTCAATCAACCTTGATTGAGTTGTCAAAACTAATCGCCTTCTGAGATGCTTCTAGAACAGAAAATGTCTGCTGATATTGCAGTCACCCATCTTTGATCATACTGGTGTCTGAAAGTTTTCATCCATGTGTATTCTTTATGACTTCAAACATTTTATAATCCATGTTCGTTGCTCTTCTAACAATTCCTTATATCAACTTAACATTCTTGATAACTTTGGAACATATAGCATATGATTGTGTTCTAAAAAAGACTTCAAGCTCTTGTCCACTATATTTATGACAGAGGAACATTAATGTAAAAACTAAATTGCATAAAAATGGATTTCTGAGTCAGGAATACATAAACACTGGAACCATCAATAACACACAGGAATACATAAACACTGCCGTTGCCTCTTGAGCTACATGTAAATCCCAACCGATACCAAGTGAAAACCATAGACCCTTGCCAAGTTACAGATGAATTTCTCCACAGGTGAAAGGCAAGCTCCTTAACTGCTTGGACACAGCAAACTATTCCCATAACAATAACTATCACATGCCATTGCTACTGATTTACTGCAATTATGCCTAAGAACATAGAGTTCTTTTCACAACTGGCCATAGATTTTCACACATTTGTTACTGTATTTATTTGATACAGTTATTAATGCTAAGAATTTTTCGCAATGCTGCTGGGTTTCAGATGCATGTACACTGTGTATTACACACTGATCAGATAGAGATATTTTATTAAAGAAGTAAAAAGTTGCATAATTTTCCACATAACTCCAAACGATTAATATAACCAGACGACATAAACATCAGTACCATAATAACAACACTTTTGGAAGCTACATGTATCTGTGTATGCATGTTCACACTTATATGAGTGTACATAAGTATCAGTTATAAAAAAGACAGAGATAGAAAACCACGGTAATTTAGAATTTGATTTAATGGGATACAATGAGCTGGTTAATAGCAATAATGGTTTATCCTGCTGGTCATATCATAAAATTACCCTGTCAATAATATTTCATTTATGAACTGTTATTTTCTTCCAATGTCAATGTGGTTATTTACTCCCTTGAACAAGACAATTGGTGCATGTCGTGAAAAAATCAGTACCAAAAGCCATAACTTACTTGCTCAGACTTACATCAGTGTGTCCTCTCTACCTCTTTCTACTATTCTTACTGTTTACTCTCTGCTATTTTTTGCATAGTATTCTTCTGATGTGTTTAATTCCAATATACCCCAAGATACATACATACGACAAGCTAATCTATTAGATGTATGTATTTTAACGCCATTAATACATTCTGCGGTAGATCTGTCCTAATCCGAACTGTAAAGTTTGCAAACAGAGTAGGCCCTATATACCACAGATACAACGATTTAACACACACACACTAAAATACCGTGTACAATACGATATAATTATCGTATAAGTCATGACAACAAATTATGCATTTATACCTTGGTGTTCACAACTGTGACACAAGTAATTAGAGAGGACGGCTTTTAGATGGAAATACAAGTAGATGATAGCCGTGCATTCACAGATCACTGACAGTCTTGAATTTATCAGGACCCGTGCGAAGGCGTGCAACCAGCTTTCCGATCGACCTCCCACCATACAATTTGTTCATTTGGCTTGCCACGAATACACATAGATACAAAAAAAACGTATTTATTTATGTTTCGAAGTAATACATACCTAGTATTCCGTGAGAATATGAACGGGCTTTTTTTTTTCATCCACTTTTGCGACAGCATCGGCGAAACCTTAACCCGGCATTTTCTCTCCTCCGTAATGAAGAGTGCTTACGCAGATCATCTTAACAGAGTTGTTGCCCCTGAGTGCAACTCGTAATGACATTTCACTTCAGCACAAGTGGAGGCGTGACAGAGATTGTAGTTCAAATCCTAGTGTCACCGATTGAGTAAATCCTTCATTACATTCATCACCATAATGAAACATTTTTGACTTATGGGTGGAGAAGTAAACCAGACTTCATGGGGTAAACCACTGCCCCTTGGCAATTTATGTAGATACCCGCTGACAAATTATCCCATGTGTTCGTGTGGATGCAGATTTGCGTGCCATATTGGTAGGACAGAGATGATGAATGAATGTTGAACGGTGTAAACCTACACAACTGTTGTTGAACACTTACTGTCACCAGGCCTTGTAAACAGTGACAACAGGGGAATCAACAAGGATTCTATCATCTACGCACCAATAGCCTACACTACCGAGTAATAGTTTAACAATCTTGAGCACCAAGCAAGGTCTGCTTTTAAAATCAAAGCAAATAAACAGTCAACAGGATTACGGGGTCCTGTCCATGATGACACATATACATCTGTCTTGGTTTCAACATAAGAACAAGCCACAACTGGGTGAATCTTTCATGCTTATGAGATTATGTGACATGCTTTGGCCAATAAAATGGTCAGAATGAGGAAAGAAGAAAAGGTAATTAATGTCATAGACATCTGTATCAGTGTACAGATGGATATGGACAAACAGCATTTACCCTGTCAATACATTCAAAATCAAAGTTCCAAAGCTAGTGCCTGTACACTGGCAGATCCATTTTACATCCACCAATCAGATTCATTTCACATCCACCAATCAGATCCATTTTACATCAGATCCATTTTACATCCACCAATCAGATCCATTTCACATCCACCAATCAGATCCATTTTACATCCACCAATCAGATCCATTTTACATCCATCAATCGATATATTTGGAACTTTAAACTGAATAACAAATAAAATGCTCAACACAGACTAAACATTTTCGACTTTTTTAATACTTTTTTTTCGATTTAATAATTGGTACACAATTATTTACATTATATACACAATGGCAATGGTCACATGGCTGATATACAATGTATACTTGTAGTATATACACATGAAATGTTGCAAACTGATCTGGAACACAATGGCTAAGACATGTGTAACGAGAAATATTTCATGTTTAACCCTCCCTTTATATACAGTTTCCTCTAAATTGCTAATCAATAATATTGGTAATCTCTGATGATCTTGCTTTTTTAATGACATATCTCACTGCAGTGTCTGCCAAAATACAAACTTTCTTATTTATACCTGTATGTATATGTATATCTCTTGTTTGTGAGATTGGAGCAAAGAATGTCAGTCAGTGCCATTAACTAATTATAGACTTATTAAGTCAATGCACTCGACCCACACACAGCCAGCAGCCAACAACCTTGACTGTACAAACAGAAGCTGGTGACTGATAGACTTGTATACATATATGTATATATACAAGTTCATTTCAATGAAAAAATACCATGAAAAACTTAAATTTGAAAGCATACAGGAAAAAGTGGAACAATCAGGCAAGGGTTCAGGAATCACTAAGGACCCACCTGGGAGAATAGATATGTAGCCCAAGTATTACCATCGCTACAAGTATGTATGTATGCATGCATAGGGTTTTACGTCATACTGAACAATTTTTCAATCATATGATGACCAGGAGTACACATAGTTCATACATCTGTCTTCCAATTTAGACAAGCTAATTGTATACACGTACATAGATGTATATACAGATCTGGAGAATTGACATTTCCAGCCTTAAAAGTGTGAATTTTACTGTGGAGATCTATAACATTGACATTTCATAAATATGTCTTCAGATTTGGCCTCCAGGTCAGGACATTCAAAATGTCCACAAACAGTCATACTCAGTGTATGCAGTGGTGATCAATTGTGTAAATATGAACTTGGTTGGTTCCAAACTATTCACAGTGATAGAGAGAGCATTTTTATGGGTCCTCGTCTCACACTTTCGCAGAGGGGATGAAAACGTACACCATATTATTTCATAATTGTTTACAATTCCATCTGTTTGCCATCAGCATTAGTCAGCCATCTTGACCTTCTCTTTACAGCCCCCTTCACCCTGCTTAGCATTGTCTCCACTCTCTGTCCTCCTACACCAGTGTTATCCTATCAGCCATCCTCTCTCTCCTCCGAGTCACATCTGTCCCCATCTTCACCCTCCCCAGCTGCCTCGTCTCCACTTTCTGTCGACTTGGTTGACCGATGTGCCATCTTAGCCATCAATTCTATAAAGAAGAACCAACCACATTAAAATGTACATTACAGTTACATTAAAATGCATATGCTATTTCATCTTTCCATCATGTAATAACAGATCTAATATTAGTTGAAATGTGTAGTCTATACTATAATCTGCCAACAGGCCTAACAGCTTCAATTTTAACTTCAACTAAATTGTTCTTTTTTACACTAGAAAACACAATAATAGTTAAATTAACAGTGTCTCACAAATGCAATAATAGCAGCAGATTTAAGAAGAAAACCAAATAAAATAGCCTCTGTTCTCACATGTAGGTCTGTATCTGAAGTACTTTTATATTTAATTTACTTTTGTTTAATCCATACTCAAGCAATATCACTTATATGACGGCTTTCAAATCTTTAAAATGCATTGGGTACTTTAACTTTCTATCATGAGGAAACTGGAGTGCCCGAGGGTAAAGTCCCAACACTGGCAAGTTGCTGACGAACTTTCCCACATGTGACCCACAGAATGGACACAATATCGGAGGAAAACAAGTCGTCTTCAACCAATGTTAGACTGTGCACTGCCAGACACAAGTTTGTATTTGCTGACTTGTTGCCATCAAGACCCCACAAGAAATGAGAGCGAGGGAATCACTTTAACCACAAATCCATGGCCTGCTACCACATACTTTTAAGGGTATTAAGTGAATTTAATACCTAATGAGAAATCTAAATCCTTTTACACGTGGGTTTACAGTTAATTTGTACTCATAGGAGTACTTCAATGAACTGTTATTCTACTGGATAAACTGTGCTTTGAAACATCAGTGAAAACCGATTAGGTTTAAGCCTTTATGTATAATGCAGACACACTGCTAGTGGATACTTACAAGCCACATCATGACATGCATCCCTACTGTTGATTATCTATACCACATACACAGAAAATGCACATCATAAGGAGGTAAATTGTCATTGTGTGAGGCTCAAACTGATACCATATACCACGCACAAGTACAGGGAAATCATGCGCATACAAATATCATGGAGTAGAATTATCAGAAAATGATGGCAACTAAAGAATTCACTTCAACAGATATTGTACATTGTCTATTCTTATAGCCAAGGCTTGCCAAAGATACTACTGGACAGAGGTTTTTGTAAGCTTCAAAATAAAGTCTAACTGGCTAGTTTAATGTTTGAAAAAACAAAAGCATATCTAGACATACCTCTGTAAACCTGAATGCTACAAACTACACTAAGTGCAAGGATACACATGAACAAACATCCAAAACCCTGCACAATATTATGTCTCTTAAAAATAATCATGTCCTACACTTTGACCTCAGAAAACAAATAGATCAGGTATGTATGAAGTTTCAATTCATCTGGCTTATTAGTTCTGAAGACATAACTTTAACAAAGCCAGACCTAAAATATAGAAAATAAGTAGAAAATTTGTTTGTGAAATTCAAACACTTAAGCAACCCCTGTTTTCCATGAACTCAGTAAATAGGCATGGTGTTTAATAAGCAATCTTTAGTATAAACTGATGGAGAAATTGTATTTGTCACCCTTAATACCCAACTTTCACACTTTCTTTTTCACATTGCCTGAAGCAAAATACATATAGGCACTCATACACAAAAAATGAAGGAATCTGAAAGAATTATCCATCTACAAAGAAAAAAATATGTTTTACTCACAAACTTGGTAACAAGATTATTAGCAAAGCACATGAATGACCTTTCAGTGACCTTGACCTCATGATGACCTACTTGTCATGAATTCCGTCATTTTATATATGTCGCATATACAAAATCTTTGAGGTAGGTCGGTAATTCGCAAAACAACATTTGGGGGTAACACTGCTTACTTCTGACTGGGTCAAAGTATGATTTACCAAAAATCATTTTCTACATATTGGCTTCCTGCTGGTTTGGAGATAAACAAGTTCACAAAATTTCATAAAGGTACATGAATGGGTCCTTAAAATATTTCGGTGACAGATGAAATTTAGGCTATATTACCACAAAAACACCATTCCGTAAAAGTTAGCAGAGGGGTTAATTAGAAAAGAGTCTAACCAGACACCGACTGATGCAGAAACCACAAATTTCTGCCACCCTCACAATATGTCGCTTCGCTTTCTAACAGCAAGCTAAAATTGGGTCCATTTAGATTCTGAACTTTTATTATATGAATGTCCTCAGATAATGATCAAACAGCTGTTACTAAAAAAGCTCAAGGTCCTGAGTGATCAGGCAAACTGATATCTGAGATTCATTACACTGAACAACCCAGATAGCGGATATGCGTTACTTTCCTATACCCATATCACAGTAAAGCATGTCACATGAGGCAATGAAGTGGAATTCTAATGGGTCAATGAATGGGTCATTTGATAACTGGTACCTTGTGGAGAGCAGGCGTATCTGCCTGATCTCGGTAGGCAGTGGAATTAGGTTGATCAGGGGCAGCACAGTTAATGCAGATCAGAGTAATTAGTTGGTGGCTCAGAGGAGGTGGTTAAAGAGCTGTGGCCATTCTTCCTATACTGATTTCCCCGGTGACTTTGACCAGACTTGAATTTGTATAAGAGCCTAACAGCCACAGTCATTACACATCATCTTGTCCAACTTGTCCACGATAACAGCACATAACAAACAGAATCAGTTCATCTAAAACTGGGTGAGGCTGTTTGACCAGAGAACACATGTACATGTATGTAAAATTGCCTTTCAAATTAAGGAATGCATATTTCCAACTATAAGTTCAAAAGATGGTTTGAATTTTATTAACAGCTAAATGCCTGTGATTTTCACACTTACATATTATATATCTATACATGTATGTGTAATGTATGCAATACTGATTTACTAATTCGCAAGTTAACCATTTGACAGACAATCAACTAACCAAACCCCTTTTCAAAAGGGTGCTAGACCCTGCCCCTAAAATGTGCACTGTGCCCCTTTTTTGCTGGGCATGGGAATGAACCAATGCCCTGTGTGTTGTAGTGATGAATGATGAATCATATATGTATAATTCTGATGCCATGCACTCACTATGGCCTACTGACATTATGCCCTTGTAACTCCACAGGAGTTCAGCTGACATTTTCTTTACATGGGTATAGAATGATGGCCATCACTGAAAATTTAGAAAGAAGCTCACGCTGTGATAAATGATGAGAAAGCACATTACCCAATACAATGAGCCTCCCAACTTTCTCTGGCAGCTCACAGGTCGATTGTACCTATGTGATAATTTCAAGCCTTTGTCAAGGCTTCTTCATCAAACCTTTGGAGGGTAGAATTCAGTACAGCATACACAAAGCTATAATCAGGCTATATGTATATGGGTCTATATTTACCCTCAGGATAGAAAAGGGAATGAATGATTCCAGGAAGGCTGTGACGTACTTGTCTAAATCCCTTATCAATGAAGGGCCCATTAAGTCAGCCTGCCAGCCATACTCTTTGTTACTAAATCTGACCATGCTCTGCAGACCTCATTTCAGTTAATATGTTTATGATATAAGCCACAAATAGAACGAGAGCTTTGACTGGGTGAAACAGCTGAATGGTTGTATAAGATGAAGTATTGTCTGCTTCGGATTCATGGTCATTCCGCAAAGGTGATCCACTGTCAGGTTATTTATAACAAGATTTACTTATTAAAACTGGCAGGTTACCTGAAGGAGTCCTCCAAATAGAGAAATTCTTGACTTGCTTTGGCATTTTAATTAACCATGAGATCTGGCCAGTCTTTGATAGCAAATATTTTTGAATCACTGTAGTTAAGTATAAACTTGAAATGAACATCTGATTAGGTATTTGGTACTTCCATTACAGAAAACACAGCAGGGTAGGGTGACAGGGACATTGAAGTTCAAGCATCATTAGGACAGCAATAAGATAACCATACCACAGAGAGGACCACTTGCAGTGATTAAATGGCAACAGGAAATCAGCTGATAAGATGTATGACAAACTACTAAACTTAAGTGTGGAGGAGGAAGGGACTAGCCCTTTAATGTGGTATTTAAATTGTATAAATGGAAGTCAATCAGTACATGCACAGTGCTCAATGTACATACATGTTAGTTAGCAAAAAGATCTGATCCATCAATTTATGAATGGTATACATTAAAATGGCATATTTTTGGGACTACCAAGCTGGCCTAAAGCCACAGCTTCCTAAGATATTCAGTATTGTTATTAATCCCATTTATGGCAATGTGAACATTTATGCCATCCCTACATACTGTAACCTTAGCAAGACATTAAATCCAATAAAACAAGCTATAAACTTGAAATACAATGAACAATCTCCTCTTCATGTCTCTCTAGACTTGCAAGTTGACTAGTATGCCAGCTAGATTACAAAGATAAGCTATTTGGGGGATAACCCAAGGAGCTGAATGGTATAGGGATTGGACATATCATCTACAAGGAAGATGACGTGCTTTCCAAGAGGTGACCACTATACAGAGGTGTTTACAGGGCAAACACTGTACTCACACTCCAACTAACTGACAACTAGCTCACTACTCTTCTGATCAGAAGAGATTGATCCCATTTCCACAGTAATCTAAGACATTACCCCTGCCCATAGAGCCCCCAGAGTAAAGGGCAATCCCAAAGCTTTCATGGCTTACACATCTCTATTGCCTGCCAATATAACCTGAAGTTGGGTTCAGTTAAAAGGCCACCGGATAAGGGAATCCAGCCAGTGCAAGAACTGAATGACTGCAGAGCCTGAGCTGACTGACTAGTCTAAAGTTAATACTACTGAGGGCCCACATAAGATGAGCTCCCTATATATAGCACATAATTGGAAGTCCAAGGTTAAAACACTCCACTGACTTTTAAGAGGCTTTCAAATTTGGTGTAATAGTAGTTAGCCACAGAAAAAGAAAATTCTCCAACAGAAATTGACTAGTATATGGCTTAATTTAGCATGCTCTACTGCCATCTTTGTTCTAAAAATAGACATAGGGAATAGATTTCTTTGAGATGTGGAGAATTGACTGTGGACAGTGTATCTACTGTAAGCAGACATATCTGCACCCTAAGGCCCCCCAGAGAGGCATGATTCCAGTCATACCCAAGCTGGTGACAGCTGGACTATAGCCACCTACTGTCTCCACTCTTCATCCCCTGGCTTAACTCACTCTGACTGTCTTTGGAACAGATCAGGTGCACTCACAGACTGGGACTTACATGTACAAAACCGTATTAGTGCTTTACCGTCACAGTCTTATCAGCTTTGATAGCAGGGTAAAAATCTCTAATGTCTATCTATGCACCAGCCATCACCTACATGTACTTCCTAGCACATGATCATTTGCAAATGAGAATCTACTAACATGTACAGAACACAGTGATTTCTTCCTATCTCTTGGTTTTATTGAAGTGTGAAGGCACATGTACCATCCTCAGCCCTGCATACTGTAAGTGATATTGTATAGATAGCTAGACATCTGTTTTCAGATGTTCTGTTACATGTCTACTTACATATAGTTTATAGGCATTTCTATCATTAATTCAGTGCTACTGTCTATAATGTTATTCAGTGATTGAACTACTGAGGCCAGAGTGAAACAACAGAGTGACACCTGTTGAATTTTGTAAAAACAAGATTTTTTGACCTGATACCATGGTTTTAGTTTCTTCCTACCATGTATAGTTTTTCTTTAAATTGCAATTAAAGCTCATTTTGATGTCATTTTTCAAGTGTCACGTGACCAAACACCTTAACAGCTATAAAGCTGAAAACTGGTCAGCAGATAGATCAACCACAGATCTTCATTTTTGACCACGGGGCTATGAGTGATAGTTTGCCATTAAAATGAGTTGAAAAACTTGTTTTTTTTTATTCATAGTCAGCTCGTAAAACTGCTCTATCTCCAAAACCAGTAAAGGTAGAAACAAGAAATTGGCATTTTCAATAAGAAACATTTGAAGCAGCTTTTCACGTTTTGTGCTGTTTGACCAGTCATGTAATTTTGAATTATACTGATAGGCTTAAACCATCTTTTTTCGTAAAACGGCTAATGATTTTGAGATGAATTCATTTGCAAATTTTAGGTGGATCGCTGTGCGTATATTGTAGAAAACAATTTTTGTTCAGTGTGCAAGTTATGCTGTAAC